>NC_080431.1:17159893-17468614 GCF_028018845.1 Melospiza georgiana
AAACACCAAATTGCAAATAGGAACATTGTTGAACCTGTGGGTTGATGAATCATGATTGCGACCTTGGATGACTAAAGCAAAAGGCCCTCCATTTCTTAATGTCTGTGGGAAAGCATAAGGACATTTAATTCTCCAGCAACTGACTTGCTGGCAACCTTTGTATTCACAGTGTCTCCTGGGCTGGCACTTCTCAGTATTTTCAATGGAAAATACTGTGTGAGTGAAAATACTGAGTGATGGAAGTGATGTCGTAGTGTTTCTAAGCAGTATTAAGCTGGAAAGGATGCTCAAAATAAGGAAGGACAGTGTCAATTCAAAATTATTTTAATGAATTGGAAAATTGCTCTGGAAAAAAAAAACCAAAAACAAAGGAAACCATGCACTGGGTGAGCTTCAGTACTATGAAATACAGGATACCAGAGGAAGGCGGGTACAGAAAGTGATAAAACCCCACATTTGGCAACAACAGGCTAAGTAAGGATGAGAAGCAAAGTAAAAAAATACTGGAAGATAATACTGATTCTGCTGGACTACAGCATAGAGATCTAGTGGAAACAGAAAGCAATGGGAATTATTTTCGTACTGTGAAATAGTTGTTTCCTCTACTTGGTGTGAAGAAGGCTGTGCTGGAATCCTTGATAAACTGCTAGGGAGGCATCAAAACTTAAGAAGTTCATTGAAAAAGCATGAGTCTGGTAATGACAGAATAAACTTTTATTACTAAATATTGAAGAATTTGGAATTATTTAATCTACAACAAATGCCAAGGGGAACTGGTCTTCAAAGAGATGAAAAAGTTGCAGAACCAGGAGAAACTATTTTCTACATGCTGTACTGACAACATAAGAAATTGTGAATTTAAACTGCATCAAACTCCAAGTTAGACAAACTCCAATATTTTCTTATAGTAAATATGAGCACATGTGACTGTTCTGGGAGAAGATAATGCAGTCTAGTGTTTTGAAAACAGATGAGACAAAAGTCTATCATGAATGCTATGGGGATATCTGATTTTAAAGAAAGGGATCGGGGAAATGGAAAAACCTCTACTTCCTTTAAATTTCTCCCCTTCTTATTTTCCCTCCTGAAAATGTGACCTTCTCAGGTAAGCACATATATTTTACCTTCCCTGTAAACTCATCAGCTCATTGAGAGAGCAGACCATTGTTTCAATACTTTAAACTCAAGGAGACTACAAAGACTGACAATCAATTCTTTATATATATATATAGCCTCCAAAATGACTCCCACTTGCCAAATTTAGCAGCTTTCACTGATGATCTTAATCGGGGAAGGTGAGTTATGTTAGGGCATTCCTGTCATGCTCAGATGATAACATGCCTTTCAGGAGTATAACACTGCACTTATTCCTGGCCTTCACTATCTGAGTGAAACTTTAGGCTGTAATTCATAGCAGTCATAATTGTAACTGTTGGAAAGGAGCTTCTATATGTTAAACCCAGAGCATTAAAGAACAATCTACAGCTACAAATCTTTGATGTGTTTCTTCACATCAAACACCCAAAATCTGACGTTTGAGATACTGTTGTGGATGCCCCATCCCTGGAGGTGTTCAAGGCCAGTTTAGATGGGGCATTGAGTAACCTGGCCTAGTGGAAGCTGGGGCTTTGGAAATCAATGACTTCTAAGATCCCTTCCAACCCAAGCCTTTCTGTGATGTTCTGGGATGCTGGGATGTGAGTGCCTATGCAGCAGTGGCTGCATTTTGGGCTTAGGAGTTTGCAATGCTCCTCTGCTCACTGAGCAATCCATCCACTGTAACATGTTATTCTACAAAATAAAACAAGAATGCAAAGCAACCACAATGTCAGCTTTGTTAGTGAAGTGGCTTAGATAGAGAGAAGGGTCTCCTGTTCCAGGCCTGTCTCCAGTCAGGAGCTTCTCTTGGGGTATGACACACTGAGCTCCCTCTGCCTGAGGGAGCAGCTGAACTGAAGCATCCTGTTCTTACAGCCAAACTGGGAGTTTGCTATGTCCAGGTAGGCAGAAACGCCTTGTGATCCTGTCTTTAAAAGCAGAGTAGACCAGAAGGCAATTTTTAGCAGTGAAGCTCAGCTTCATGCTGGCAGAAATGCAGTTTTCTTTGCAGTGCTGCCTAGCGATCCTGCTGGTCAGCCCCCTGGCTTCTGGGACATCCACAGCTGTATGGATTCCAGGGTCCTCAGGTGGTTGTTACAGCATTTTCTGCCTAAAGTCAATGTCATCCTCAAGCTCTTGTCTTTAGAAAAAACTCTAAAATAAAGTTTGCTTATGGTTTAAGTGTCTGACCTGAACACATGTGCTGTTACTTTGGGCACTTTCAGCTTTGCTTCAAAGAAAAATATTTGCTAGTGGCTGGGTTTCTGCTGCTTCTGTAACTTTTGATGGATCAGGTTCAAGGATTCCTCTGACTTCTCTTTTAGCCCCGCATGTAGTTTTTTGAAGTTTCCAATGGGACAAAGACAGCAACAGAGTGGTTTTCTGTACAGTTGACAAGAGTTAGGGCTGTGCTCTGCTTTAAGCAATCCCATTTCAGTTTTGCCCCTGAAACACAAGAATTGTGGAAGTTAGGAGAACCAGGTGATGAACTGGGCCATTTAGCCCTTTTTTCTTTGTGATTAGGCCCAGTTTTAAGCAATACCGCCTAGTAATCTTTTGTGGTGTGGACTGAGTTTAGGTTTTCTGTACTTAAAAGGAGCTAATGCAGTTTTCTTAGCCTTAGCAATCTCTATATGATACTATTCCACCCTTAAAGTGCAAAACAATTTCACTAAGGTATAGCTATAGTGTATTTTTGGTGTTTTGTGTAGCATATGTAGTCAAACCACAAACAGCACTGATTTTATTAGTAAGAACATGCACGTGGAAATTCCTGGTACAAAGGTTAGGTTTTACCTCTGGGTTGGCATGTATTTCCAGAAAACATCACAGATACTGCATGCAAGTGATTTAGAAGGCATTTGCCACCTGGTTTACAATGAATCCAGGCTTTTTTGGTTTTTGTTTCCTCATTCCCTTCTGATAGATTGAAAGCAAGTTCATGATTTTTTGTACTCACTGTCACTGTCATTAAATTTTGACACTTTTTATTGGATTTATTTTGTATAGTGTAGACCCAAATGTTTGTGCCCTCATCTCTTTCCCTTTCAGATGGCAAGAGCTTTTAATGTGTTTTCAGGGTGAGGCATGCCAGAACCTACCACTTAACAGATTGTCTTTTATATGCAAGGCATTCAATCATTTAATTAGGCAATAACACATTAAGCCATTAATGTGTGTCTTGGGTGTGCTGGGAGACACAAGACTAAAGGCAGAGTGACTTCAGTCACCTCAGCAGTGCTTTCATGCTTTGATAATGTGCATCCTGGAGTGGCCAGTTGCTGTCATAATATGGACTTTCTGTGTTTGGAAAAGCTTTTAAATTTTTTAAATGCTTTTCTTTTATGTTTTATTGACTACATTTCTCTTTTGGAAAAGTAGGTTATTGATGTTGGTCTGTTGAGATGACTGCATGACTCTAGTGACCCTGTCTCTTTCCTCAGTTATTAGAATACAATCCCAACAACCTTTTTGTCAGCTTTGTGTAATTATAGATGACTATAAGATGCCAGACTGAAAAATTTCTGATGAAAGCAGGGTCACAATTTGGGGCCTCATTTTTCTCATTTTTTGTTGGTTCTGTTAATAACATATAAAAAACCACTATTAAACATATATTGAGATATGCTATTAATAAATGCACACAATATCATTATGTATTAATAAAACTATGCTATTCACATTTGCACTTTTCAAATAGCTTAGCAGGTGTTTCAGTAGGTCTCACAACTGTATGAAGTAGGTAGGAATGCTGTAAACTGAGGTATACAGAAAATAAGGTACTGGTAAACACTGAACTTGTTAGCAGTATTTTGACTGTATGTGTTACTTTTCCAAGGCAACAGAGAAAAATGCACATAGGATAATTAAGGATAAACTATTGAGATTATATTTAAGCAGTGCAATGATTCATGTCCAGCTAAAACCAGAAGGTGTAACTGCTCTGAACCCTAAGGAAAATGTAGTGTACCCTTGATTCTGTTTAAATCTGCTACTGCTTTTCCTTCCCCAAAGGATATATTCTCTATTTGCAGTAACTGCTTACGTTTTTGAAGACAGTTCATGGACTGTATTTTCTGTTTTCTCTCTTCTAGGGAAAGTTGTTACCTCAGGTTATGTTTTCTACACTTCTCTTCATTCTTATTACCTCTCTGGACTCTCTCCATTTGGCTCCCATCTTTGTTGAAGTGCTGTGACCAAAACCAGACATCACACTCTTGCTGCTGCCTTAGCAGCGCTGAGTAGAGCTGAAGTCCCCGTCAGGCAAGGCAGAGTGGCTCACAAAGTACTTCAATCTGTATCAGCTGCCAGCAGTGTCAATAGGCCACTCCAACAGTCAAGACTCACTGAGATGCAAGAGAGCCCTTGTCATGTTCTCCCCTTCACCCCCACTCTTAGCAACACACCTACCACTGTAGAGAAAAGCATTCCATACTCCTTGATTTCTAACTGTGGATTATTCACAGCACGCTGGAGTCAAGGCTTCAGTGATTATCTAGGGCTGACTCATTGTTGCCTTCTTTGGAAAGTGAAAACACATCAATTCTTTCATTCCCAAGTTTCCAACCATGCTTCCCTCTCTTTGTAATGTCTGTGATTCCTGGAAAGCAATTGGTACATTGGTATATGGAGGAAACTTAAGCAAAAGAATTCTCTGGGAATATCTATTTCAAGTAAGTCCTAAACTGCCCCAAACAAGAATCCCTCTCCTACAGTTCAGAGAAGCAAAGGGACTGATCTTTTTTTCCCCCCCAGCTTAGAAGACCTTTACAACATTCAGGTAAAGAATTTGTCCTGGAGTTTAACAATGTTATAGTCCATTCCTCAGGGCATTTCTCAAACCAAATTCAAACTCTGTGTGTAATTGTACTTTTTCTTCTCTATATTTGCATGTGATGGTTCTGGTTTCAAGTGGAGATGCTGAAGGAAGGGCAACCTCAAAATTTTTAGCTGTTCCATGGACATGAGGCTCAGTTGTAACATCCAGGTGGCTAGAGGTTTAGTGGAATAATTATGATATTCAAATCTAAGAAATGTGTGTATATGACTGATTATTAAGTAACTACAGCTCTTGTGAATGTTCCTCTAAGGTAGAAAGGCTCTTAACTCTTTCTGTGTGGGGATTCTAGCAGTGCTTCTAACAGGAGGCAGAACTGAGAAACTTGTTTGCCTAAAATTTCCATTTTCCTCAACATGACCTTGCAAGGTCAGCTGGCCCATGTTATGAATCTGGATGAGGAAGGATTCACCAGACCTAGTTCATGTTTGAAAGATGTGTGCACAGGTGTTCTTAGTGACCTCAGTTTTGGGGAGAAAGTATTTATGATTTCATGGCACTCAATTTACTGATACCATGGAATCATGGAAAGGTTTGGGTTGAAAGGACCTTAAAGATCAACTTGTTCTCAGCCCCCTGCCATGACCAGGGCTCTTCACCTTCCACTAGACCAGGTTGCTCAGAGCCTTATCCCACCTGGCCTTGAACACTTCCAGGGATTTGGTATCCACAACTTCTCTGGGAAAACTAGATGTAATCTAGAGTCTGGTACCAGAATCCCATTATTTTCATTGGTTAAAATTGTAAAACTCATCAATTTTTTTCTGGGCTTTCCTTTGCAGCATGAGAATCAATCAGACATGGCAACTGTAAAAAAGTATGCTGAAAACTCCAACTGGGAAATGGACTAATAGTTGTTCCTTCAGGATGCTTACAAATTATTTACTCTTTTGCTTTGTTTCAGGAGCAGAATGATGTTCCCATGAAAGTCTTAAATTCTTATAAGCTTGCTATGTTTGAAATATACTTAAACACCTAGTTTGTGTGTGATTTACATTTCCAGTAAAATCACGAGTATTTTTAAGGTATGTTTTTTCTCCACTGAAAGATGTTCTGTATCTTGGCATGATGAGACACAGCCTGTTACAGAGTTTGGAGCTCACACCCGGGTTCACACCTCTTATTTGCTGTGGCTGCATTACAAGAACGGCAAAGGGGGTAGTTATTGAGTCATAGAATGAAATTACCTTAAAGATGGTTTAGTTCCAATCACCCTGATAGTAAGATTGTTCTTGTTATCTGACCTTTAGAGCTCCCTAAGATGCTGAACTTGCTCGGAGCCACCTAGTACAATTAGGCCAAGGATATTTTTTCATCTCATCATCTGTCATGGTTTTGGCTGCCGTACTGTAAATATTTTTTCCTCAGGAGGTGTTGCAGTGCTGTATTTTGGATTCAGTATGAGGGTAAAGATAACCCACTGATGTTTTGGTTGTTGCTGAGAAGCACTTTCCCTAAGTCAGGGACTTTTCAGTGTCTCATGCTCTGCCAAGAATCTGCGCAAGAATCTCTGAGGGAGCGTGGCCAGGGCGTGACCTGAACTGACCAGAAGGATATTCCATACCAGAGATTGCCATGCTCAGTGTTAAATGGAGCAGGGAGCAGGTTGAGAGCTGCTGATCGCTGCTCAGGGATGGACATCAGTCAGTGGGTGGTGAGCAATTGTACTGTGCATCACTTGTCTGTCTTGGGTTTTATTCCTCTCTGTCTTTTAATTACAATAGTTATTTTTGTTATTAAAATATCTTACTTTGCTTCAGTTACCGAAACTGTTCCTGTCTCAGCCCTCGAGGTTTCTTGTCCCCCCTCGATTCACTGAGGGGTGGGGCTGAGGCAGCAGCGGCTCCGGCCCCGTCCCCGCCGGCCCGGGCGTCCCTCCCGGCGCCACCAGATGTCGCCATCATCCCTCTGGAAAAGCAGCCGGGATGCGGGATGTGGGATGGGGCAGCCCGGGGCCGTGCGGCGCTGCCGCCCGTGGCAGGACGGGAGGAGCACCGGGACGAGCCGGGAATTCGGAACCCCCTGGCCCGGCTGGATGGGGAGCGCGGGGGCCGCTGGCTTCAGTGGGTTTCGCTCGTGCAAATCCACACCTGAGGACACGAGTATGGCAAATTTTGAGTAAAATAATAATAATTTTGCTTACCGTAACCCTGACCTATGCTCAGCCTGGGACTGCTGCAGCCAGGGTGGCACAGCGACAGAAGGTGAGAACAGAGAGCCCAGAGGGCCTTGGCCCCAAGGCACTTTGTCCCTCAGAAGCCTCCAAGGCCAGGTCCTTTGTTAAATTGTTCCATCCTCCACCGAGGATCAAAATGCTCCCTGAGCATCAATACGCTATTTTAAAGGGTGATCTTTTGCTCCCTCTGCTTTTGTTCTGAAAGAAGATGGTCATGGACGTTCAAGACCCGCAGTCCTGTGTCTAAGTCAATGTTGTTCATCTCCCAGATCCCTGTAATTGCTTATTTCTTATTCTGGAATCAAGTTCTGTATCCTCAAGCTCCAATTTATGGCTTTTTCTTCTCTAGTGCCTATTTCTCAGCTAGCTTTTTATCACACCCGATCCCTTCATACTGCTTTTATCACTACTTCTTAACTTTTTTAAATTTTATTTTTATTTTCCTTATCAGGGTTAGTCTGGAATTCTAGATAGGAGCCTTGCCTAGTTTTTTTTCTTCTGATCTAAACTTTGGCACAGAGCTAGTGTTAGACCATTTTTCTTTAGCTGAGGGAGGATTTTTCTGTGTTTAATTCCAGATGCTCTTGCCCCAGTGTTTTTTGTGTCAACTTTTTTCTCTTTAGAAAAATCTAGTTGCTGCAATGAGATATAGAATGCAAATCAGAAGCAGCGTATTATTTTAAATTGTGCAATAGCAAAGAACAGCACTAAGCTCAACATTTTTGGCTGCTATAATATGCTTTTTTTCCCTATGAATTCTTATTAAAAGCTAATATTTAAAAGTGTAAATGAGAGAAAAAATAGATCATGTTTGTTGCTTATCTTTTTCAATATGCAAAACTGGATGGGAACAGAGACAAATACAGATAATTAGATAAATGATTCATTATTGATGCATTAGGATATGACTTCTGCTTAAATAATTCCAGCTGGAATGATGACCGTCTCAGTCACATTGAAAGCAGGAAAAAATGCAGTGGATGAATATCTCACAGTTCTAATTTTGAGCTGATATAAGCCATCATCCCAAAGTGCATGTCACTTGAACTTGCTCTTCCTTTCCCCTCAAATGCAAGTGTTCACTGTCTTTTTTCTTAATGTGATTTCCTTGACATTAAAGGTTAACTCAAGGGAAAAAAATAAATAAAAGAAGCAAAGGAAAAAACGGGGCTCGAAGGCATTGAGTTCTGGCAAGACTGTCTGTGGAAAGACTGTGTCTAATTCTGTTTTAGGGACCCCAGCTGTAACCTTTGGTTGCACCTGGATGCAGCACAACCATGCACTGCCCTCCTGCAGCTGACAGCAGCTCAGTGCTGGGCTCAGTGTGCACAGAGTTACTGGGGTCCCTGCCCACAGAGCATCCCCTGGGCTGGAGGACACCTGAGCCATCTCCTTCTGCACCCTTCAGTCCTGGCAGGAGAGAGAGGTGCCTGGGGAAACCCATGGAGCTGCAGCAGGAGCTGCTGAATTTCTGGACAGCACCTTCTGCTGGCTGTATAAACAGCCCCATGGTGTGTATTTCCTGATCTCTGAATGCTTGAGAAGGCTGTTTGAATGTTTTTTTAACGTGGGGCTTTTTTTGTTTTTTCTCCTAATGGAGTATTTATTATACACTCCTGCATCTATTGTGCCTTTAGTTCCACTGTGCTCTGGTGTGCAGTGCCTGTTTACTTGTCTTTGTTTGAAATAGTATATAAATAAATTAGGCAACGTGCACTGTCAAACAGCAGTGCTCTGTGGTTTGCAATCCTTGCAAATTGTGCCAAATCCCATTATTGAGCTAGAAACCTATAGCTGCTCCTTTTATCTCCTTTCTGTTGCACAATCAGGAACCTGTTCAGTGATACTGCTGGATGTCAGAGATGTGGTAGATGTTCAAGGCCAGAGGGTGCTGAGCTTGATATTCACTCCTGAGTGTTGCAGAGATAACATGTCAAAAAACATGGTGGGGGGAAATGCCTTATTCTTTGAAACAGAATGTTTGATGGGACAGGTTGGTTTGAGAGAAGTTATTTAGAAGAGAAACTGGTGTGAGAAGCACCTGCAGGCCTCAGGGTTTCAGTGTTCAAAATGCAGAGCTCCAATAGACAAGGGTTACAAAGTTTTTGGTCACTGCTCTGTGGTGCTGGGAAGTCTTTCAGGCTCAGCAGGGAAACAATGAGACTGTCACCATCAGCCTTTGGACAGGCTCAGACCTCCTGAGCCTCCTGGGAGTGCTTACCTCCAGGGTGGCTAAATCAGCACAGGTTGGCTGTGTAGCTGGGCTGGATTTCTTAGATTACATGTCAGGTTGATAAAACAAAGTCAGGGCAATAAGGAGGTTTGAGGCTAAAATGAAAATGTTGCTTTACCATCCTGAACTGAAAATGCCCTTATTGCAATACAGACTTGAAGCAGTGATGGTCTGCAAGCACCTCATCCTCTCACCAGGCTAGGCTCCCTCCTCCTGCAGTGTCTCTCTCCTGCCCATGCTCTGCAAACAAAACTGTTTAGCAGGTTCATTCAGCCCTGCTGGGTTGAGTTGGATTTATTCTGTGGTTAGGGAGACTTGAATCTCAGAAACGTCGGCTGTAGTTGTCCCAAAAGGTCTCCTTTCAATGACACCACTCAAAAGATATCTTCTTATGATAAGCTGAAATAAACCATAATGAGCCAAGAGCTACTTTAATGTTATCTGTATTTCTGAAGAAAACTCAAAGAAAATATGTCATCAAACACCTTCATAATAGGGCATCACATAGTCATTGTCTGTGAATGTGTTAATATTATAAATCATCAATGGAAAGCAAACAGCAGTGCATTGTCCACCTTCATTTTCTGTCTTCTGGAGCTCTAAGAGAATTAAATAAATATTTATTAAATGCTCCTATGAGAAAATTATTCAAAAAAGTTGGGTGGCTTTTCCCACAGAAGCAGAATGGATATTATAGGGCAAAAATGGCCTTGTGTGTCCTGCACTGTGTCTTAAAACCAGAATGAATTGTACCAGCTATTTCAAAACCTTGAAATAACTTAGACTCTATTCAGAATATTTATATTCTTTGTCCACTGCATTCTCCAAAGAAGAAGCTTAGTTTCAAATGTAATTTCAGATTGTAAATAGTGACATGAGATGATGAAAATGCAGGTTTTCCCCCTAAATAAATGGTTCAATGAAATATGCTCTAAGGACACTGAGTCGCTTGAAGAGTTACTGGGCTGTGCCTTGATCTGCAGCAGCTGCTGTAGTTAAACATGCTGTATCATGATTTCTGGGATGTTAGCAATGGGGATAAAGCCAGGCAAGTGATAACAGAAGTATCTGTAAATAAAAACAGACTGGTGGAGGTAGGATCACTGCAAACAGAAGCAATGCATGCTGTTCAGCTGAGCAAATATCTGTCACACAATGCAGCTGACACGAGACTAGCCATAATTAATGGGATTAATAAGGTAATCCAACTGTTAAAATGCAAAATGGTTAATTCCTGTGACATCTGAATTTGGGTTAACCTGTGAATAGCAGTTAATTTTAGAAAAAACCCTTCCATAACCGTGCAGACTATTTAGAGTAACTCACCCAAACAAGCATTTACTAGTAAATAAAAATAAACAAAAGCGATATTAATTTTCTTTATGCTTCCCCAGTGTCAATATTAAACATGTTCTATTGTTCTGACATCTGGGCCATTAAATAGATAAAGATAATAGGGACTGGAAAAATGGCCAGCCAAGCTACCCACAAAGTTGGGGTATTATGAAATACTGATTGCAACTATGATGCCTGAATTTGAATTTGTAATCAAGCCTCTGGAGGTAAAAAAAAAAAAAGAAAAAAATCCAACCCAACAGTGACAAAAACCATTCCCCTCAAAAAACCCTTATTTCTCCAGAAACTCAGGCAAAAACCGACATAACTGCATAAGCAAAGAGTGCATGCAGCTCTGTGTTCCTCAATATCAGCTTTTGAGCATAGCAAGTGTATGTGTTTATTTAGTAAAGTAAGCCAAGTCACACTAACATTTGGCTTGGCTGTCACATGAGGTCAGTTCACTTTTGCTGCCCTGGAAGTGTGTGGGATGGACAGGGCAGCAATCAGCAATGGGGTGCAGAGCTGTGCACATGCATTTCCCACACAGGACAGAGTGGATTTCTGCAGGGTGTAAATGCTCTTCTGACAATGAGGCTGCTTGGTTTCTTTCTCTCTCTTTACTTCAAGGTCTCTAAAGAATACACTAATTTATCCTTATGACCTGTTTTATGATTTTACCACCCATCTTTTCTTTTGTTCCTCTACATGTATATGTATGAACATTTCCTTGATACAATGTTACAAGTGCTTTAAATTCTCTTGGTATGGAGTCCTCCAAAACTCACAACACTAATGCTCAAGGGCACAAGCTTGATAACAGCAAAAAGTTACATCACTTTTGATTTTTTTTGGTCATTTTAATCAGTTTCCCAGATAACTTATATTCTCTGGATGTACCTGAACTCAAAGTAATCATATAGATTAATTTTATAAAATGTACAAAGTCTCTTTGCTTCCATGCATGGGGGTTTCCAAGATGTGAATCATTCTTTATTGTGTGGGGGACCACACACTGGAGCAGGTTGTCCAGAGAGGCTGTGGAGTCTCCCTCACTGGAGATATTCAAGAGCTGTCTGGACACCATCCTGTGCCATGTGCTCTGGGATGACAGGGAGTCATTCTTGGACAGGGAGGTTGGACCAGGTGTCTCCCTGTGGTGCCTTCCCATCTGACCCATTCTGATTCTGGGAAAGATTGGAGCCCCAAGAGGGCTTCTGAGTCATATACCTACAAATAGGATCTTTTGCAGATACATGGAGAGGTAGGTCAGCAATCCCACACAGAATACCATGTATGATGGCTGCCATTTTAGCTTTTCCCAAGTGTAAAATCTAAGAATTAAGTCTCAGTGCACCGGTTTCCTGCTGTCAGTGTTGTGTCCACAATAAGCACCTTGGTGAAGAAATAGGGGTGACATTTGAACTGCTTATTTACACATATTTGTATGTGGTATGCAGAAGCATGAGTTTGCAGTGAATCAGCTGCTCTGTGCTAGCTCCCATGGTGCTGCTGAGGAGGGCTGCACATCCCTACTCCACTTGCAGAAGTGGGTCTTTGAGGGGACAGCAGCAGAGACAAGCCCTAAGAAGGACTGGAAAAAGGAATACACCTTCAAAAAGAATGCACCTTCACAGTCCATTGGTGCTGCCAGAATGCCTTTTACGCCTTTCAGAGTGGAGGCTCCTTGCCTGCACAGGACTCACTGCTATTCCTCAGGTCTCACTGCAGGGCTGGGGCTGCTGTGCAGGGGTCCCTGGTTCCCACTGCTGGAGCTGTAACAGGCCCCATGCAGCCTGGAGGAAGGGGTTTTGGTTTCTGGATGAAAGTGCAGTTGGTTCAAACCTGTTTTGACAAAGCAAAGTGTGTTTGTTGTGAAAGCAGTTCCAAACTGTAATGGCAGAGCAGTTAGGTTGTGGAGTAGTAGTATAGTGGAGCCAGTGCAACAGACTTGCTTGATTTGACTTGGTCCAAGAGCCCAACGCACTCACTGAACAAACCAGATGAGAACATTCCCCCAACCTTCCCCTTTCATCATTTCGGGACTTAGTACATTCTGCTGCCTTATCTCTTCTAAAACCAGTGAGCACAGGTTTAGCTTGAAGTGGACCTGTCTTCCCTACCTGCCTGTGATGGTATTACTATGGCAAAGTCTAATTTTCTGCTTGTTTCTAAGTTGAGGGATATAGATTATTGTCTCAGTTCCCTGCATTTTCAGTATGTACATTTGATTTATGTGTAAAATAATGACTTAATTAGCTCTTAGTTGTTCTTATTTTTTGTTTTGCTGGCTTCTCAGAATTTCAGTGCTGTTTTTGCATGAATGGTTAATTATTCAATTCTGCCTTTATAAGCTAGTCTTGCAGTACAGACAAAAATATTTTCTCAGATGCCACAGGTATGGCTCATTTTATGCAAAATGTCTGTTGTGCTTATTGTGTGCCCCTCCTTGCACAACCTGGTGCTGCTTTCACTGTGAGGAGAGGAGAGCTGGGCACCTCCTTGTTGTGACTGTTCATTATCAGGACTCAGGCTGGCAGCAGGGGATGGCTGATTGTCATTGGGAAAGCTGAGGTGCTCCTGAAGACAAGCAGTTAGCTCATGGTGAATGAGCTCATGGCACAATTTGGGTGGTGGTGCATCAATTCAGCACTAAACAAGAGACTGAGTTGTCTGGAGGAGAGGGCTGAAGAAGCTGCTTTTGCCAGAGAAAGGGAGCTTCGGCTAGGGACTGGTGGAACTTGTGAATGAGGTCTGAGAGCCTCAGCCAGGTAATTAGGTGCTGAAAGCAGACTATGATTGCAGGCTGAGCAGTATGCATACCTACCTGGTGTTACACTGATGTGAGCTGCCACCCCACTGAGGGATGAACATGTGCATAGTATCATCCTGTTTTGAAAGGATGTTGACAGGGCTGTACCTGCTTTGATTTCTTCTATTGTCTTGAATGTTACAAAATTAGGAGTGCTTTACCTTTTGGATCAGTTGTTTAACAGATGTTTGCTCCTTGGGTGAATGACAGGACCTTTTGTTTGCTTACTTCCTTTGTTGATGGTCTGCTTTGCACCTATGACAATATAGGGCTAACAGGTAGAAGAGAAACTGGAATGTAGGCAGCTGGGAAAGTTGTCTTCCTCACCAAGTACCTGAGCCATAAATGAGTGCAAACACTTAATCATGGTGAATACTCAGCTGTTCAGAAGTGTCAGCAGAAGCTGACTCTCAGTCAGTGACACTGAGCTAACCACTGGTGGTAAGATAATGCTCTCCTGGCCTTCTCTACAGGAAGAGCTGTAGTGGTACCTCAGGGCAAAAAAACACAGAGGACACAACTGTGAGGTAATTGGACAGAAGTTTACCCCTCCATGCCATAGTGTTACAGATTCTTATTTGTAACAAATATTAATTCAGACTGACCTGATGGCTGAAAGGTATTGAAAGAAGATAATTATATTTTTACACAAAGTTGTGCTTTTCATTCTCTGGCCTGGAAATTTTCAAGAGAGAGGGAAAAATGGTCTAAGAAAAACATGCGACTGATATGGAAGAGGACACTTCAGGAAATAGGTGGACCTCAGGTCTGTAAGCTTACCTACTATAGTCTGAAGAAGCACAAGTGTCAAGTAATGAAATTTAATGAGAGGTCTGGCCAGACAAAGGCAGGGTCAGAGTACTTTGCCTGTGGCTGGCAGCACCCTGACAACCTGTTTGAGTATATCCAGTTCAGTACTTTATGTAAAAAAAATCAGTAGGCTTGTGCCATTATTTTTTTGCAACTGGTTTTTCATTAAAACTTTAAAAATACTCTAGGAGTGTTTTTCAGAATTGTCATTTGAAACCTTGTACTGATGTGTCTACTGTAAGTCTCTATTAAATTATGGTTGTTCATCTTTTAAAGACAAGGCAAACAAAGAAGTGGAGGAGAGAGAGTCAGAGACTAAAATAGGATGATAAATTCATCCCTGTTTTACTTATCATTCTTAATTTTTCATTCAAGTTTGATGTTCACAGAACGTACTTCCCCTATACTTTGCTCTTTCTTTTGATTAACCTGTCAGCATAATGGTGCTCTTCATTAGACATAAGCATACATAAATATTTAATTTGATAGAGAAGACCAGTGCAGTTGCCTGCATTGTCCTGCACTGAAACAAGTCAAAAGATATCTCTGTGGAAAAACTTAGAGAGAGTGGAAGCAGCACTGCTGAAAGCAGTGTCCACACACCTTCTGGTAACAAAGAACTTATTCCAGGTAGTGAGCACAAGGACTAGTAAACAGTTTGTTCCTGGATGCCTTCTGAAATATTGGAAGGATTTGCTCGTTTTATGAATCCTTCCACACAGGTAAAGCTCTGTCTGTTTCTCACCTGTACCTGAGATGCTTTGGTGACACGGTCAGCACGTTTATAAAGTGATGTGTGTATATGGAGAGAGACGTGCCACTGTCCCAGACAGAGAAAATATGCAGGTGGCATTTTTTTCTTAAATGTTTGCTCGTGACGTCTGCTCTTGTTTATTCTTCCATCAGCCACTGTTTTCCAGCCTTTTTTCAACCTCCAAGAGCACTATCTGCCCTGAAACAGTGAACTAATTGTAAACTAATTGCAAACTTCTTATTCCCTCCTCCTTCCTTCATTAAATCTGTTAACACACATCAGACAGGAAAATAAGGAGGTGGTTTTTCTGTAGCTTTGAACTTCTGCAGCTACTATTGGACATTTGGATGTTTGGGCACTCAGCACCTCAGAAAATCCTATTTCAGGTGTTTAAAGTAATCTTTTATTGCTGAGTTGCTTCAAGCTGTGTCTAAGCAGATAAACTGAGTGCATATTTTCCAGTGACACTAGGAATTAGTAGGTTTAAATACAGACTATTTCCATAGCAAGGAAGTAAAATTCAAACATTTTAGATCCTACATGTGTGAGCTTTGAAAAGCTGTAAATGTAAGACATAGATAAGTATAGCAAATCTGTCAGGAAAAGAGTCTGTACTATACCTTAGTGTTCCATGAAACACATCAAACAGTTCCTTGCACTGGGACTTTAACATCAGGACTTATCTCTAGTAAATACTCTGCTTTACTAGAAATCAGCTGTTGATTTAATAATTGTGTGGTGACCTGCTGCCTGCAGCTAGGCCATTTCCCTTGGCACTGAGAAATGCAGACAGCCCATTGCTTTGAATTATCCTTCCTGTGATGTCCATGCCACACTACCTGAGGATCCCCAGCTGCCTCACAGCCTGTAATGCAGCTGGGGAGTAGTCCATGAATAAGTCATGTTACCCCTGTTTTAGAGGTGAGGTGGGTATGGGAGACAAGGGTGCCTTAAAGGACATGCTGAAGGACACATAGAATTTTTTGTTGTGTAGCCAACTGTTCCATTGGCTCCAGCCCCAGCATTTCATGATGAGACTCCTCATGGTGAACAGGAAGATCGGATAGGCACATGGAATTTCATGCTGGACTGTAATAATACAAATCATTACTGTGTTGTTTCATAGTTGAAAAGGGCTCAAAGTAGCAAAATTACTGAATTGTTTTAGTTTAGAACCTCTGTCCACTTCCTTGGCACTTTCCCAGAGATGGGGATAGGTGACCCTGCTTCCCAGCTTCTTGTACCAACCTGGGCTGAGCAGGCAAAGGTTGCATTTCTGTGCCTTGTTTTATGTATTGGCTTCCTTGAAACAGCAGGAAGAAGAACAAAAAGTGTGACTCCAAGGTAGCAGATTCAATGTTTTGCCACGAGTATGGCAGGATTATTTTATTTTATTTTTCAGTGAGATTCCATTTAGGTTGTTTGAATATTTTTCTTCCCCTCTGCATTTCTTTAATGTGGTTATTTTTAAATATTCTTTGATCACACTGCCTTAATGTTGTTTATCTCACAGAGTGTAGCCCTTTGTCTCACAAGAGCAGGTTCACTCCCTCCCTGCCTTGACACATGCTGCTGAACCCAGCTGATTTCTTGCTGTGCAGCAGATCTGTTCCTGGTTTTATGAGTGGAAGGGCTGTTTGCTGTGTGGAGTCCAGCAGGGCTAATAGCATATTTTTTTCCCCTGAGCTATTATCCCATTTGATTACTACCTGCCTTTTTTTACTATTTCGCAGGCTATTTACATGGTCAGCTGGTAAGTGTTAGGTAAGCTTGCTACTAATTGAATTCCTTTTTTAGGAGTGCAATTTGGGATGGACAGACCCCATATAAGGCAACAAAAATAATTTCCCAGGAATATGTAGGTTCTGATTGACATCAGTTATCAGGTTGAACAGCAAACTCCTTGTGCTGTGTAACTTCATACAGAATGTTCCCCTCAAAGAACCAGCCCTGTTCTTTATGGCAGAAGGTTCTGGAAAGATGATCCAGCCTTGAACAGGGAAGGTACAGCTGAGGTTGTATATTCACTCAGCTGCTCCTCTGTGTCAAAGCACTCAGTTTCCAGGAGCAGACAGCTATAATTTTCACTCTTGACACTTACAATCAAAACCTCTTTACACATTTTTTTCAAGCTCACAATCAGCTATGTTTGGTCCCCATTGCTTCCACAGAAAATTTGGGGTAGGAGAGGTACTGATGATAGGCTTTCAAAAAAAAAAAAAAAAAGGTTAAAAAATGGTTAATCATTATCCAGCCACCAACATTAGAGGCAAACTTCAGAAGCTTCTGATAAAGATTTATCTGGCCCCACATTCCCACTGCTGAGTAGGAAGCTTCCTCTACTCATTCAGAGCATGGTCAGCAGTGCTTCAGTGCTTAATATTGTTTGATAAATTGTTTCAGTTTTCCTTAGTAAAATTATTCACTTTAGACCAGGCAATTGTCACAGGTTGATACACCTTGTTTTTTATGTTTATACTGTATTTTCAGGGTGCCCATTTAGACCTCAAACTGTCCTAATCCTTGTATTCAAAGCTGAAACTTTGAAACATCCAGGGTTACTCCCAGTGCTTTCTCACAAACCTTTCATCAATGAGGATAATAACACTGAAGAGTTCCTTGGAGGGTGAAATAAACATTATGAGTGGAGGACTTTTGCTCTAGGAGTCTGACCAATATTTGTTTGGCCCATGTCCTATCTACTGACCAACCCAAGGTCAATCTCTTTGCTCATCTTGCCCTCTGCATTGAGCTGTTGACTAGTGAAAAGTAGAAGAAATCTACTTTAATAATTGAAGAAGCTCATGGGAAGAAACGGATAGAAAGAAAAAGAATAAAAGGAAAATAAAAATAGAAGGAAAAGAGGGAAAAAATCTGATGGGAGAAGCTCATGACTGAGCAAATTTCATTTCATTTCATTTCATTTCATTTCATTTCATTTCATTTCATTTCATTTCATTTCATTTCATTTCATTTCATTTCATTTTCCCATCAGAAGCATCTCTGATAATATAACACCAAATTAAGAAGCTTGACACCTTCTTTAGTTTGAAAATTTCTACTTGATATCTAAGCAGCAAATAATAACATCTAGATGCTATTTTCATTGTATTGGTATAAGTAATGTTTTAAATCTAATTAACAAAATAAATGCATCAGGAAAATGAGAAAGAGCATGTAGAGTTGCCATGTTGCCATGTTCCTTTTTGGATTGAGACTTATTCTTCCCAACATGTCCCATGTGTAACTATGTTGGCCAAGAGAAGAGAAATGGTATGAAACACTGGTTCTTTTCACATCAGTGTTTTGCCATGAATTTTAATGGTAGATTTCCCAGTCCAGGTTTACTGCCTCTCCCAATATATCTTGTGTCATGTTCTAGTATGAGATGTTGTTCTCTGAGGTAATTCACCATAATTCTAAGTGTTAGAGTCTCCAAAGCTTGTTCCTCTGAACTTTACAACTGTTTCTACTTGGTTAGCTTCTTGTATCACTGAGAATTGTGCACCAGTGCTGACAATGCTTCTGTTTTTAAGCCTTGATTAGTGGTGATGTAATTAACAATGGTGACAGACACAGCTCTGTGATTAGTCACAGAGTTATCAGTCCTTGCAGTGGATGAGGTAGCCTGCACCTCAGAACTGGTATTTCAGGCTCTCTTTAAATTCAGGAAAGCATCTTCAGAAATGCATTATTCAAATGCATTTTCAAATTTCAAAAATTGTTCTTGTGATCTAACCACTTTCTTAGCAAAACAAAGGGAAAAAAGGTGTAAAAGACAACCTAACCATCATAATTTTGTCTTTTCAAAAATGAGGGAAAGAAAGTGGAAGTTTTAGTGATCAAATCAGATTCTTGCTGTAAATGCACACTTTGTGCAAGTATGATTTATGAGCTATAAGTATGAATGAAATAAAGATAGAACATAGCTACATAATGACCTTATCCAACATCCCTGAGACCAGAAGGAAACAATTAAGCATGGTTGCATTATTATGAGTTGAAAAGGAAGTACTGTTAGTAGTAGAATTGGAAAGGCTACCTTAAAACAGTTGCAATTAGCTGTTGCAATGAACTTGCTGGACAATTTTCTGTCCTTATCTTTTAATTGTTCTTTCAACCCTTCCATCCTTTTCTTTTTGCGTTGAGAGAAACAATGCAAGACATTTATTTTCAGGATTTTGAAGAGAGCTATTATTCATTTATCCTTAAAGAAGGTGTCAGTACTTTGCACAATGAACTCTTGCTCATCTGCAGAAAAATTTTAGTCCTGTTGAACTGTGAAACTTATCACTATTTTATGTATTAAAAAAAACCCAAATAGATCTCATTTTAGTCCTCAGATAAACAGAAATAAACATTTTAGTCTTTGCTAAAACATAAATAACACTGAAAAATATTGATATTGGAGAGACAGTCCTCCTATTAGTATTCAAATAAATCATCTAGCATTTGGGAGTTCCTGTATGAGGGGTCTTTGTACATTCAGTTTGGGTAATATCTTTTGTAAATCAGAACTCATTTTTGGGTCTTGCTGAGGCTGAATCTTGTGTTGTGGTCAACAGGAAATCCCTCTCTATGGGATCAAGCTATGGCTGAGAATTACATAAAAGCTCAGTCTGTGTACAAATAAATACTTCATGGGAGTTTAAAACTATGTTAAATTTTTTTCACCTTGCCCTTGCTTCTTTGGCTCAGATTTCTGCTAGTCACTACCCCAGCTGCCTCATGCCTTGCTATCTTGTACTCCCCTTGCAGTTCTTTTGCCCAATGATGGCAAAAGGGTTCAGAATTAATTCATCTTGTTTGAGGTCTCCAGGCCTTACTGCTGATGCTCTGCATACTCGTTTCTCTTCAGATAGTGTTAATCTAGGACTGCAGCATTCTATTTCTGAGTGAGGGAAAGAAAACTCAAATTGATGGTCAATTCTCTCTTGTATTTTTCAGAATAACTGCATTATTATTCTCTGCCCCTTGAAACCTGGCTGCTTTTTCAGTATGACAGCAGGTCTAGGATTCAATTTTAGCTTGCTTGCTTTAATAATTGAGCAATTCTCAGGGTAGTTTTCTTTTTACCAGAGAGTTGCTGCAAGTTGCTGCAGAGCTTCTGCTCCTGAAAGAGGCAGCTTTGACCATGAAAGATGCAAGAGATAGCAGGAGATGGGTGAGCTCCAGAGAAAGACCACATTGTCCAAATTTGGCAAGGGTTACCTTTGATCCTGGTATGAATCCTCTGCTATTGGAATGCAGTAAAAGGTTTCCACCTGTCCTGGTTTTCTAGCTAGAAAAATGGGGATGAAGATTTGTTGGACTTCTCATTTGAAGACTCTTGGAAAGTTATAATTCAAGGAACTTGAAGTATTTTGAAATGGAAATCCTATTATTGGGATATTAATGAAGTATTTGGAAATGGAAATCCCCAGACCTCCAAGGCAGCTCATTTTTAAAATAAACTGTTATAAAAGGTCCTAGAATAACTTAAAACAAACAAATTTTAAATTCCCCAAAATTTTCTTCCTAAGTAAAACACAAGAGGTATTATATGAATGGAGAATATATGAAGAGTGCATAAAAGCAAGGACAGTATTTTGGACATATTTTTACATCTGTACCCACAGGCCACAGTGGGTATCTGTCTATCTGTCTTTGGATGAGCATTTTGAGGAAAAATTTGAAAAAGATCATTTGTGTTGCTTTGTGATCATTCATTCAGGGGTCAACCAAACCATAAAAAATCATAAAAAGCTTATAAGAAAAAATATTTGAAAAAAATTATACATTTAGGGCAATTGTCTGTTAGAGTGAACAGACTTCCCCTTCCTGCTGTCAAATAAAAAATACTGGATGTAGCAGATGGATCTGTTTCCTGAGAAGCACTAGATCAAGGTAGAGAGAAGCTGAGGGCAGCAGAAGGTTCCCCTTAGAAGTGCCCTGAACAAAGGGAAAGCTGGGGACATGATGGATGGTAAGAACAGAGAAAGAGCAGTCATGAGAGAGGGGATGTCAAAATTTGGGCAAGGGAAGACTTTGCTGTATACTTGGTCATCAAGCAATGAGTGTTACTGGAATGTGTTTGCTGGAAGGTACAAGCAGGAGGAAGCAAAGCTGTACAGCTGCTCTTGCAGTTATTTACAGACGGGTTATGGGCAGTCACAGGACAGTACCACACTTGCAGAATAGGCTGCATATGAGATGCATTTTTTGTGTCCTCTAGAGTGCAGACCTGAAATAAGGAGGTTGATTGTCTTCTGATTAAATAAACTTCTGAGGCTTGAACACTGGAGTGTCAGCACTCCCTCCCTTTCATTTCCCTGGGATGTGAACATGAGGCTCCAAGCATACATGCTGTCTCCCAGGAAACTAATTTTGGAGGGAGAAAGGAGAGCATGATATGTGGGTCTGTGATTAAAGGTGCCCCCAAATGTTTTATTATTAAATAAACTCATAATCAAGTAAAGATACAGAGGAAATAGGTAAAGCAACAGTAAGTTTGGTCACACAGAGCTCTGCAGACTTCCTTATCCTTTTAGTCTGTGTGCAGCCCACTGAGTCTGGATCTTGCACTCTTCTCTTGTGGAAGAAGTGACTGCACTATGTCTTCCTGTTTGTGTCCTTTGACCATCAGTCCTTCTGCAATATCTGTTGCCCATACAGAGACTGAGAAAGGATTTTAGACATGTAATGCCACATTGTCAGACAGGAGCAGGTAAATTAAGGTATGTGTGACATGTTTGGTCTCCCTTGTTTACCTGGATTTATCACCCAGTGTTCATCTAAAATTGCTATGACTGAAACTGCCAAGAATACTCTGAAAGACAGAGGTGTCTGTATTTCATAATTGCATAATGAAAAGAGCCTCACTTCCCAGAATTTAAAGGTATTTCTTCCTGATCTGCCCTCTTCTCAGCACCAGATATCAATTGCAAACACATTTTATCAGACTGTAAACTTTTTGGAAAGACATCTTGTACTGAGTTAGTTTATACAGTGTGCTCCATTGCCACTGAAGCTCACTGGTACTGTGATGCTCTCCTTAAAGAAAAACACTATGTATTTCTTATGTTGAAGTGAGTGAAAGTGCACTTATACACATCTGCTATAAGAAGTCATGATCTGAATGATGTGAGCACTGGAGACATCTCTTAATCTTTGGCTTTGTGTGCTTATCACTTTCTAATCCCTTCTTCAAAAAGTACATTAGTTTAATACCAGATAGTGACTGTATCCAACAGGTTTTGTTTTCTTTCTTAAGAAAAATTTAGTTTGTTTGGTTTTGGTTCTGATTTGTGTTGTTTTGTTTTTTTTTTAATTTTTTTTTTAATATGGCAGAGAAAACTGTGCAGAACAAAAGGGCACACTTGGTTGCATCAAAGCAGTCTCCATTTTTACCACTAGCAAGGTGGCTGCAACTATGCTGAAGCACTTACATGCCATAAGAAAAAGCAAAGGAAAATCTCATCAGTGACAGCTGTACAGGGATGATTTTTCACTCATTGGAGAGACTGTCATAACTCACAGTCCTAAGAGAGTGCCTGTTTCTCACTGTCACTGGTGAGATAAGCTATATTTAATGCTGCAACATCAAAGCTGCCAATTTTACATTTGCATTGAGTGCTACTGTTATGAATTAAATGCACTGCCTGCCTGGTTTTGGTTTGTGCAGAGTACAGGGATGTAATTACATTAGAAGGAAAAAAGGGCCCACTCAAAAGAAAAGTTTCATAGTGTGGGGTTTGGCATTTTAGGAACACTAGACAGGTATGGGTTTAAATTATGTGATTTTATATGTTATAAGCAAGGCTACACTAAAATATATGTATGAGTGTATTGAAGTCAGTCTTTTTCTGCAAATTACTGTAGAGTATCCTTGGCTAGCTCAGTGCTAAATGTAAAAGAAAAGCAACAACTGTAACTAGTTTGTTGTAACTACATCTGCTGTAACAAGTTTTGAAAAAAAGGAATTTTTGTTATTGGTGATAGCAATGAAATATATATTTGTGACTGTAAGCAGTGGTGGGGCATGATTAGCATTAGAAGATCCTGGTTGATTATCTGTTTGTTTAAATGAGGAAAAATGCATCAAGTTCCTTTCAGGTTGTGGACTGTATAACAAAGTACCGATCAGGATTAAGCATCACTTCTTATTTTCTTTAAAGGACTAGTGAAGTAATTGAAAAACACTGGATAGAGTCTGTTGTACTAAGACAGCATAAATCTAAAGTACGGGAGACAAACATACAATGGTTACACTTTTTCACTATCCATGTGTCCTATGTCTGAACTATTTATTAACTGAAATGTGAATGGGCAATGAAGGGCCAATTTATATGTTACACCAAGAGATGTATTATAACTGCCTTAGACATTGATTTCCTTCCTTTGCCTATTCTTGATTGGGATATACACACATAGAACAGCAATAATGTGGGGTTTCCTTATCAGATCTTGGATATTTCCCCAGACTGTCTGCAACCATTAACCTTGCATATTATCTGACTTTAGTGATTAGTACAAGCCACATAAAACCGTATTGATGGCCTGCCCTGGGTTAGAATGGTGAGCTGAATTATTGGAGGTTAGATTTTGCTGACTTTGTGATACAAATGATAGTATTATGCTAGTCCTGTGAAATTGCTAATTTGTCATTTCTTTCATGGTGTAGTCAATGATGTGTTACTAATGAATGAGCCACATAATTGTGTGATACCGAGCTGCAGCTTCTCGCCTTCTGCGTCTGTGTTAAGAGGAAGCGAATGTCAAGTCTCTCTTTGTTCACTCACTAGTTCCTCTTGCATTTCTGGGCCATGCTGCTAGATGATCAGAAACTGTTTCTACTTAAAGTTAAGGGTATTGCAGTTCTGTTCATAATCCGAATTTTGTTTGGTCGTGCCCTTTACTTTTATGAGATGCTTTTGGTAGGATTCTGTCCCTCCGTTGTTCGTGCAGCTCAGCAGTGAGAGGGGCGTGCTGCATCTGCAGTGAACTTCAGCCAATGAAGTCCTGAAACCCTCCAGGATCTTATGGTTGCTGCCATTCTGAGATCCCCACAAGAAGTTTTTTTTCAGTGTACATCTCTGAAACTATCCAGCAAAGTGTGCCTCCAAAAGGACTTGGAAGATAAACTGAAGTGGGTGAATTGGGTCAGTGTTTCAAACTTCTCTTTTTTTTGTCTACTGTTCTCTTTTTCATTAAGTACAAGGAGACCTAACTGAACCAGATTAACACACTGTAGTGCTCAAGGAAAATTCTTCTCATCCTTTTGATTAATTTGGTTTCCCTGTCTTTTTTTTTGTTCCCTTCTTCATATTCTCTAAAAATTTTATTACAAAGAAAAATGAGGATCAGGGAAGAAAGGGGAAAATAAGAAAAAAAGCCCCAGAAATTAAAGGGGACTAAGTATTTTCTTTTAGTTGATAAAATGAGGTTCATAAGTACAATTCCAGCTTGGGTTATTAAATGCTTTTTAATGCTTACAAAGTCATATGATGTTTTCTGTTGGAAAGGACATTAAAAATTTTCTAGGTCCAAGGCATTGATGAACAACGGTACAGATATTTCTTTTCTTTCCAACTGGCATCAAAAAGCAGTTGGGTCAGACCTTTAGTTTACTTGTGCAATGGTGGACATCCCTAGGAGCCTGAAGTGGGGCACATTCTCCTGCAGCGAGGGCTGTGGGGCCCAGCAGCAGCTCTGGCACTGCTGCCCTCAGGAGCATTTTGACAGTCCCGTGCCATGTGGTGGTGTAACTTAAGTTCTGGCTTCAGAAAACAAAGTAAATATTGGAGAGTCTCAGTCTGCATTAAAATAAGACAGAAAGATGGATACAGAAAAGGGAATAGTATTTATTGTGAGAAAAGAAAGAAAACGAATCATGTTTGGTCAAGGAATTTGAAAAACACACCCAACTGGATTTTGAAGGCTTTGAAACCCAAAAAGAGTGTGCAGTCGAGATAGAGCCAAGAGTGGGTTTACATTATTATAATTTTTTAAAAATTCAGCTTATGCTATTTAGCTGCTTGTTGTAGGCTCTGTTGATGAATTTAACAGATTTGAAGTTCTAGAATCTACTTTAGTGCTTCATGGTTTGGTCTGATGTTAGTCTGTTATCACTGAGTTCAAAACAATGGACCCCTCCCATAGCTGGTCTGAGAATTTTAATCTTCAGAAAATAACTTTGGAAATCAGGTTTTTAGCGTCCTTAATGTAAAATGGAATTATCAACATTTGTTAATGTCTGAAAAGTGTTTTTTAGTTTTAAATAAGAATGACTCAAGTGTCCAGCTGTTAGTGAATAGTACAACAAAAGTATTCTGCTTCCCCCATCAAATTAACAGTGGCAGAAATACACACTGCCCAAATGAAAGTGCCAAGATCCCAATTAATGTGATATGCTTAGATTTAATTATAAGCATTTTCAGTCTTTTTAGGCTCATAATTCTCTTCTCTGGTTCTTTACCACGTACAGCTCATAGTGCTGTAATGAGCTTTCACTGATGCCAGAGCTGTATTTCTTAAAATTACACCAGGATAAATAGACTTCTTTGGTAACAAACCATGTATTTTTGCACTGGTTTTCAAGCCGGTACTCATGCTATTCTAAAATGTATTGTTAAATTGTGTCTGATGTCCTTCTCTCTTCCTCTGCCTTGCCTTTCCATGGATGAAGAGGAGTAGGAGCTGGACTCTTGAAGACTTGCAGTCATTCTTTCAGGACTAATTCCCATGTTGCTGAGCCCCACCAAGGCCAAGCTGAGTGTCATGCTAGCATGAATCATCAGCTGTGGTCTGGCAAACACATAATCTGTACGCTGTGTCCAAACACACTATGGCAAACACGTATCTGTACCCTATGCCCACTTGGGCATAAGCTGCCAAAGTTTATCTCTAAAAGTTGCTGAGAAGGTAGCTGGGTCTCTCACCAAATCTGCTCATTCAGACTCTGTACATATTGCTGGTGGGTCCTGCTGTTGCGATGGCAGAGGATTCAAAGAAAATGGGCTTGTTAACAGTTTATTCAAGTCAAGAAAGGATATTTTTGACCCAAAATACTGTGCATTGCTTGCTCAACTGATAAAAGAGGTTCCATTGTAGCCACAAATTATCTATTTTGTCCACAGTAAAATATAAGACATTTCTGTTGAAGGAAAATACAGTACCATAAATAATTAAAACTATTCCAATTGACTTTTTTGATCAATTTTAATCTGAGCTTAAATCACAATGGTCAGCCGTTTTATTTATTTTTTTAATTACTGATTATTTAGAGAGATTACTCTAAGCAATTACTAGTTAATATCCTTAATAGCCAGTTTTACATGTAGACCACTGCTATGTTGCTTCTGGCCCTGCTTGAGAAATATAATACACTCAGTATCAGATCACATCCTGTATGTCTCCAGTATTAAAGAGAACAAAATGAAAGTAATATGAATTTCACTGATAAGGACCACTTTTCCTATGATTATAGTTCTATCAAAATGCACCAGCTAATATTAAACATATCTTTACATACCTTTGAAATAATGCAATTATATATGAGAAACCTTGCTTCTGTGATTAAGACAATGAGATCCACCCCATGATCTTACAGGGAGAAGTCCACTTTTTTTTTGGATCCGGAGAGGGTTTTTTCTCTTCTTGATATTATTGAAACTATGTGAGGCAACGGCCCTTTTTTTTTTTCCTGGAGGGTTGCAGTTTGTGCCAGTGATACTTGGGTTACATATGAAGTGACCTTGAGGAGGTTCCTGTTTTATTGTAATCAACCATTTAGCAGCAACTGGCTGGAACATTTGTGCCCCGCAGTTAGCTGTTTCACTGGCATTAAGGAACTGTGCACCTTCTATATGCATTATTGTTTATCGAACCCCATTTGAAGAAATTTGTCTACTGCTTTTTATTGATGGGAGTTTCTGGCTAACAGCACTTTAAATAAGTGGAAAATGCTCAGTTATCACCCAATGTGAACAGGATCAATAATAGTTTAGTAGTGTCTGATAATTGCAGTGGCTGTTATATACAAGAGCTTGCATCTTCTTGAGTGACTCTTATCAATCTATTGTCCGTCATCATCTGATAATCAGACTGAAAATATAGTAGGGAATTATCCTTTTTTGAATCAAGCTTGTGAAAAACATTTGAAATAATGGTAAAAAAATTCTCATTGTTCCACTCAGCAGGGAGAAAAATTTAGTATCTGGGTGACTATGGTAAGAAAGGGACAAAAAATATCCAGTGTGCACTTGCTAAGTAGAAAAATGTGTATGGCACAATTATATGAGGGCAAAATATTTTTGCAATATTTGGAGATGGTCTTAAAATGTTTGCAGTTATATTCTGAAGGAGTCATGACCCTCTGTAGCTCTCAGGACTATGCTGGTGATTTGAAAAGGAGCCACAGGACACCAATGGCAAGGAAGGTATGCTAGAGTGCAGCAGAGTGCAGCTCTTGTTGCTTTGTTCCCAGGGGCAGCAGCGTCTTCCCTTCACAGCACAAGCAACCAAATACTGTGACAGTGTGCAGCTTTTTGTGTTCCTTCCTGCTCTTGGACACAGTGTTCTCTTGCAAAGCCAGAAATATTCACCTCCCCACCTCCTCTTCCCAGGGCTTTTTTTAAACTCTAATCATCTTCCTGCTTATGTTTCTCTGTTCGTTTTCCTTTCCCTTTTAAAATTTATATTTTACCCTGTTACTTCCAAAAACAAGTACAGCCTGGCCATCTTTGGTTTCATGGCCTTTATTCTCTGCTGACAACAGGCAGAATTGCCAGAAACCTGTCTGGGCACAGGTTTTCATATTGCTCTGCTCTGTTAGCTAAGGGAATGCTTTGTCTCTTTTTGCATATTTGTTCTAGGAATTAAGAAAACAAACAAACAAATAAATAAAGTAGTTACATTTTATGTGATTCTGTAGATCAGGGGCTCTACAAGTATATCCTGTTATTAAAAGAACTTGATGGTTGCTGTGGTGCCTACCAGCGTCAACATCATGTTTTCTTTGGCATAAGTTTACAGCTTTGGTTGTTTGTTTTATCAGACCACCTCTTTGGCAGACACATAAGCTGGGGGCAGAAGCACAACCTTGCACTCTTGCCACTTACTGCTGTACTTCAATTGCAAGTAGTAAAAAAAAAAAAATTCCTAATTGACAGGAAATCAGAAAGTCTCATATTTCAACTTGTATTCCCTCTTAATTTACCATTGTGCATCTTTGAGAACATCTGCCCCCATCTGCTTCAAAACCTCCCACTAGGGAGTTGTAGATAGCAATAAGGCCCTTACCTTTGTCACCAAAGTCAAGCAAGCTGGCTCCTTTAGTGTCCCCTGGTTCATCAGGTGCTCCAGCCAACTGGCCATCTTGGTGTCTCTGTGCTGGAATTGCTCCAGTTATGTCAATGTCATTCTTCTGCCACAGATGTGGTCTCACCTGTGCTGAGCAGAGGGGACAGAGCAGCTCCCTTGACCTGTGGGTTGTCCTCTTGCTCCCACTAAAGAGCAATTAAATACTGGGGGCAGCCCAGTATTTAGTTGTTCTTCACTGCAAAGACTAACACCTCAAGTTCAAAATGAACATGCTGTGTGTGATGTGAGGGCATAAATTGTGTTCAATTATATCTAGTCTTTGGCAGCAAGGTTGTGATTTTTGAGAATTTTTCAAAAGTATTAGATCAAGTCATATTCTAGACTACCGTATTCAGAGTATCTCAATTTAGAACTAAATGAATAGTTTTTGTAGAAATCTTAAGTAATATTTAAGCCAAAAGCTTCAGTTACCCTGGTTATACTGTCTTTAATAAACTCTTTTGTCTACTTTTGAATAAAAACTTGATTTCTGCTATATGGCTTGCAGTATGAAAAGCTGAGTTAAATACAGTATTTTTGCACCTTGGCATGCAAATACCCTCTCTTCCTTTTCATTTATTTAAAAGGCAGTTTCAGACTTGAGTGTGGTCTGATCTCCTGGGCAATTCAGAATAGAAAGAAATGACAACAGCCCCAATTCCCTGAGAAAGAGCTTTTGACTGAGCAAATAGGAAACTTAACATCCCCTGTTTGACTGAGAAAGACTCCTAAATGATGAGTATGGGTCTCTATTCAGGTAGACAGCTTGGCTGCATCCAGACTAGTTAAGTAACTGTTTTACCTAGCCTTTTTATCTTGTAATTAATTTTCCTCTAGTGCCTACTGATTACAATAAAATTTCATTTTCCTCTGCAGCTTTGTCATGGAAGGTGGGAATAAGTTCCTTCTGGACCTAGTCTCTGCTCCTCCCAGAGCTGCAGAGCAATATTGAGCTTATCTTGTCCCATTTTTAATCTAGGACTGCCAGTCTGTCCAATGCAAGACATTGAACAATCTGAGCATGAATATAGGGCTTCAGCAGACCCATACAGCAAGCTGCCTTCAGCTCAGGACCAGCCCTTTCTATCATCTTTGCTGTCCAGTATGTTGACAGCCTGATCTCTGACATCCAGAAAGGCAATGGGAGTTGTGCTCTTCCATTTTAAACCTGGATAAGTGGGTGGCAGTTGTCAATCTTACAGCTGACCACCAGGATAAACACTACAATCTGAGAGTTTTGAAGGGTTTTCCATTGCTCATGTCCTTCACAGAACCCTGACAAACCACAGAATGATTTAGGTTGGATGGGATCTTAAAGATCATCTGGTTCTAACCCAGCTACCATGCATGGGACTTCTTCCACAAAACCAGATTGCTCAAGACCCATCCAGCCTGGTCTTAAACACCTCCAGAGATGGGGCATCTACATCTTGTCTGGGGAACCTGTTCCAGTGTCTCGTCACCTTCACAGTAAAGAGTTACTTCCTAATATCTAATCTGAACCTGCTTTCCCTCAGTTGGAAGTCATGCCCTCTTGTCTTATCATTATCATGCCCTGTAAAGTGTCCCTCTCCAGCTTTAGGCTATGCAAGTGACCCTGAGACTCCTCTGAGTTAATAGTTTCCCTTTTAAGAGAGGGTGCAGTTCACAGGGGATGAAGAACAATACAAAAATGCAGCTAAACTAGAACTGGGTAAAGGCTTTGATGCTAAAGGGCTAAAGGAAACATCAAATTCTCTTAAGGAGCAATTCCAGGTTTTAACAATATCATCAGGAGTCATGAAAGCAGTAAATGGCAATTTTACAATTATTACTTTTAGAATAGGGATTTCTTCCTGGCACCAGCACCTTTGTTTGCTTGTTTGTTTATTTAGAAATGGGAAGCTCCTTTAATGGAGGTGATGCACAACAGGGCAGCAGCTGACATCTGGGTATGTTATAGTCATATATTATGTCTATAACAAAAATTTTCTTTCAAAACTCATGGTATCCAGTTGAGGTTTTAATGGAAGTATCTTTAGCTAAGTTTATAGATGTTTATCAGTGAACAAAAATGTGTTCTATTTAGTTGACTAATCCTTTCAACAACTCTTACGTCCACTTTTAGAATCTAATCCCCTGAGATATGTAATTCATTTATTTCACCTGGTCTAAGGTCTGGGGCAGGTTTTTTGTTTTGCTTTGCTTTGTATTTAGCATTTGGTAAGCTATGAAACTGCCCCTTATGTTCTTTACATGACTATTATTTATGACTCATTTAATGCTGCATTAGCCCCTATCTTCCAGAGTTGTGTGGGAGTGCACTGGAGCACTGCTCCCTTACTTGTGACATTTCTGACAGAAAAGGGAGTTGAAGTATCTCTATCCAACTTTACTCCAAGTTGGTACTTCTGCCATTTCTCAGGCACCATTCATCATCCAGCTTGACATCTGCAGAGACACTTTCCTGCAGCTGCAATTAATATTCTGGTTAATTTATTTATTTATAATTCTGGCTGCTCAACAAATGACAAGATCAGACAGATTTGCTATGGAATCTCCCTGTAAAACATTTATTTTTTATTATGAAGTTAAATGTGTCCTTGTGTCAGGTTCCACCATAAATAAAGTACTGTGTAGTGTTTAGGGCTCACAGAAAACATCACAGACATTTAATTTTTTTGCAAGCAGATTTGTTCAGAGCAAAACTGGGTCTGGATACAACTTTTATTACTTTCAGTTTTCAACTTATTTGCAGCAGAGAGATGTGTAACTATCTCAAACAATCATAGGTTAAAAAATTCAAGGAAAACATATTCTGCTTTGTCACACATATTCCATTGATATGTGAAGTAACATACCTTTGTGAAGCAGGTGCACACACTAATGGGAGCTTTAACTGTTGATTTCTCTGTTTCTGTCACCATTATATTATTACTTAATCACAGCTTTTTGTGTCAAGTTTACCCAAGAGTATTTTTAATAGAAGCATAAAAGAAATTTAGTGCTGGTATGAAAAGAAAAGGAATTGGGGTCCAGTCTCTTTGGCAAATATTCCATAACAAGGTAATTCTTTAAAGGCATTTCTCATAGTTCTGAGAGAATAAAACAAATGCTTCAGGGTAATTCTGGTCTTTCAGATAAATACACAGTTAGATATGATTTACATTAGTTGATGTTAGTTTACATATGAAGATATGTGAAGCATTCCCAAGGTGTAAGAACAGATCTGTATAACTGAAGAGATTTTTAACAAGCCCATGCTCCTCTCCCATTAAATAATAAACCAGAAATAATGTCTGTTACAGCTTTTGTGATATGTTTGAGAGCCTTTTTTACAAATTATGAATAAAATTAACCGCTGCTCATTCTCATGCATGCTATCAAGTTTTTAGACACTAATATATCAAGGTTTTTCACATGACAGCATTCTAATACATGTATTTCATTAACATTCACAAGATACAAATGAACACATCTAAGAACAAATAGGTAACTGATTTATAGAATACTTAAAAAAGTAAATTGGATCATTATGAATATGTCTATTTTTGGATTTGTGAAATAAAAATTAGGAATGTCCTATTAATATGAAGTGTGGGAAGAATTTTCTTGCTACATAATTTTATTGAATAAAGTTTTTGTTTGCACATATCAAAAAAATCATTTAGGATGAAAAAGACTTCCAAGATCATTGAGTCCAATCTTTTACTGATCATCACCTCATCAACTAGACTATGGCACTGAGTGCCATGCCCAGTTGATTCTTGAACACTGCCAGGGATGGTGACTCCACCACCTCGCTGGGGAGCCCATTCCAAAGTTTAACATACCCTTCCATGAAGAAATCCTTGCTGATGCCCAACCTGAACCTCCCCTAGTGCTATTTAGGACTGTCCTCTCATCCTGTCATTAGCTGCCTGGAAGGAAAGGCTGAGCCCCACCTGGCTCCAATCTCCTTTCAGGTGGTTGTAGAGGACTGATAAGGTCTCCTCAGAGCTATCTTTTCTCCAGGATAAACAAACCCAGCCCCCTAGATATGCTTGTTCCTGGCATCCCTTGATATTATTTAAGATGCACAAAAGTGGTGGGAGCTATGGTAAGTTTGGAGTTTTTTTCCTGAAAGGCAACTTAGCAGATAAATGAATGGTCCATAGTGAATCTTCCCAACCCAGTAAAAAAGCCTTTCTTCAATTGATTCCTTCCTTTAATGTGAGTGAGGATGTTCCAGGTGAATAAAGAGTGTAGGAAGGACTCCCCTTTGACAGCAACATGTCTAAGAGAGTTCTCCCTCAATGCTGCCATAATGAATTATGGTTTCCTTTTGGCACATCTAATTATCTGTTTATACTTTGTGAGCCCTTCTGAAAGCATTTTTTTCCTTTATGCTGGGACCAGGGACATTTTTCTAAAAATATTTAAAACTATGTGAGTTTTAAATGAGAGAGTATGGATATCATTGTGATACAATCAAAAATTATGCTCTACAACATGACATGTATCAGTACATCATAACTTGTATTTATAACACAATCAACCATTCTACCTAGTCTTGACAGTTAACATTGCCACTTCTATTTCAAATGAAAGGCAAACCTGACAGATGAGTCAGGAGCAAGCCTCATAGCCACTTGCTTCCTGAACTCAATTTTTGCAGAAATAAAAGATGCAGGGATGCTAGAATTAATGAGATGTCCAGTCTAAACGCAATCACTAACATTAGAAGAAAAAATAGGAATCATATAAGATGCAATAGCTTTTAATTTTTCCCACTTGCTCTCCTGCAATGACTTGAATGGTTTGTGTAATGAAAGATAATTTTATTTTTATTATTAGTATCAGTTTAAATAGAGAAATGGTATTCTCTGCTTATTCAAGTGCGTTGTTTGTGAGAGAGTGAAACATCGAGGGTTAAAAGTGTTGTCTTAGTCTTCAAGATTTCTTGACCAGACATCCATATGAATACATGTGCATTGCTGTAGGTAGGATCCTCCTCTTTTAAGACAAAAATTTCTGGATTAGAAGACCAGAACACCCCCAGAAAAGTACAGGACCAAACAAAGGTCTCAGATTTTAAGAGGAGTGTAGTTTTGGAATTTTTTTTCTGCTTTTGTTATAACCACATATACCTGACACAGGTACAGTATTGATTTGCCTACTTGTGGTGAAGCTGGCTTTTTGTTCATCTAGTGGTTGTGTTACCCTAAAGCTGCATGCCAGTTCGTCAAAATCAATTCTCTTTTGATTTTTGCAACAGCCGAGATGGGTCAGCTAACAAATGACAAAGAGCCCTATTCATGACAAAGCGATTGTTACATTACAAGTACAATTTTGTAGGAATTTAACAAAAAAAAAGCACAAGAACACTATTTTACTGCATCATTTACTGTCTCACATGATTTCTCAGGCCTCTCAAATGTCCATAATACAGTGTTCAGACTAGACTAGTCACTTTCTTAAAGAGAAACACACTAAGTTCAATAGTGTATATTATTTCAATCAAAAAAAGAGTTCTTAATTTAAATGTATTTCCTAAAATTTTGCAATAAATTCAAAAACACCTTAACTGACCTCACAAAACTTGCTCCATATTACTCATGATATTATCTTCTATTTTTTTTAATTACTTAGAACTAACTGTATAGGTGAGGGAGGAGATCACTGATTCAGTATGTCAACTGGTCATATCTTCTGTTGAGCAGCTACAAATGCCCCTTGAAAGGCTGGCTTGACTGCCAAGCTCAGAGAATCAAGATCTGCAGATAATTTTGCAGAGATTTTTACCAGCTCAGTGCTGACAACTGACGCAAATCTATGAATTAGAGGGAGGGTATGAATTAACATTTTCAGGAAACAAAATTTTAAAGCTGACATTTTTTCCTGAATGAGAGTTTGTATTTGAGCAAAACTGAGCTCACACAGACCATAGATATCTCTCTTTGTAGACATTTATCAGATGAATGGCAAATCTGCACATAAAAATCCAGTTTAAACACTTCAACTTAGACACAAACATAAATGTGAAAGTTTTCCACAGAGTGGGAGTGTCCTTACTTACATCCATATGTAGAACATCCTGGGCAGTTTTAGCTCTGTTGTACTGCAATAGTTACACTCAGGTTTGGGAAACTGATGACTTACTGGTTGGAAGCTTTTGTTTTGGAGTAGCTTTTGGATGCCACAGAGTTTAAAGAGTTACCCTTGTGATCTCTGTTTTCAACAGCCTGTGTTTTAGGAAAGCCTCTATTTTCAACAGCCTAGTGTTTTGGGAAAGCAAGGATTGAGCAAGCTGATTGAGCTAGTTCCCTGTCTCTGATGGTTATCTTTTGTCTCAAGATGAGATACTGTCACCTACTCGATAACTAGTAGCTTAAGAGTAGCACAATTGTGCCTAAGACTGGCATGCTTGGAAGAGTTTTGTGCCTGAGTCCTTCAATCAAGTTTTCTGAGCATTTTTCTCCATCTGATCTTTTTTGCTTCAAAGAATGATCAATATTTATTTAGCTGTAATGTGGGGCACAAAAGACTTTCTCACTATTAACTTGTCTGAGAGCAGTTCGTAAATATTGCCAGGCTGGTGAAGAATACTTTTGGAAGTATTGAAGGGGTGGCATACAGCTTCTGGCTGGAGGCAGTCTCCAGCTCTGACTTTTCCTTTTCAATATGGTCAAAGGGGTTCCAAGTGCAGATTTAGCCCTCCCCATCTGCACTAGTGGCCAAGACGTGTTTCCTGCACATGTAACATGGTGGGGGCTGCGGGACATGCTGGCACCCTCATTGGGACTGCATCTACACCAAATGTTGTCTTTCTCTAGAAGTCCAAGGATAGGGCAACTATTAGACCACTCTGGGCTTGTTCTTGTCAGGGCTTTTTTAATTGCTGAATAACTCAAAAGAGAAGCAATTGCTGTTCGTCAGTCAAAGGGCATAAAAATGCAAACAGTGACAGTATTATGTCTGTATGGATGTATGATTTGCATTTCGATTTATGTAAATAGCTATGGAAATTTTGTTGGCACTTGGCTTTCAGTAGGTTACTAGTATGGCTCAGGGAGTTGCAAAGTTTAAAAATACGTATTTTAGTTAGTTCCTTTAGTCACAGAAATAACTCTTGTCTGCTTAGCCAATTTAATTGGTCCCTATTCCTTTTAATTTTTTTGCAAGATGTAAACAATTTCCCCCAGTTAGATTCTCAAACTTGTTTGGTTTCAGACCCAGTAGTATCAAACATGCAGGTGGTTTTTTGTGCATTTTGTTGGTTTTGGTTTGTTTTTTTTTTTTTTAACATGTGCATATTCTTGCACATTTTAGTTTATATACCCAGAAACATCAATTTACTGATCTCTTCTTCAGGGGGATTAGGTGTCAGTATCCAGGACCATGTTGGGACAGCCTTTTCACAGCTCTTTAAGCACAGAATAAAAAGCCTTATTGATTCTACTGAAACACATAAGAGATGGCTATTATTATTACATATCCATTTATCCTCTGGTGTTACATTTGTCTTACAGACAACACTCTTTAACCGAGGTGTTGTCCAGACATCTAGCAAAATTCATTGCTCTGGGAGATGTGCTACTATTTGTGAACTCTACTTCAATCTTATTCCTGATATGAATGGGAATATCACATTAACTTCATTTGCAACAGACTAAGCCTGCCAGGCTTGGTTAAATATATATTTTAATGTTCCTTTGGGAATTGTACAGCTTTGATGTGCCTTTTCCTTAGGACTATTTTAAGGTCATAATATCTACCAGTATTTAATCACAGTTGATGCATTCCTTTTGACTATTAAATATTTTCTGAAATGCTTAATAACATTTGTTTCTTCTCTAATAAAATGCCCAAGTGCCATTCCTTTTCTCTGGCACACAAATGAATCAACTTGGGATCTGCCTGGTGCAGAGATTCTGGGAGTTTATAAGGGCATTTTTTTTTCTCCCAGCAGTCTCCTTCTGGGGAGTTTGTCGGTTTGCAAGCTATAATGAGTAGTAGGTTAAAAGAAAAAGGGCATTTTAGTGGAGGAGGGAATTAAAATTCAGCAGCCTAATATCAGCAGTAGTTTATAACAGGGCCTTATAAAAGGCAGCTCTGTGTCTTTTATTTTTGTGTGTGCACTTTTATTTCCTTTGATATCAGCAGGGGAATTTTCTCTGCAAGACCCATTCCCATCTCACTTTTCTGCTTTCAGATCCCTGCTGCTCAGGGTTTTCTCCTTTCATTTTGATATATGTTATATTCTTCAACCTTCCCACTTGAAGGTTGTAGGAAGCTCGATATTGCCCTTAAAATAGAGAACACAATTGACGTCAAAACTTCTTCAAGGAGTGACCCTGTTTTTCATATATGTTGAAAAGAATCCTTCCACTTACTGGGAGGACTTGGTGGAGGTGAAATCTTCAGGACATTTCACTATATCTAGTGAAAATTGTACTAGAAAGGTTAACTTGCTGCTTGCAGTTTCATTTGTGCCCTATCTTTAACAAGAATGCATTTGTGCATTGTATAATTTAACAATAATAAGACAAAATTATGGGTTTATGTGTATACATCTATCTCTAATGCTGCTATTGATATTTAAAAATATGTTGTAATGAATTGCTGCTGAGATCTTTGCCTTCCTTGCAATTGGCAAGCTCCCTAATTTAATTTGAAGTCAGTTCTTTTCTGTGCTTCCAAGGGCAGACTGAAAAACCAGTTAGGTACTTCTGCAGAAGTGGGGAATTTCTTTCTAGATGCTGATGATAGTATGATTAACACATTACTAACAAAAATGGGTTTTAACCTCCCATGCCAATTCCCTCAAACTATTTCCTGGCTCTTCTTTGGCTTTTTGGTGACCCCAGGGTGGGCTGGGAAGCAGCATGCCGGGTAGGAATGTGGTTCTCCCACACAACATCCAGCAGTGGCCTCCGGTGCATTTCTGGCTGCTACAAATAGATGGCACTTTTGACTTGTACTAGAGCAATTCAGTTAGAAGCATGCAGTGCCTGAAAAAACCCCTCTTGCTGGGGTTTTTGTAAGTCAGGCACATATTTGTTATTACTTATATAGGGGCAAAAGAAATGAGGCAGATTCAAATAGACTGCCATGTATATCTCAGGCAATGAAAGCTTAAAAATACAAAAAACTAAACAGTAGAACGGGCAAATCAAATACATTTATAGCATATTTTCAGACTCATCCTCTGGATTTTCAGGGCAAGGTGGAAGAGAATTATCTTTTAATACTGAGTTGCTTTAAATGTGAACGAGGCAATTGCCACAAAAGTCTCTTATTTGCTGCTTTTCTGGTCTACACGTGTGCACACAGAGACACACATACACACGGGGGAAAAAATCAGCCTGTTGTCTTGCAAGTGTTACTTATCATATTAATTAAAATCTGGTGACACGATAACACCAGCAGCTGTGTGGGAAAGCGAGGGAAATTAACAAACGTTTGATTTGTTGTGTTGCTAATGTGACACTTATTATACAGGTCACAGTAAAACAATACCTCAGCCAAAATATGCTAATACTGGTGGAGAACTGTTGCAGTTGTAAAAACATTGATGTTTATTATAATGAGACAAAATAGCACATTACCTTTAGCAGAGTGAATTGCTGCTTCTCAGGGCAAGCATAAAGTATCTCTGAAGGCTTAATAATTAAAAAAAACCCCAAAACCACAGAGACAGAATAAAGTGAAATTGTTATACATATAAAGCCAGTAAAAAGAAAACAACCTCATGTATGAAAAGGATGTAAAGCTCTTAGAAAGCAAAATATGTAATTTCTAGCGGACACAGATTAAATGGAGCATGCCTGCAGCTTCTTCATTTAACATTCCAAGGAACTTTATTACAAGAACAAAAGAAAATTGTTTAGTAAGATACAAGTTATGCTATAAAATACCTGTAGAACTGGAAATGTAATTACATTTAAAAATGGGTGTATTAACTGTTCTTTTTCCCCTGAGGAAAACTAATATGTAAACTTATTTTTAATGGTGGTTTATATCCAATCAACCGGTTTGATGACATTTCTAAACAAAGACCTTTGGACTTTAAATAATTATTCCCATGCAATTGTTGGATCACATATAATTGCTTGCTCTTTAGTATGTCTTCACATATTTAATTGCACTATAGTCTGGATCTGAAAGCATTTTCTATATATAGATACATAAATAAATTTACAGAATTCAATTCTGAAATAAGAGAAATTCTTCCCACAATTGAAGTAAAATTAAGAGTATGCATTCAGCATTTTGCAGCTATTTGCATCTTAAGAAGAATAATTTAATTTTTACCTTTTCAAAGGTTCGTTTAATTTTCAGGCTATTTTCTCAATTTTTGTACCATATTTTTGAGCTCAAGGAAGGATTTTTATTTTTTTTTTTCTTACTGTTGTTTTGATCATTTTACTGAAATGGGGTGAAGTCAACCATTTGTTTGACAGTCTCTGACAGCAGATTATGTAGATTTTGCCTGACAAACAGTAGTCATTCGGAACTGAATTCCGAGTGAGCAGCCTAGATCAGAGGTCAGCCTGCGGGGTACAAATGGGGAACAGATATTTCACCTTGCCATATGAAAGGACACAAAAAAGCAGACAAATCAGGAACTGGTGAGAACTAAAAGGTTAAAGCAGAGTTGATGCAATTACACAATATTTACAGCCTAAGATTGTGCTAAAGTCCTTTTGAACCTCCTGCCCCTCCAGTTCACAGAGGAAGTGGGCTCTGATTTGGAAGCATTCCCTGTAGAAGTGTAAGTGCACTCTTTAAAGGTCTGCTCTGTGCCAAAATGCTAAAATATAACTGTCCTCACATTTCCCATCATTCACCTTGGTTTCAGTTTCAAATGGGTATCAAAGTACCTATGTGCACCTGCCAGAAAATAGTTCCCTATCACTCCCCTTTTTCAGAATAATACCAACAGGGGGGAGGGTGGGGGGGAGAATAATGAAGAAAGCTGTCTAGGGAAAAACTCAGGTACAGACCCTGGGGAGAAGACATTTTGGCTTTTCAGAGGAAAATTGGCATGTGCAAATATGTAATACTGAAACATCTATTTCAATTGTTAGAGGCAAAAAAGAAAAATTGGAGGGTAAAAACCCCAAAACCCCCAGAAAAGTATTCTATATTTAGTCCTAACTGGACCATGACAGAATTTAAACCAATTTTCAAATTTTTCAAGCTCTCAGCAAAAAACTTTTTTTTCCTTTTAGTGATCACTATTAGCAATTACGTATACAAAACAAAACTTGCATGAGCATTTTTGTTGGAGATTTAAAGAGATAATAAATACTAGATCAAAAAGGTTGTTTGTTTGTTTTCATTTTTTTATTTCGGAATTTCTTGTAGTTGAAGATCACTTTCAGAGAAACATTACTGTAACATTTCTTACTCAGCCTTATCTATGACTCTCATTCCTTTATTAATGTTGGCCAAAATATAGAAAAATTCAAGGAAGAAGAGGTTAAAGAAATTCCAGAAAGCGATCAAGTTCTGAGGGGTTTTTTGGAGAATCTGTATAAATTAGATGGAGCTTTAGTGAAAATCTCCACCTTATACAAGTATGAAAGGATGTCTCGACATGTTCAGAGAGGTTAAGGATACCTGAATCAATAACAAAGATGCCAAGAGAACAATTTAAATCTACTAAGTAACTAAAATCCTAAAACCATTATGTGGGGAAAAAAGAGCGAGAGAGAGAGAAAAGAAAACACTTAAGGCTGATGAAATATCAAGGTTTATTATTCTATTAGACTTTGACAATGAAATGAAATACACAGACCTTTAACAATGTTATTAAAATAAAATTTCAAAGCTTGATTTTTCAATCATGTAGTCAAAGAAAGGAAGACATTTTACAGTCATATCCTGTAGAGTATAGGAAAGTTCTCTGTCAAAGCTGTGTAACATTTTGATTAAGTGCTTGATAGATTATAAATATAAGTCAGAGCTAGCAAGACACTGTAATAAATGGATCGTCTAAGAATGACTTGTGATCAATTTCAAATTACAGAAGTGTGTAATATACTAATTTCTTTCCTCCATATACTCTTCTAAATGATGCCTTCAATTAATGTGTGTTGTTTTGCCTGTCTGTAGGTGCTCAGTGTAGAAATGCAGACCTGTGCTTGTATAAATATACGTGTACATACATAGATATACACATACATATGTTTGCACACCCACATCACCTTATATACAGTTTCAAGTAGAGCCTTCTCTTCAATAAGATTTTGGGTTTGTTTTGGTTTACTTAATATTATTTTGCATGTCATTAGGCTATTTAAATCAGTGGGATCCTGCTATGGATGGCTTTTGGACAAGCAGACCAGACCTGAAACCCACAGGCAATTCCATAGGAAGCCAGTAGCAAATGCACGCTGCAAAAAGAGAAGTGCAGAGCCATTCCTATTCAATTACAGTGAGGAACAAAACACTCTGCTTTTTACTGCTGTGCCTCATTTCCACTGCAGCATAACTTTGTAAGAATTTTTCTAGGGGAAAAATATTTTGGTGTGAACTGAGCACTAGCTGATTCAACGCTCTCAACTTTTGTTACCAGTACTGTTCATTGAAATAATATAATTTATTGATATAATTTAACCTCTCTCATATGAATTGTTTGAAAACAACCAGTCTCTTAAGTACTATTGATCTGTGCTCTATCCTGATTTTAATGGTCCCTCTTGTAATACTCTCTCTGGAACCTACTCTATTTGTCCCTAAGTACCTTAATCTAAACAATTACAATTATATGCATTATAAATATATTACATGTAGTACTAAAAAATTTGACTCTTAGGTGAAATTAACTAGTCATTATCTTATTCTGAACTGGAAGAAGCCAAAATGACAAGAAATTATTAGGAAAAAAAGAGAAAATTTCCAAAGGGTTTATCTAACACTGGAGAGACAGTTTCCAGTGAAAGTTATACCACATCACATGTTTGAAATGCATACATTCAATACCATAGTAATTTTACAGTCAATTGTTGATTCATAGGTCACTGGTCACAAATTATAATCTAAAATTACTTTCTTATGAATAAGCTCCAAAGCTATGCAGTGTTTTCATATATCAGGATCTTTATCAGGATCTTTGCAGTTCATTGGGAAAGATTCTTTATCAATGCAAGCCTGATAAATTTGGGAAGATGTTAACTTTTATTACTAACATTTGTTTGTTTAGTTTACTCCAACATGTTGTACAGTGTATTTATAATACGCATTAGGCCAGTAATAATAGGATCTTACCTTTTGAAATGTCACAAATGTGCCATTCCCTTTAATTTTTCAGATGCATGGGAAGTGATGATAGAAAGAGGGGGGAGTGCCATTCAAAATATGCAATTTGGGGTTTAGGAAGAGTTTTTTAAAAGACCAATTTCCATATATCAACACTTCTCAGTGAGTTCCATGAAACATTTTGATATGATTTACCAAAAACAGTTTTTGCATCAGGAACATTACAGTAGCTAATCTGCATCTGTAAAGAGTGGGAAATGGAATCACATTAGATATAAATGTAATGCAAAAAAAGAAAAAAAAGTTAATGCAACATTATGGTAGGAAATTTAAATGTACAATAGTGAGGATATTCAAAGTTATGGTTCCCACAGCAACAGCAATTCAATTTATTTACGTTGTAGCTTTATATATGTTTTATTCCTTAAAGGAAAACTGATTTATTTTTCTCAACTACATAGGATAACATTTACACATCAGGTAACGTTTGTCTCTGAGATGAAACTGTGAACACCAAATATATATATTCAGTAAAACTGGGTATTTCTGACTGTAGCTGGGGAAATACCTTTCTCATTGTAAGGTGAGAGAAATTTGAGAGAAGGGTATCTGAAGAGTGTGCAGTTATTTAATGCAGTTAACTCTTTAATTGATGACTTATCATGAGATTTGCTGGAAGTACTTGAATATTTCTGCTAGAACTACTTGCATTCTAAACATTAACCTTTTGCTTAAATATTAAATGCTCTTAGTTATTTTGCATTTAACTTGATTGGAGACTTTTTAATGTGTTTTCTATTAAACTTTTATGCTGGTGGGATCATCCATGATATAACCTTGTAGCAAAAATGGTGAATTGTATTACAAGCTTCAGAAGAATCTACTAAACTGATTTCCTCTCTCTGTTCTAAAGATAACAGATGAGAAATAACCAAAAAGCTAATTATCTATATTTGGCTGCATGCTTCACCACAATACCGAGCTTATAGTAATGAAACAGGAATCTCATTTCCATTTCACTTTCTTTGAATAAAATTAACTCATTACAAACCTATCGTATCCTGCCATTAGGCTATTCCCATGTGTATCATTACTCCAATGTGGATCCTGAACCTTCAGATTCCCCCACTGCAGATTTTTAACATGCAGATTTCTAACAAGTAGCAATGCAATTGTTAACCTCTTTCTGGGTACCAATCCCTACAGAGGTGCTTGAAGCACCCTTGGCTACTAAGCTACATTCAGAAATCCCAACTTGTGTCTGTAGCTGCGGCACAGGGAAGCAGTGCAGCTGGCAGTAACGGGATAACGAAAGCGTTTCCATTTTATATGTGAAGGTTTGAATTACGAGGCATTTGATTACAGTTTGTCCCAGGGGAATTCTGCCCGTAGTAGGAAATCCATCATGCTGGAAATGCTGCAGTATTTCTTAGGGCAGGATTGGTTAGGGCTTCTTTGGTGTGAGAGAGGTACTAGATGGTGGTGCTGTGTTCAGAAATAGAGCAAAGCCAAGCCACAGGCTGGGTGGGTCATTGTCCCACCATCAGCTGTAGTATGCACCCTTGCATGGACCAGGGGACAGTACATTCCACAAAGTATTCCTAATGGGAACTCTGATGGAGGGGAGCAAAGGTTAACCCCATAAAGGTGACTTGTCATAGCATGGGGTCCATTTAACTGTCAGCATAAGCATCTCTGCTCACCTAACATGCTTAGAATATCAGAGAAGGTTAGGATCTGTCCATGCTATTAAAATGTGTATGCTTCTAGAGGTGATTCCTGGTCCTTGGGCCAAGTAAAACACAGCACTTTTTGTCCACCCTAACCCTCTCAGATTTAACTGAGACATAAGTAGTTGGAGCACCTAAAAAAAAGGTGGGAGATAAATTAAAAATTTCGTAGCATTGACTAGTCCTAGTCCTCACAGTGCTTTAACTAGCAGTGGGCTCGTGTGCTAAGAAGCCCAAGGATGGTGAAAAATGTGGTATCATGAAGGTGGTTACTTCGTACAAATGGGATTTTCATAGGTCCTGGGGCCTGTGAATTTTGGTGGCTAGGTGGGCCATGAAGAAAAGTGTCCTTCTGAGGCCATCCATCACACAGTAGCTGTCTTTGTGTCTGGCTTAATGCTTTAGCATGCTCTAGCATGCTGGCTAAACTAACCCCTGGACTTCCTGTGATCTACCTAAAATTGTGTTTGTTTATCATCAGATAAACAAATCTGTAAATCTTTGTATGCTTGTATTCTGACAAATAACATATGAACTGTTCTTTGAGTGCCCTATACACGCAATTGAACTGAAATTTCTGGATTATTTGTTTATATTCTCAGCCCTGAAAGGATTTTTCCTTGTTAGTAAGACTTCCTTTTTTTAGACTAAAGTAAAAACACATTCATATTTCATTACTCATCATCATACTCCTTAACAATTTTTCCTACAGAAAACAGTCATTTCACATAGGGATTAAAAAAGATTTTCACTTGAGTTTCAGCCCTGCAGAATGCAAGAAGGAACATTTGGAGGGAGAAATGCAGAGACTTTTCCACTGGTAAATCAACTCTAAAAACAGCAGACAAGTCTTCTAATAACCCTGCAGCACAGTAATTTTGGAGAAAACAGAATGACATTATGAGTGAAAATCTGTGCTTATCTGTGTGTGATAAATTAGAATCATACCCAACTGCATAGTTCTGATTCCTTCCACAGAATGTTTACTGATAATTAAATATCACACACATGATATGTGATACCATAGGAATATTAGTTGAAAAATCTACGAGGGCCTAATAAAAATAAACATATGCATAATTCTGTTACTTGGTAAGACATTCTAAATACACAGAAAGATCATGAAAAACACAATTTTTGAGAAAGACATAATGTCTAAATTAATGTGTCTAGATATTCCTAAACCAGTAATCTTCAGAGTAGACTTAAATCCTTAAAAATCTGAAGTTGTAAAGATAAACCATTGAGATAGAGAAATAGGTAATGAAATTACTAATTTTAATTCTACAGATGTTACAGAAAACCACTGAAAATGTTATGAGCTACCATGGCCTCATTTAAAACATCATTATGTATATGGCAATATAAAAGCATTTGTTATAGCTCTATGGAACTCACACAACATGTTTCAGAGAAGCAAACATACATTTTTTGTCTGTTTCCTAATAATTTAACTTTACCTGTAAGAGAGAGTTATGTATTTCTTCCAGCAAAATTTCACTTCTGGATTAGGCAAATGAGTTGTGACAAAAAATCATGGTCAATCAGTTTTAAAAATTAATATTTTAAAAAGTCATAGTTTAAAGCTATATTTGGGATTGCTGGAGCTTTCAGAATTTGCACATAGATGACATTTCCTTATGTTTGAAGATACCAGTCAGAAAGCTGTGGATAAAAAGACAAGATAGTTCAAATTTCCCTGGTTACAAATAATGCTATGGTGGGTTTCTGCTTTCCACAGTGCCTTATGAAGGGAAGCTCCTTACGGAGAATTTGGTGTTGCTGAATCATCTAGCAGAGTCACCCTGTGGACTTCATTTATAAGGAGAGAGAGTGAGTGACCACATCCTCTGGAATGTTAATGCAGAGGATTTGGTTCAGGTTTCCAGGTTCAGGGCAGTTTGGGGAAGCAAGGAGTGTAGAGGGAACCCATAGAGATCAAGACAGACTTGCCTGGAGCTGTCACAAGCTGACGTTTACGGCAGTGGCACTACCACTATTGCAAGGACTGGGGAGCAGAGGCCAGATGGAGCCTTTTGCTTGTTTTCACAAAAGCTAAAACAAACAGACTGCCTGCTGGAGATGATAGGGAGAATCACTCCTATTTTTGAAAAGGATTGAAAGGAAAACCCAGGGAACTCCAGCTTGTGGGACTCACCTATGTGCCTGCCACAGCTGACAAGGGCAGACTAATCAATGTCATCTATCTAGATTTTTGCAAAGCCTTCAACATGGTCTCTCATGTGACATCCTTGTCTCCAAATAGATTTGAATTTGGAGGGTGGACTTTGGTGAATAAGGAGTTGGTTGGCAGAGAGTTTTGGTCAACAGCCCTATGTCCAGGTGTAGGCCAGTGATAAGCACTCAGGGTCTGTATTGGTTCTTTTTAATAGCTTCTTCAATAACAAAGACAGTGGGATCAAGTGCACCCTCAGGAAATTTGCAGATGACATGAAACTGAGCAGTGCAGCTGACACAACAGAAGGATTGAATGCCATCCAGAGGGACCTGGACAAACTTGAGAAATGAGCCCACAAGATCCTTCTGAAGTTCAGCTAGTCAAAGTGCAAAGTGCTGTGCCCAGATTGGGGCAATTCCAGGCATGAGCACAGTCTGGGAGATGAACTCATGTTGCCAAGAGAAATTGTGGTTGCTCCGTTCCTGGAAGTGTTCAAGGCCAGGTTGGATGGGCAGCCTGGTTTAGTGGGTGATATCCCTTCCATGGTGGGTAGGTTAGAACTACATGATCTTTAAGGTCCCTTCTAAACCAAGCCGTAGCAAACAAAATTAGGACAGAGAACAGCATAAGGTTAAAAAACACCATCAAACAAACCAAATGCACACCATAAAAGCAAAAACAAGATGATATACCTGTAAAAGTATTAATTTCAGAAGACCAGCTACAGCTCGAACTCAGAAACTTCAGAGGCAAATTTTGCAGATTGGTACAGGAGCTTAGCTGAGAGGACCATAAGCCTCCATCCTAGAGTTCACATTTCGAGAGGCTGGAAGAAATAAGTCACAGAACTCAGCTGCATCGCCCCCAAGTGTTCCTTCCCTTGGCCCTCATGCAATCATTAATTTTGGACACCTGTTGTCCCAAGAGCTCCTCAGGACAACTTCACAACAGGAAAGATCTGTTTGTTTGCTTTGTGAGTGTCTCCTGTGTTTCAAAACGTAAAAACTTAATCATAGTCAACTGCTGCATTAACTTGCACCAAGCACAGCTCTCCCCCAAGGCTCTTCCTTGAGTCAGGGTCAACCTTGGGTAGATCATGGTCATTTAGAATCGGATCAATCTGAAATGTCAGTCACATTCTCAGTATTGTGATAGCAACACTTAGCACTACAGTGCGATTACCAGTGTTTAATCATCAGAGAAATGAGATGTATAAATTGGCGTACATTTGCTATTGGTTAATAAAAGGCACAAAAGTTCCATTGTTAGGCTGGCTATTAGACTATTTGTGGTGAATACAGTACACTTACAGTACACTGTAAGACTCTCCACACAATCAACATTTGGAGAAAGGGTGGGCAGTTTTAGGAGCTTTGATGAATGTCAAGATGAAACTTTTGTGTATTTCTTTCAGGATTTGCCCTGGGGTACTCATCTCTGTTGCTGGACAAGAGGTGTCTTCTTGCATGTCTTTAAACTCTTTCAACATATTTCTGCTGAAATATGAGCAAAGTAGCCACTGGTATTTCCCTCAATTGTAGGAACAGTTTGAAAGCCAAGCAAAAAATGTTAACTGTTTGATGAACTGGAAGCTCAGAGTTTTGGATTACACAATCATTATTAGCAGGCAAATCACATATTTTTAATTTATCTTTTGAGATCAGGATGGACAACCCAAATACTTTTGGTAGATGAAAGAAAGTCCATCTTTCTGGTCTTATGGGATTATTAAGCATATTTATCTTTAGATGACTTTTATACTGTATTGTAATTTCATATTTTCCAGATGGTAGCTATAAACTTCAGATTCACTCATCATAATGCCTCCAGATATTTTGTTCCCTTTATCTTTCTGTCACTGGCTGTAAGCCTGTGACATTTTAGGAATGAAATTTGTCAGTTATGCTAAAGACCTTACCGATATTTTGGTTTATATTTTCTATGTTCTTAACTTCCTTTAGGGTCTGGCTCCATGACTTGGTCTTAGGTAACCATATCTGTCACACTGACTTAAGGTTTATTGATCTGAAATCAGCCATTCCTGAATTTTTTTGGGATGGAAATGGTTAACATACTGCAAGCACAGGAATAGTGCTTGCCCCATTAAGTTCAGCCTGTCCAAAGCACTGGTGAAAATATAAAGCCAAGAAAACTTTTCTCCTTTCCAGCTATTGTTTAGAACTTGCTGTTGACAGCCCTTTCCAGATTTGAAAAAATACCCACTTTTCTTGCTCTCATTCCACTGACCATACAATTAACCTACTTGGATATTGTCTTTTTTTGATTAATAACTTCTTATTTTATCACTGTGATGCATAATTGTATTTAGTTTCATGGTATTGGTGGGATTTCCCTGGAAAATATTCTGAATTTTTGGTCTTTCCAGAGGCAGGAAGTACTTGTCTTTACACATGCATTACACTATAGATATTCTCCCTGTGCCCTTTATTTTGGTATGAACTTCTGTGGGCCTGTCAGACTCCTTCAGCTCTGAAGCAGAATTTAAGTTTTTGCTTTTTCTCTTGTCCTTCTAAAAGAAGCTGGATTTCTCTTTTTACAGTACAGGTAAGTGTCCACTCCCAAACCCATTTTTAAACTGATCTGTTAGCAAATTATTAATGTATATGTGAGATCTGTGCATAAATCTAATGCATCTTGTACTTATTGCAGCCTACCCAGGTTTGGCTTATTACAATATTAGAAACTTCAGACTAAACTGCATTTCACATGCAATCAGTTATATCCTTGGCTAGGGACAGTGGCTCATAATCAATTAATTCTAAATTTACACAGTTATTTTAAGGAGTAGATGTCTTTCTGGCATTAATAATTCTGCCCAACATTTTAGATAAAACCATATTTTTAAACATTGTATGGATAAGAATATTTAATTAAAAACCATAATAACAATGTTATATTTTTCCTTTTCAACAATTGTTTTAGCACTTGCTGCTGACAATCCTTTCCAGATTTGAAAATATACACACTTTTTTTTGTTTCATTCTACTGACCATACAATTAACCTACTTGGATAGTGTCTGGTGTTGATTAATAATTTCCTATTTTATCACATGGATGAATAATTTTACCTGTGTAATTTTAATATAGACCAAACATAATTAACTATCTTTTGTAATAATAGTGATCTTTCTTAGATGTCAGCATTTAAAAGAGTATTTAGAATTTCAAGACTTTTTACAGCCCTTAAAAACTCATATTAAACCTGTTCACACACAATGAAAAAGTCAGAAACTGATGATAATAGATAAAACTCCTACTTTAAGAGGCAGGAGAAAAAAATCCCTTTTATCTTTCATGTTTCAAGTATTTATTTCAAAATGAGTTTAAGAATTTATACATTGTCACTAGTCTAAATTAAGAAAGAAGTCCTTGAGCAATCGATTTATTTCACAACAGGTGTAGAAATAGATTCACATATTATTACCAAAAATTGGTAAAATTAAATTCTTGAACATTGATGTAGAATTAAGAAGCAGGTGTTATTTATTTGGGCATCCACTGAAATTGTGATGCTAAGTATAGAAAACCTACTGTTTTTATATATCACATTTTACATAAGGAACGTCTAAATAAATTTCAGTTATGAAGAATGATGGTTTTTTTCCACACAATGACTGCTGCAGAAGGAAGTTCAGCTCCTCTTGGCTATTACCATGTAAAATCTGCATCTTTGAAAACAAGTTTTGAAGTAATTCTGAGGGAGGGTGATATCAGCAATGGGCCTACAATAATGGCAGCCAACCTGTGGTAAGACATTTTTCCTTGCCTTTCTAGGAAAAAGAATCAACACTAGTGGTCAAACATACTTCTGCCAGCTCAATGTGCAGACATTGAATATCTTCTCTGAAAATATAACATTGGTGATAACCTTGAAAACAGTTTTTTCAGGCCATTTAGAACTAAACACTTGTAAAAAAGGGTTTTGCCATCAAAAAGCATTGTAAAATTTCTTCTTGTTTCAGAATTGTTTATTTGTATTCTTTTAAAAAGAGCTAGTTATTAACAAATTTAAAAGATTTTTTTCACTTACAGAGTCAAAGCTGGGCCTGCTGCTGGGTAGATGAGGTTGATAATACTGCCAGGGACTAGGCCATGGAGTCCAAGTGATGGGGAAGCAGTAGTGGAATTAGTCAGGAGACAGGCAGATAGTCAAAAGAAATGGTGATGTAAAGGAATAACTCCTTCTCCCACCCAAATTGTAAACCCTGTCTCAATCACTTGTTTATGGAGATCTCATGCCAGTGCATTGTTGAGGTGAAATTGGAATATCTGTCTAATACTCAGGGCAATCTCTAATAGTATCATGTATGAAGCATCATGACAGGCACCTCTCATGCACTATTAGGTGTGTCAAGGGTATGTGTATTACACTAGAATAAAATGCATACTTATATTACTAATAAACATACCAATTAGTAGCACATATGTGGGTATAATAGTGTAGGACTAACTAAATAAATATACAGGCTGGGTGCACATCTGGAATTTAAAAAATGAAAGGACTGATGATGCCAAGGAAGTGCAAAACCTGTGAGTTCTGAAGAAGTTAGAAAAAAATCAGCATCTAAAAACCCCGAAGTACAGAATCCTGGAAATAATTTTCTTAAAGTTGAGTGAGACATATAGACCAGAAATTGCTTCCAGACCAGAGAGGCATTGAAGTTGGCTAAAGATGTGTAAGTTAAAAGCAAGAGATGTTGGAAGGAAAGATGAGGAGGAGAGTCCCAGGGTAGACAATAAAGTAACAGCACAAGAAATTGTTAGGGGTGACATTTGAAGAAAGCTGATGAGGGAAATTAAGAGATAAGCCTTACAGACCAAGTCTATTGCAGGGAGGCTTCTGGATTTTGAGAGAATTTGAGGGTGGTAGATACAAATGTAGAAAGTCAACAATAAGCCACAAGGACTTCTCCCAGCAGTGCTCTACCACTCCAGGCTCATACACAGACAGCTATGACAGAAGCCAATCAGAGCTAATGAGAGACTGTCACTACTCATACCATGCCTAGAAAGAGAACAAAATGTTGGACCAAAGACTTGTCATCATTGATGACATTAAGACTCGTCATCAATTAGAACTGAGGAACTGCCACCTCAAACCTTACTATTTGAGTCTAAAGTGAACTTGAAAGTTTAAACCATAGGAAAGGAGATTCGTACAGAGGAGAAATCCATGACTTCTATTGATACACCATTTTCCAACTGACTGCCTTGTCCCAGTCAAACTTTTTTTATGGTGAACTTCCTGGGGATTTCAAATGTGTCTTTTCTGAATAACAGTAGCAGCTCCAGATCTCTGCTGAGTGTACTGATGAAGATGGCCCTGCTGCTCCTGTCTGCCATGCCAACCCTGCAGCTGGCTCTTCCAAAACAGCAAAGGAGCTGCTTGGAGACCAAAGTGGGACCTCTCATTGTTAGAATGCTTTGCCATTCTCTGAACGTTTCCTCTATTTATTGTATTTAACTTACTGTGGCTGTGATTACTGAGCACATGGAGAAATGAAGCAAGATTAATATTTTCTTCGTAGTCGTAGGAATATTATGGAGTAATTTTCTCTTTTGTGTCAGGGAAGTGTGAGTTTTACTCAAGGAGTTTTTTCTTCAACCAAGGCAGTGACAGCCGCAAAATCTAAATGAGCCTTTCTTCAACCTTTATTTTTTCACATCTTTGAAATAACTGTTTCTTTCAGCTTTGAGTAACATCACTGTTCTAAGAGGATGAAGAGGGAATCAGTTCCCACTTCTAACCAGTTCCCACTTTCTGCTTCCCCTGCCCAGCCACCATGAGACCTTTTCTCTAAAGATCCCAAAGACGATTCTGAAAATAGGGTTTCATCTTGACACAAAAATATGGGTCTGTATAAGGAGAAAGGAATAAGTGAAGATTGGTGGATTTTTTTTTTTCCTTTTAAGTGCCTAGTGTCCCATGTATTTTTTGTGCCCTGTGTTTCCTCCTCTGACTCATTTTTGGAAATTAGCCTATAACCCAATATTAATGGTTAGATACAGCTGCCTTTATAGATTATAACAATGCCCTATGTGCAGCTATCCAATATGAGGGCTTTCTTCCCACTGCTTCTGAAGATAGTTGAAATTCCCATATAAACACTCTTTGACATTCAGTGCTGAAGAAATTTATAGTCTTCTATGTCAAGACAGAATACAGCAGACGAGCAAGTCATAAGTGAGCTTGCATGCAAAAGAGCATATGCAATAGAACTGCATAATTGCAAATTTTAATACGTGACATGAGAGGACAAAGAAATTATTTTGTATACAAAATTTTTGGTATTGCTACATTTAATTAATTGAGTCTGTACTTTAGCACCACTGCCTGTGTGGTGAGGAGGCATTTGCAGAGAATCCTAGAAGAGTTTGGGTTGGAAGAGACCGTCTCCAGCTGAATAATCCCAGCTCTCTCAGCCTGTCTTCATAGGAAAGCGCTCCAACCCCCAGATTGTGTTTGTGGCCCTTCCCTTGGCCTGCTCCAGAAGGTTCACATCTTTCCTGTGCTGAGGGCCCCAGAGCTGGATGCAGCCCTGCAGGTGGGGTCTCACCTGAGAAGAGCGGAGGGGCAGGATCCTCTGCCTTGCCCTGTTGGCCACGCTGCTGTGCGTGCAGCCCAGGACACAGGGGCCTCCTGTGCAAGTGCACACTGCCAGCTCAGACCCAGCTTTTTATTCACCAGCCCCTCCAGTCTTTGCTGGCAGGGCTGCTCTCAATCCCTTCATCACCAGTCTGTATTGATACTTCATTACTGATTTTCTTTTTACTATTCTTTACTTAGTAACTCCCAGTTTTTGGGGGAGGAATGGGAGAGTGGAGGAGATGGCAGCAAAAAAGGCCATTTGTCCTGTGGGAGCTTCTTAATGACTCATAGAAATGTGTGCTCTTATTGGGAAAAAGTGCTTTACCTGTAGTTAATCCTACAGAAATGTGGGGTGAAGTCCCAAGACTGCAATACTTATTTTACATAAAACATCAGGTTACTCCTTAAATAGCAGTCCCAGAAGCGCAAGGCACTTTATTATCCATTAAGTTACTTAGCATCCACTATATTTTTTTAAAGTTATTTTCCCAAGAGGAATTCCTAATATATGGTATTCCAGCACAGAGGAATAAGAGCAAAGTATCTACAGCAAACAATCTTTTGCCAAATTTAATCCTTATAATTTAGGAAGTGTCATAGTCAGCAGTAGGAGGGCTGACAGATCCATACACCTCTCTAAATCTAAGATCTATTCTGGACATCTTTATGGACAATATGGCAGAGCTTTTTTACCTTTTTTGTTTGTGAGAAAGGGAAATACTTATTTCTATGTTTTCCCAAAATACTTCTACAGCAAGTGTTTTTTCTGTGTTGGTTTAGAGTGGACAGCTCTAGAGGTATGCATGTATATCAGAGGGGCAGGTGGGCAGTGGAGAACAGGAGAAGGCAGACCAGGAACAATGTCACATCTTTTAGGCAGTGCAGAATCTCTGTGGAGAATCCTACTAGAAACCTAATACAAATAAAGGGATCTTATACTGGATTATGTGCCTCAAAAACAAATGGGCATCTTTGCAGTTACTCCTGAAAAAAGAAAGGTGGGTGGAGAAGTGGTTATACACATTCCCTCAGATGTCTAGCAGAAGTTGCTACTTTCTGTAGATGTCATATTTGGCTGAAATGAGTCCTCTGCTCTGACTTGCCAGGCTCCCTGTGTGGGCTGACTGGTAGACACACAAGTCTGGTTGCTCACAAGTGGAGAAATTCAGTTTCACAAGATTTCCTCTAAGGCAGAGGTGAACTCAAAATTCTTACATTTTCCATGATGAGGAATCTTGGAAACAATCTAACATGATGAACAAAACATGAGGGGCAATAAATTCTGGAAAATAAGATAATTAGTTGATTGTAATGGACACATAGAGAGGAGAGCCTGAGCTTTACAAAATGAATTGAACAAAGGAGAAAATAAAAGCTTCTTCCAAAAGGAGAAGATGAAACTTACGAAAACTGCTCACTCAGGATCAGATTATGAACTTGAAGTTAATACCATCACTAACAGCATCTGGAGAAATACTTTTTTTCTAATTATTGTTAATTTTAATAAATACAATTTTATTTTTAATTAAATAACCACTTTCCTAACTCTAATAGCTTTCAGTTGTCAAAATCACTGGTATGCCCAGATTTTCTTTAGTTAAAAAATTAATAACGTATTACAACAGACACACAAAAATTACCTTTCAAGGCCTGCTCCAAATTATATGAAGTTCAATGATAAAGTTGCATGTGACCAAAATCTAGATTAATTTTCTGGGTTTTGTTGTTGCTATTGTTAAAAAATTATTTCTTCAGAAAAATTTCTGAATATGAAAAAGGTGGTTCTGCTGCAACAGAAAGGTATTAGTAAAAGTTCATGGTAACCAAAGGATGCTGTTCTGGATTAAAGCATAGGAAAGGAGATAGGAACCATAGGAAATCTCCTTTTAGTCTTTCCTGTCAAACTGGGTAGTGCACAAAGGTCAGTGCTTCTGTCTCCTTTTGAACTGTTACAAAGTCTACCAAGAGATGTCTTAAAATCCCTTCAAATATGATGGAGAGTTAGCTGTCTACTTATTTCAGTTCTCTGAAAAAACAAGACAGACATTAAAAGAAGCAAGTCTCTGAATTAATGGAATGAACTTTTGGGAGTAGGAGTGATCTAAATGTTGATCCGCTTTTTCACAGCTCAGAGGTTTGTATACTCCTTTCAAAGATCATGCCTGTAAAATAGATGTCACGACAGCAAAGCAGGGGTGTTACTGTGCTGTTAATGCTCAGTCAGCAAAATTCAGTGAATCCTAATTTTAAATCTCTTCTTTTGAAGCTTTGAGCAATGCAGTATTATTAGATCACTAATCCATGACAAGAATGTTACTCTGTTTGCCCCAATAGGAATGATCATATTAAAAAAAACAAACAACTAATACAGCATTTCAGCAAGTATCCTAAACACTCTCAATGAAGTGAGGCTGCCATGCCTACCATGAAAGGGAAACTTTTGCCCTCCTTGTTTTATTAATGTTTAGAGTTTGAAATGACTCAGTTCAGCACAGTCCATTTCCTTTCTGGTTCATTTCTTCATGATGCTACAGGAGGAATAACTTCCAACTTCCAGCCACCCACAGAAGGTGCAGTGTAGTGCATCTTGTTTTTGTGCTTTGTGTGCACAGTTGCTGCTGATTATATATTATTCACCAACATGCTAACTACAAAGGCAGATAGTTGCCATGTTTGATAAATTAATTTTAAAGGGGTTTTGTTTGCAAGCAAGTCTTAGAAATAAAGCATAAAAATGCCCAAATTTGATTCCAGCCTCTCCCCCTTTCCCAGGGAGGAGCTACTTGCCTCTTCAACAAGAATTCAAATGAATTGAAAATTCCTTTAGAACTGACAGCCCAAGTGTAAGAATGATAAACGGCTTTGGCCTTGATGATTTTTATTAAGCACTAAATGTCACATTTAACCTGCATTACTGAAAGCAATTACCCATGTATCAACAGTCAAGCAGTGCAGAGCTAGACGCCTGAAGCAGTAGCATTATGCTCCATCTGGGAATAAGGATTTTCAATTAGAAGGCAAATAGCTGGAGAGGGGATCAAGTCCTCCAGTGGCTCCCAAAGGAGGTCTATGAGAAGCAAAGTCTTCATATCCAAGTAATCGCAGGCAATGTCAACAGAGCATTCCAAACCATCTGCTGCCAGAGTAGCGTTTACTTTATCAAATCTCAATATTTACAGAACACTGATCAGCTCATGGGACCAGGATGGCTCACTGCCAGGGTGTTCTGGGAAATTCATTTTAAGGTGTGTTTCAGTAGGCTAATTAATTTACAAGCACCTGTTTCATCACTGGGAGCTGTTAGCACACCAGATGAGCAGCAGCAGGGGAAAGGGACTTTTTATCCTAGCTAAATTGATTTCAATTGATGTTCATTTACTGATGGCACAGTTGTAGTTTAATGTGAGCATGGCCTAAAGCCTTTTTGTTTATTAATGTGTAAGCCAGTTTAGATAGTTTATTACTTACAAATATACTTTGACTTCAGGAGACCTGTGAGATTTTGTAAGTTAAATATAGCACACACCTTTCTGAAAGAAATTGTGTGTGTGTGTGTGTGTATGTGTGTGTGTGTGTGTGTGTGTATAAAATGTATACTTCCTATTCCATTGTGGGATTTTTTCCAATTCTATGTTGTTTAAAAGAAAAAAAATACAGGCAGCTTTTTCTGTTAGAGATGGACCTAACTCTGTTGGTGCATTATTTGGAAAGTCTCTGTGAAGGAAACATCACGTTGTAAACCTCTTTGGATCTAGCACTGGTAATCATGCCACCTAACTTCAAACTGCTCTGATGTGCTAGACATTGAGGATCCTAACTTCTGTCTCAGATTCCTCCATCAACAAAGGAACTAGAATAACTTATTACACTATGCCTTGACATCAGGGAGTCAATTTAGAATTAATTAATTCATGTTTGAATGTCATTTTGCAAATGGAAAGTTCAGGCTAGCCTAGTTAAGATGTGACAAGTGGCGCAGAGGAGTGATTTGTAAAGGTAAATTAATCTTTTTTGTTTCATAAGTATGTTGTTTGGAATTACAGCTTTTTACCTGTCTAGCTGCAGTTTCCACAATCTCTGTGTTCCACCCCAGTAACAGCCAAGAGATACATTATGTAGAAGAAGAGCCTTTTTCCAAGTTAGTTGGACTTTTGGACAGAGTATTCTCACAGAAATCTACTCAGATCATAGTGAAGACCCAGAATGAGTTGCAAACTTTATTTTGCTAAAATTTGAGAGTGATGGGTTTGAGAAAATAAATCAGAGAGTAACTTAAGAAGAACTTGTATTTAAACATTTGGATAAGATTTAAGAGGCTTGGAACGTCCTGGAACTCTTAAACTGCCTCTTTGGCTTCCAACAGATCTTTGTCATTCAGGTCTCACTGAGTAAAATCACAATAATATTAGCTGCCCCACCAGCCTTGTTTAGTCTCTTTACACTAGGCATTGATGACTGTGTTTGGCATGTCTTGTTACAAAAGTTTGCCACTTACAGCTCCAGTATTGTTTGGTTCCTCTTGACACTGCAGTAATAGAAAGTGGGAATTATGATAATATTTTTGATAGTAATGCCAAGATAACCAAACCCAATTCATATTTGCTTCCTCTTATATAGTAAAATTACTATCCTTTTGAATTGCTGGTCTCAATCTTCTTTACACTGTGGGCGTATGAGGTGAAAAAAGCAGGAGAAAGCCTGAATAGCTCACATGGAAGCTCATATTAAGTAAGTTTAGACTAGAGATAAATAATGTAATTTTTTTCATTTTGATAATTATCTAGTCATTAAATATTTACAGGGGGCTAATGGATTGCAAATCTTTAGATCAAAACTACTAATATCTCACATACCTTCACTTGGGTTCAGTAATGAAGACTCTGATGAGGAAATCCTGTCGTCTACTGTGTGCGGAAGATAGAACAGGTGTAGTTGTTTTCTGTTTTCTTTAAACTTCAGGTCCATGCCTCCCTGGTAAATTTTGAGCTACTTCAATGAAGAACAAAAATTATTTTTAAAAAAGTTATTTTTGTATTATGTTATGTAATGGCCTATAGATATAGAAGCTTGAATTAGGTTCTGTAATGGCAGCTTTGAAGGTCCATGAATGGGAAAAACATTTGAAACTACTTTTTTAATGAATTAATGGTGGGGTTTTGCTTTGAAATTAATTCAATGATTTTGTATTTCATCCTTTGGAAAGAAGGAGAAAGTCTGGGTCTCCTTTCTGTCCTTCTAGTTAGAAGGTTCTCCAAGGAGTGTTCCGAGGCAGCAGTGACCCTTGAGTGTCCATGGCATTTCACAGGAGGGGCTTGTCCTTGGCCCATACACAGGCACACTCCTCTGTGTCAGGAATCTCACTGGAGATCTTACAGGATGGTCACAGACATTTGTTTGCCACTGGCTAATTGCACAGCCTACCACAGACATCTAGAATATGCACCCAAAGGATGAAAATATTGCTGTCTACAAACATGCAACACTACTGTAGTATTCATTTTTTTCTTTTTAGGTCTACATAATTTTTATATAGTGAAGGAAGTTTTCTTTCAGTGTAAAATGTTTGCATTTGTTTGAAATTGACTCCTTCCATGGTCCTGAACTGACATACTCCATGTATCTGGATTCAGTTTGACAGAAAAGAGCTTATTTGAATTTGTTATGCATTAGTTAGAGGGATTTTTCTAAGAGACTTGTTTAAGCATGGAGGTCTTATAAGTTAGCTTGTTTACATATTGCTGGTGGAGCAAAATAATGGATTGGAAATGCTTGCAGAAAGATGGAAACCTTTTTATGAGCATAGACAGCTTTCAACCTTATGATTATGCCCTAGCCACAATCTTATCCAGTTTCTCAAGTAAAGAGCATTGTGTTGGGATTTATTTGTCCTTTTCTTATCTTTGTGGGCAGAGAAGGGAATTTGCTAAGATGTTTTTCTGATTTTCATGATATTGTGTGGTGGTTTGGGTTTCATTTGGGTTTTGTTTTTTGAAACACGTGTAACTGTTCTTCTCATCTAATGCTGTTTGTGTGCAGTAATAATGGGGTCTGAGGAGCATCCCTCATGTGGAAAATGAAGGAAATTTAGTAATGCCATAAGACTCAGAGGAGTCTTAAGTTTGCTGAGTATCTGAGATACGGATAGCTGAACATGATCATAAATTTGTTGCTTATAGTGTGTTGAACAAGTGCTTGGATTTGTGCAAAACAGATGTCATATTTCAAGGAGGTACTGCAGTCTAATACAAGGACGAGGATGTGACTCTTTAAAAATGAGAAAACTGTAGTTTTTTTAAGACAGCTGGGATTTGGTTTGACTTCTTAAATCAGAAAAAACACTTTTGAAGAGGAAACAGCTAATGAATGGACACATTATCAACATATTAAAAGACTGGTCTGCAGTCCTAAATATATGCCAGTGATCATTGTAAAGTCAATTGTTTATACTTAAAACCAGCCTTTTCTTTCCAAATCCTTCCCAGTTCAGTGAGAAAGAATTATTTATTCTGCAATAATATTTTTCTCCCTATTTTAATCAGTGCAGTGATGGATATTTTGCATTTGAAAGAAATTTCAGCAGAGATGTATTTCAGGCAAATTGAGATAGAGCAAATTGTGACTTTTTAGGATCATTTTGGTATATCTTAGGTCTTCAGAACAAGATGAAATTATTTTCATGTACAAAGAGAGTAGCAGCAATCATTTAACATGCACATAAATACCAAGAGAGTAAAATCGTGGACTCTCTGAAGTCAATGCAAAATGTTTCACAGAATCTAAAATTTCCCTCAGTAAGTTTTGAGAAAAGATGTCAAACTTCTTTCTGCAGTATTTATCTTGAAATAATGTTTTAAATGTGGTACAGATACTGCAGAGAATAATGTGGTCAGCCAGCCTGGGGTTTCCAGCCAGCAATTCACAATGTCAGAGGATGAAGGTGGCACTTACAGTGCATGTTACAAGTAGTGACAACTGCATAGCAGAAAATAAACTGGAAATACTATTAATTCCCCAAAAACCTGATGGTACCCTACCACTGCAATCATGGATTTGTTCCAGGTATTTTTTGACAAGCATGTTAGCCTGATGATTCCCCTGCACTCTTGTGGCATTTTATTGCTATTTGTTTGCATGCAGTGGGACATGTCTTTATTTGGTGGTGAAACTCAAGAAATGTCTCAAATGTTGCAGGTTTAGCACAGCCAATTAAAAACTGTAGGACCAAAGTTCTGTATTTGTTCAGTTTTGCTGTTTATTCTAGTGGAGGTCAGTTCCTTGCAATGAAGAAGATGCATATTCACCCCTTAAATCCTGGACGTTGTGTGGCCATAGACTTGTTCAAAGAGAAGGCACTAAACAGCTTTAATTACTACATATGGAAGCCTGGTTTCATTCTCCCCTGAGACCTAGAGGTGAAAGAATGTATATTTAACTTTTAGCAGAGTCTGTAATCCCTTCACCCCCATTGTTTGCTCCAGCGTTCTGCTTCAGCACCCTTTCACAGCCTGGCTTCCACAGTGCTCTCTCAAGGGTGATTCAGCTTACTGTAATTTTAGTGCTAGTAGTTCTCATTTATTTAATGGGATTTGTTTTACTTTGCAATATTACTTTAAGCTCTGATCTGTTGTAGGATAAAAATGTTATTATGACAGTGTTAGCTTCTCTGTAAATTACAGTGCCTTGAGGATTGTGTTTTGAGACTACATGTAAACACTTTACAGAGCTAATAACATAGATACCATATGTAAAGCTTGAAAAATATTTAAATAGGGCACATTTGAAGGAATAAAACAATCAAAAGGCTTTTTGGGGATAATACAGATTACACTGAATTGTTTCGATTCAATATTCAGCTCTTAAAACATAACCCATGTACCATCATCCATTTTTCCTTTTCTTCCTGCTTACCTACAATTTATTTGAACTATTCTAATATGTTTCCAGCAGAATTCCTTTACAGTAATTGACGAGATCTCTGGGATAATGTCTTTGGAACAATAACCTTTCATTTAATGCAACAATCATGAGTCATTTTTGTTAACAGGCTTGCCTAGAAGAAAAACAAATACTCTACAAAAATGAAAACAAGCAAGCTAGTTAGCTGTTTAGACGGAAATGAACCACCTTCTCTGCTGGCAGTAATATTGCCTCAATGTTTTTGTCGACTCCAAATGGGGGGTTTTAATCCCTTTACAAGGTTGCAGTTGGTAATTTGACTTACAGCAAAACTGAAGTCATCAGGGGTTACTACTAATATTATATTTTCAGTATAAGACTTTCTTTGGAAACTGAAACACAAGCCCAACCTTTGATCACTCGATGATCTTGGAGGTCTTTCATAACGTTAATGAGTACGTGATTCTCTGATCCTAAGGCAAAGGTAATTTTCCTGAGGAATTAATTCTGAAGTTAATGGTGTTACTTGTTTGAGTAAATTACTCTCCCTCCAGGTGCCAGCACCGGCAGGTCCTGGTACTGCAGCTCTGAGGAAAGGCACCTGGAGATCATGGACAAATTGCTTGCACATTGTTTTGATGATCCTATCTGAGCACTCTCACTTAAATCCACCTCCTCACATCTGCCTCTATATTTTCTTTGTTCCCAAGTCTATTTCTTGCTGTCAAGGAATCTGAAGACTTGGAACTAGAGCCTGAATCATCAGAAAATGGCACACACTGTGTTACTGTCCTTCTCCAGCATGAGGCTGAATGGCTCTGTGGTTTCCTATATAGAAAGTGTCTTTTGTGAGATTGCCTCTTTGTTTAAACAAAAAGAGAGAGAGGGAGAGAATGAAATATACTATGGAATACTCAAGCAGATGCTTGGCATTATATTAACACATGTATTATGGCGTATCATGTAATGGTACACTGTGGGGAATAGTAATGAATAGTTTGGAGCACAATAATGTGCATTGTTGATGTTTGTTAAAATAAAGATATTCAATTTATAATAAAAGGGATTAAAAGCTTAATTCATGACTATGTTAATATTTGTCTGTAAGTACACAGATAAATGGTAACGTACCTTATCACATTAAACACCTGCACGTACAAGTTCCCCTGCTGAGATCTCCATGGGATTGTATGTTTTACAGAGCTTAAACTTTCATTTCCCAAAATAATGATATCATTCATTTACAGATATAGATAGGCTCTTCTTACTCAAACTCTATCCTGAAATGAGAATTGTTACTTCAACTACAAAAATGTGGGATTAATTACCACAGTGATTGCCTGCTGCATCATCTGATGGTATTTGTATATAGAATTTATATATTTTGCAACAATCTGATTGCCTGACAGAAGTGAATTAAGACTTTCTAAAATACACTGCTGTTAAAGGTAAATGATACCTCCAAAACAGATGTGATGAGCCAGGCCGTGGTGGCAAATAGATCTCATCTCGACACAGATCTCCCAATGTCTTCCCCATATTTCCCACATGCCATCCTCTGTGAATAACAGAAAAGAACGTGTGTTTGTGAAGAAAATGCATAATTAAGGAGGGTGATTGATGTCTGAACTATTTAATTGTTTAGCTCTGCAGTGCAAGTGTTTACAGGCATGCTCGATGCCTGCACAATCTCAGTGTATATACTCAGAAGCTTCCAAATGACAGAATGTCAGCAGAAGCACCCACCATATTCCTCCCCATGAGAAACATAATCCAAAGTAAAATGGTGATAATTCAGACTCTCTTTGCTTGCCAACTCTTCTAAAAGAAGTAACAGAAAAGGAAAAATGCTGTGAAAGATGAACTAGAAGGGAGATAGAACTGTTCTGGGCGAAGTCACCAAATTAAGTACTTGGAAGGAATTGGCTGCATGAAGAGAGTTCAAGGAAATCCTGTAGATACCAAACATGAACATCTTTCTAGAGAGGGAAAAATAATTTTTGAAATTGAAGGAGGTAGCCAGAGATCAAACAGGGCTTGATATTTCCATCTAAATGCTGTGCTAAAGTGTAAGAAAGAACTCATTTCGGAATGATATTTCCTGATTTTTTTAAAAGGCTTCCTCTTATTCTTTAGATGAAACCAGGACATCAAGTAAGTACTTGACATAATCGTGGCTGCTTATGAAGTTAGCATTGTATTTAAAGGTTTGGTATGAAAGATATTTTCCGGGCTTTCTCATATAGTCAGAATATCCTGGCTAACACATGTACAGTAAAATAGCGTAAAACTCTTGATGCTGCTATCTTGTCCTCTCTTCAAGCAAGTCTCGCAGACAACATGTGGCTTCTAATCCTCTCTTCAGTGTCTTGTGTCTGTTCTACAGAACCATATCCTCCATCCAATTCTTTATCCCCCAAACACGCTTGTTTCATCTTGTCCTACCAGGCACACTGTTTAACACTTTTTCTATTGACTAACAGTTAAATAATGAAGTACAGTTTATTAATTGACTGTCCCTTTTAGTTTGTCCTTTGCTTTTGATTCTGCAAGTATATTCTCAAAGAAAAGGAAGAATCTGTGTTTTGAATCTTTTTTTAGCATGCATTTAAGTGTTGGATGCTAAAGCGCAGTGCAGAGATTGTGACCCTTTGGCTGTGTCAGATGCAGTTGTTTAGCATATGGCCAAAGACAGAATTTTACTTAATGTTGTGCTGTGAAAATTTAGCCTCTCCAAGTGTGCTTTGTGCACATGTGTCCATGGCTTGTGTGAAGAAATGACCATGTCATGAAACAGGAGAACCAGGGAGTTTATCATTTGAGTGTCACCTTGTAGCTTCTGAAGTAGCTGTTTATTTAGGAGCAGTTTGGATATATTTGCAGATGCCTTCTATGTCTTAGAGGGCATTTTGCATAGCCAAGGGTGAGTGAGACACTCACCTTGGGCTGGAAGATGACAGCTGGACCTGGTGGAAGGCTGTGACTCTTTAGAATGACAGCAGATGGCTGAGAAAAACAAATTTGAGGATTTAGAGTTGTATAGTCACCTCTATTCCAGCGACTGCCTCTTATTCTTAGTATCCATCCATTAAAAACAGAAATTAAAGAATAATTTAATTTAATTAAACCTGCATTACTCTGAGTAGTGCAATGCCTAAGGTCTTTTCCCTAAAGTTTTTTGTCTCTGCCTTGCTCCTGGAGGCCACGGTGGTTGTCCTCCATGTCCTCCCTCTCTCCTGACTCAGTGGCACGTTAGTAAGGAGACTACCACTGCTGACACCCTGGTCTTGGAACTTGTGGGGATTTTCTGTGTGTCAGACTTGAAAGTTCATTGCCATTTTCCAGAGGGTTAGAAGGAACTGGAGAGGACAAGGAGGCACAGCAGCAGTACCGCCACACAAGTAGGAAAGACAAAATCTACTGGTTAACCTGGTCCAGCAGATCCCCCTGCCATGGCTGGTTATAATGCTCAACTTCTTTATTTTTAGCTGTCTCACAAAACTCAACATTTTCATAGTCTGTGAAAAGAAATCTTCTCATTAAGTCTCATTTTTTATCTTAGATACATTTCAGCAAAACATTTGAAAAAAGCAAGCTTTGCTTTTTCACATTCCCTCCCCAGTTCATGCTCTTCTGAGCATTCTTTCCTTGGCTGTGCCCAGTAACTGGAACCTGCTCCTATTCTCAGTGAGGTGATGCATTTGAGATCCCAGCTAAACCAGAAACTTGGTAGCAATAACTAAGAAGCAAGAACTGATAAATCTAAGTTGAGCTCTGAGTCTTGCTGTTGCTGGTTTTTCAAAGGCTTGAATCTGTTTGTAGATCCAGATTTTAACTAATCTTTCCATCACCTGAGAATTAATATACCACAAAAAGACTGCTACCTGTTATTTCATCAGCACCCCTTTGATGAAGTGACATGACCCTCACATTTCCCTGCACAGGGCAGCTGACAAGGGCCCACTGTGAGCTGGGAACTTGGGATAAGCAGTCTGAGCATCATTAGGAGAACTCCCTGTCTCAGAGAAGGTGGGGTGACTAGGGAAACACTACAGAAAATACTTGGTTTAAGAAACATCAGTATTTATCCCTGTTTCTTATGTATTTAAGAGATAAAATATCTTTTTTATGTATTAAACATGCCCACAAATTTACAGATATGTTAAATAAAAATTTATTTTCTCAATAGTTGTATTTCACACAACTTTAATTATTTTTTAGAAATAAAACTGTATACATTTTTTAAATTTTCAGTTATTTAAAACTTCTCTTTGTATTTTAAAAAATTATTTTTCCAACTTTTAATTAAAAATCTTCAATTACAGTTTCTTTTATTTATGTCTGATAAACTGGCGGAATGATGCTGGAGACATTTTCAAATCATATTCTATTAAAAATATATATGTTTCTGAGTGTTAAAAACTGTTAAAAACCTCCTTATTTACTCTTGTATTTTAGATCTTTCTCTGAATGTATATTTTTTAAGATACCTACTGTTGTTTGGAGGAAGATCCGTTTCTTCCCCTCCCTCCCCCCTTATTTCTGCAGAATGACTTTCTTTTTAAACACTGGGACTTTTGTTATGTTAATCAGTCAGGGAACATTTCCAATTCAATTTTACCTGAGCGCTGGTCAGCTAGAGTTTCCTTTGTTTGATGTCCCTTGAGTCTTCCCTTGTCTTTTAAACTGTAATTTAGTTGGAGCTGCTGTCAATTTACTCCGTCCATTACATTTGCAGTGATATTCCAGACATTGTCTTCTATTCAGTCCTAGAGAAGTTTCTTGACCTAAACAAAGTGTGCAGGGTAAAATCCTATAGAAATTGGAAGTACAAGAACAGAACTCCTGTTTGCCTATGAGCAATACATGCATACAAATAAAACTGTAGCAAGCTACCAAGATTATTGCATTTTTTTTAATCTAACAGATCCTTACACCCAAGACAGCTACCAAATGGTAATTAATTAGGATTTGCAATGAAGTGGACATGTCCCACACAACTAGGCAGCCAGCTTTCTCTGAGTTCTGCCATGCCTCTGTAGTAAGGGGATTTTAAACCCTGCTACTTTGTACCTCCACAGAACAGACCTTAACGTTAAGAGGTGAGGATTTTTTTATAATAGTTACCAGCTGTCATGGAGTTCTACAAATAGAGCATTTTTCTTGCCCTTAGTCCATATCACCAAGGTGTGCCAGCTGGGAAATGGTTGCTTTGAGCAGTGGCTTTCAGTGGGACAAGAAGAGCAAAAACCCCAGGAAAAAGGATGTTGGGGCCAATTGAGCTGCCACACTGAACTGAACTGAGTTCTCGAGTACCTCGACTGAGATGTCAGTGTTTGTGGCAGCAGAACGGGAAAGTATTGCCTACATGCGCTTTCATGTGAGCCTCTGAAAGCTGTTATGTAAGACTGGAGAGATCAAAGGTAAAACACTGGAATATATAATTTCCTGCAGTTAAATGACAAATAAGAGAATAAAATTTGCAGTCCATGGAAGAAGAGAGAATAGGCACTTTGTGAAGCTCAAGAGAGAAGGACGTGTCACGCGTGTCCCTCTGTGGCTCTACAGGCTTTACAAAGAAGCTGAATTGTCTTTCTACAAAGCTTCTTAGCCTGGCTAGGGTAGCTCTTAGAGAGCCCTGCTTTGCTGGCATTGTGCTCCCATACTTTGGATGGGTGGCAGGTGCTGTGATGGCAGCTGGATAGTCTGGGGAAGGTTCCTGAGAGCCCTGAGGTCTGGGATACATGTTGGGTCAGGGGCCAAACCCCATTCTTCCAGCAGAGCGCTCTGGAATGTTGTGCAATGGCATCACCCTGGTGTTTCTGTCATTCTGAATCCAGTCCATTTGAGGGACTATCAGTCCATCCCCAAAAGGCTGCAGGTCCACATTCACCAGGAACAGGAGTCTCCCATTCCAACAACAGCGGTCTGGCCTGATCTTGCATTGCCTGGTTACATGCAATTCCTCTTGTGTTGAAATTGGTTCTAAAGGTACATTACCCCCGGCTTCCTGGAGCCAAGGGAGGTTGCATTTATCTGCATTAACTGAAGAGTAAAGAGAGATCAGTCAGTTTCAGAAATGGCTTAGTGTTTCCAGATATTCTGCTCCGAATCTCTGCTTTTCCCATTTGGATTTATATGTACATCTGTAGGCAGCTCTTCCCCTTGAGGATAGGCTTTGGGAATGTCTTTAGGACAGCCAAATAATTAAGCTGTCAATTTATTCCTTTGCCACTGGTGTGAAGTTTAAAAATAGGAAGTGATCAATAGTTAATGACAGAGAGGGTGGAAGAGCAGGAGCTGCCTACCTTCTGCCCAGAGGCTTGACAAGGTGACTGCCTGACAGTGTGCAGACACTTGTACTGCCCTAACCTTCATCAGCACTGCTTGTTGCAATTAACATGGGTCTTCCCCAGTATTTGCCTTCCATCACTCACTCAGCAAAAACAATTCTCAGATTGTTCTTCATTGTAAATTGTGCTTGGTACCTGAAATTTGGAAAGAATTTGAAATGGATGAGTTATGGAATTTTTTTCTGACCAGTTGGATTGGTTTTGGTTTTTCTTTTAATAATGATGGGAAACAGTCTGTATGCTTGGTTTAATTGCATTTAGTCTCAGGAATGGATATACTTGTGTTCTGTATATGCTGCATGCTTGAACCATGTGTCTGGATTTGCATTTCATTCTGTGTAAAATCAATGAAACTTGCTTTAAAAGCCACTGCAAAATAGGAGAGCAGTTTCTGTAGACTGATTCTCTAGGTAGGACAGGTAGCACATTGCAATGCAGAAGCTGAGCAGTGGTCTCAGGGATACCCTTCAGCCAAGATCAGCTGGGAGGTTCCCTGCATCCGCAGACTTTCTGCAGGGGATCTGGGAGCTCAGGTAATCCATCCATGCCTTGGTGGGACTGGGGTCTGTAACTGGGAAGGTCAAATGCATAACCAGGCCTAACCTTGGTTAGTGGGAATGTTGTGATTGACTTTGGCTAAGCCAGGGTTTAGCAGTTATGCTTAAGGGAAGTTCACATCCTGATGGTGTCTGATCTTTACTGTCCAAGGCCAGCACTGGTTATTGCCTGTGCTTAGCATATCCTTGAAAATTGATTATTTGCTGGTTGCTGCATAAACAATAGAGGCTGGTTACTTACAGGGAACAGTTACTTATGTGTGGAGAGTAATTCCATACCAGAGATTATTTATTTCTATTCCACCATTTATCTGGGCTATAAAGTGTAGTAATTATTTTATTCCCTTACAGCATAGTTTGCAATGTAAATACATGTTGGATGTCTGTGGGATTTTAACAATACAGTTTAAGTGTATTTTCTCTGGTATTTTTTCTGCTGCTTACACAAACATCAAGAAAGGTGGTTTTTGATCTTTCAAACCTGACAGTACTACCACCATTTATGTGTCAAAGAAAGGATAAAATACATAACTATAACAAAAAGAATTAGTATTAAACCAGTTTATCTTCAATAATATGAGCTTTTTTGGCAAGGTGAACTGAGAAGTACTATCAATGCTGCTTATTTGCAAATTCTAAGTAAGGGGAAAGGATGTGTCACACAGGCCTCAAATGTTGTTAATATGTGAGATGCCTGTAAAAGTCCTTTGAAATATGGTTAATATTTATTATGTGGCCTATTTAAAAACATCAGTGGAAGGAAGTTGCATTTTAGGTTAGTACAGAAGGAAAATAAGTTTGGCTTTCTGAGGGAAAGTCATCTCTGCTGAAACTTAAGATTTGATGCATCCTGCTGATTTTGGCAAAATGACTGTTTTTTCTTTTTTCAAAACAATTCAAGTTATATTTCAGAATAAAGACTGTTAGCAAAAATCAGTTGGGATGAGTTTTGCGTCCATTGTTGTGTTTGCTGAATTTCATCTGAACTGATGACAAAGATTGTTTTAGCAATGACACCTGCTCAGATTTAATTTTGTAATTAAATCTATAAGCTTCTGCCATGCCTCTGTACCAGCCTTTCCTGGAGCCCAGTGGGATCATTGGGAAGAGGCAGCTATGGCAGCACGAGGGAAGCAGAGGGCAGGCTGTGGTATAGGTACCCCTGGTAAATGCCACACTTGCCTGGCATGAGGGCTCAAGGAATGAGCTAAGGGCTGACTTTGCCCTTATGTTCCTCTTGTCCTCTTCTACAGCTGTTTCTTCATCCTGCCAACAGCTCTTGCTTTAACTTTTGTGTAATTATCGTATCATAATTAGTGTTATTTCTCTCCTTCTAACCTTGCTGAGGTGATACTTTCTCAAAATTGCTTTTCCTGGTAGTTCTTCAAGTTTTAATCTCAGTATTCCTGTCACTACCAGCAATGAAGCAAAGCTGGATTTAACTGTGGTGGTGTGCCTAGTGCATCCCAGAATCCTGGTTCCTTAAGCATATAGAGGTACTCTGGATGGTACATGAGTATGCTGAACAATCAGCCCTCTGACTTTGTGCCAGACCTGTATTTATTTGGTGGAGAACAGAGTGTTAGAAGAGAAGGGGAAATCTCTGTTTATCAAGGAATGTATCACAGCATAAAAGAGCACTGAGATGCATTTTGGGCCTATAAACTCTTGCATCCCTCAATTCATATTTAAGGAGAGTCATCAAGGGGCATTTCAGGACATCCTTGGATGTGTTATTTCAGTTATTTTAGTGTCAAATGTTTGATCCTCACAAAATGAAAACATCCTGGAAATTATCTGATAGTTATCATGAGTGAGTGGGTCCTCTTAGTCTCACTGTGACTGAATCAAAAGGAGAGTCCTTTCTGTATGATTTTTGTCACTTGGCAAGGGTTTGGAAAAGCTGATATGGTTCAGAAAATAAAGAAATTCCTGTTTAACAGACCAACCAAAAGATACAACTTGCTGAATTTCTTCCCAGTACACATGTACAGATATTCTCTATCAGAAAATAGTAATTATTTAACACATCATGTACAATGACATAGGGAGAAAAATGTTCCTTGTGCTGCCCAATAAAACATGCTGGAACACCTGTTTCATATCATGAAACCATTTGCAATTGCTACCAAAGAAGTGAGAGCTGAAATGTCATCATTAAATCTACTTCTGCCACTCATGTTTTTGTTGGAAAATATCCCTAGGGAGGAAAAATAATACCTATTAAAAACACATTCATTCATTTTCCAGTATCTTAAATCTTTGAGCTGTAGAAACAAGCAAATATTGATACTGTGCATAGTCATAGAGCTGATAGTTACTTCCATGAGTCTAGTCTGACAAATAATCATTAAATACCTTTGTTTTCCTCTGAAAGATGATAACACAGTGATATTTTCAAAAAATCTCACATTGCTCTATTACCTGTCTTGGGCTCTACTCCTTGTAAAAAAAAGGCATGTCTTGTGTTTTTTTAATTGGTTCTATGTCAGTAAGTAGCTTTTGAAGCTCTTTTGTGCTTTAGGGTACTTAAATTGCCCTTACATGTCCATCTTTGCCAATAGCTAGATGGGATTTGTGCCTCAGGCTTTCATGCTGCAGCCTGGACAAGGGAAACCATGTACCCAGGAAATCCATGATTTGCTATTTTGCATTTCATTGAATTTTGGGTTGAGAGAAAATACCACTGGAAACTCATTATTAGAAAAAAACCCCAGTAACACAGGTGGCTCTGAGGCAGCAGAGCAGGGCCAGACTTGCAGCCCAGTGGAGCTGTCTGGTGCCTCTGTCTGCATTAAAAGAGTAAGGTATGGTCTGAGATACTTCAAACACACGGCCTGGTACAACTGCAGTGAATGCACAGAAGTTATTTTTCATAGGGCACATAATTTTATCCCTAGTCCAGAAAGAACTAATTCCACATTGTCAACACAGAGTATTTCAAAGACATTACCTTGGTTGTCCAAAGCTGTCCATGGGAGTAATCTTTTGCTCCTTGAGAGGGCAATTCCTCCAGCCATGGTCTCTCCATCCTGCTCTCCAATTTAAAGTGGGCAGAAGGATGATGCTTAATCCCAGGCCACATTTTCATGAGTTGGGAGTATGGTACTTCTCTCCCAAACAGTAACAAAACATCTCACCTCTTCTGCTGCTGACTGGCAAACTTACTGCTTTCAATGGATTTTGTTCCTGTTATTTCTATGAAGAAGGGAATGTACGGAATATGACATTTCTGTTTCTGTACATTAAAGGAGTGCTGAAATACTGTAACACTTAAACCGTGTTGCACCTTGACAGATATCAGCTGGCCAAATAACAGATTGGACTAAGGAGGTGATGCACAGCTATAAAATGGGTGAATTTAATATGACTGGAAAGGTGAGTCAACAAAAAGTTTCCAAGTAGATGATGGCTTCACAATTGCAGGCTAAACATCCTGTTCTAGGAAAGCTTGGTGAGAGACTTGGAAGACAGCTCCAGAGTGGTGTCCATTACTGGGTCTTTTAATCTTAAATGACTTGGGAAACAGAGGACAATGAGTAAATCTAAAATTAAGACCTCCCATGTGGCAGAAAGGCTAGCAATAAAAATGTAGAAAGATGAGGTTTGAGAGGATTTTCGCGTGATAGTTTTGGAGTTATTTTGATCAGGGTTTGTGCAGTATTTGTTGTTTACACTGTTTGAACAGGACTGTTGCTGATAACCCCAATTTACCTCCTAAATTCTCTGCTGAATCCTAAAACTCTTTTTTCTTCTGCTGCTTTAGTGAGAAACAATTCTTGCCATCAATAGCAAAGGCCATGTATGCAATTGCTATTTTCTTTCTAGGGCAGATGTTTACCAATTTTTCCCTTCAAGCCAGTCCTTCTATGGTGAAACAGAGGGGGAAATGTGATGATTCTTATGACCAGCATGGAAAGCTCATTAAGAAGTAAATTTTCTCCTGTCTTCATCCTTCTGCAGTGTTCTAAAGCTCCACTGCTCCCTTGGCTATCTTGTGGCAGGGCACGGTCCCACTATTGCTGAGGCAGCACAGGGACAGGTACAGATACATGCCAGGGGTCACGAGCCAATTTCTGGTGCAAAGGTGTGCAGTCATTTTAGCAGCACTGATGGGAAGCATGGCTATGCTGCCCCTGGGCTGGTGTGTGATCTCGTGCTGCTGGCACAGAGGAGTTGTGTTTTATTTTGGCTCAGGTGCCCGTGTTTGAGACCATCAGCCTTTTGACTCCATGTAATGCACTGTGGTTCCCATTGCAGAGCAGCCTCCAGGTATGTGGATTCCTCTCGGATGAAACTGAAAGCTGCCTTCTGGGAATCACCTAATGCACTCCAACCACTAATAGGCATGTCGTGTCTGGGAATAAAACAGTCTGAAATAAAGCCACCTGAAGAATGCAGACTTCAGGTCCCCAGCACCAGCTGCTTCCCCTAACAAATCTTCACCCTGCTTGCTCAATAATCACAGCTTATATGATCAGCAGGGGAAGGAGCAACACATGGATTTTTTCTGTAAAGGTGTCACAGTATATTTAGCAAAGTGCTATCTTGGCTGCACCAACACAGTACAGTTCAGGTGCCTATTGTGTTTTCTATAGCTGTGCTTTGTACACAATGGATGAGCATTTTATGGTTATATGCATATGTGTGTAAGTCTGTATATATATATATATATAAACATACACAAACCTACTGTTTGGATGTTTTATAACATAAAGTACCGAATTTTTAATCACAACATCCCTTTGTCATAATGCAAAACAAATTGGAGGTCAAAGTTGTAACAATAAAACATCCATCCTGGAGCTTTTTAGAGGAACCTGTTTAAAAAGGTTAAAGTAAGCAATTATCACGACCCTAATTTACAACTACTTGGCAATAAGAGTTGCTTTTCAATGAACCATTTATTCATGATCTGCTGCTTCACACTGCAGGATTCTTCTTGACTAGGTTAGAAAATGTAATTAATAAATGATAGGATTATTTATGGTTCACGGTGCCAGATTGGGAAATACAATGATATACAGAATGAGCTAAAAATTATTCTTACAGGCAGCATCTTGGTTTTTAATCCATGGATTGGATTGTCACATTACTTGATATGCTGTGGTGAACTCCTGATGGTATTCATGGGACATTATTTTGTCATCCTAGCTGCTCTGTGTGACAATGAAAATGGACATGCTCCTTTGAGAACAGACCTAATGAACACTGACATGCTAATCTTTTTCTAGTTGAGGTAGGGTGGTATTTGTGGTTTTGCTTAGTTTGATTGTGTTAGTGATTATCTCAAAGCCCCAGTAGAACCTGGAAAATGTTTATATTTCATAAACATAAAATGATCCTCTTTGAGATTTTATTCTAGTAATGCTAGATCAGGAAACACACCTGCTAAATACAGACAGGTTTTCTCAATTTCAAGTAGCAAAATTATGCTAAAATAGAATGATGTCAGCTCTAATGTCTTTATTCATGGGCAAAGTGCCTGGCTGTGTGTGTGATTGAAGTTGAAATTTTGCTATGACCTTCAAAACCTGTAGGGTCCAGGCCTAAGAGGAAAACTGATCCCAACTGATATTTAATTTAATTATTGTCATTAATTATTAAAGTTCAAAAGGAGAAAATTTTTTTTTCCACTGATTTATACACAGTCAATAAAAAAATCTGATTGTGAGGTGCAGTGGCTCTCTGTCATAATTCCTACTGGTAATGTACTGGAGCTAATCAGTGAAATTCTAGAGTTTAGCTCTAAGTTGAAATGTACTGAGGATTGGTTCAATTTCCATTTATTCTCAGCTCAGATTCCTTTTAAAATGCTTTCCTGCAGTAATTAGGATTGCCAACAGTGATTCTAGAATGTATGTGCATGTAGTTGATAATTCCATAAGTGTCCTTCTAAGAGAATTAAAAAATGGCTTTAGGTTTTGATGATGATTTGAATCCCTTGGCTTTAGAATTTCAAATGTCAACAGAGGATATGTGAATAATGGATGAAACCCAGGAGATTTACAGAATCACAGAAGTGCTGAGGTTGGAGTTCAGCTGTGGAGGTCATTAAGTGCAAGCCCCCTGCTCAAGCAGGGTCAGCTACAGCAGGTTGCCCAGGACCACTTCCAGAAAGGTTTCGTATATCTTCAAGGCTGATATTCCTCAGCTTCTCTGGACGACCTCTTCCAGGACAAATTAATACAGATTTAATCATCATCACAACATTTAGTTTTAAATAGAGGTAAATTTAGGCTTTCCTATCTATTTTAACATATGCATTTGCATACAGATGCATATGTTAAAATTCTGGAAGTTAATTTTTATTCTTAGACTGAGATCAATTTATCTCAACATTGCTGGGTTCTAGTTCTAAACATTAATTAGAAGTCAGGTACTGCTGCTTCTGTTGGAAGCAATGTTGCCTCCATTTACTCCTAAGCTTCCTGTGATTTTGTTTTAGATTAAAAGTAAAATTTGAAATGCAAAATGGGTGCTTGAATTTATGCACAAATATATAATAGAAAATGTCAAAAAATATAAAGGCTTCAAAAATGAAGTTGAAATAACAAATCTTTATTAAATGGGGAAAATATATTCTGTTTTTTTCTTTAAGCTTCAAAAAATTTGAAAAATTGAAGCGCAAGTTACTTTGTCCAGTTTCCTCAAGAGGTTACTCCTCTTTATCTGCTGTCTTTTCTATATACCAAACATACAGATGAATGGATAAAAACTCTATATCTTTTGCAGATATTGATCTTAGAGTCTGCAGAAAATTTGAACTTTGTCATGCCATGTTCCCTTTTGTCCCAAGATTTTTGCATTTTTTTGTAATTTAGAAGGATATACACTTCTGTGATATGGGGTGTTCCATGGAGAACCAGCTATTTTTCAGCCTTCTCCAACATCTGCAATGAGTATTTTTCCTTGCTAAATTGTAGTCTTTTCAGTATTCGCCAAAAATTTCTCATGTACTGCTATTTGAGTTTCTTTGCTGTTTTTGTAATGCTTCAAGCATTCATAGTTTAGGCAAAAACTTACATTTTATTTCTTGTTTGTACCTGGGGTTTTTTTCACTCCTCCTTTTGAATTGACCCAGTTTATAAGAAACAGAGAATTAATCCAAAAGCCTTGGAATTAGCTCTTCTGGATACATACATATTTATAATTTTACCTTCTATAAAGAAGTAGAAAAACTATTGTTCTTCTAAGCCTGTCTTCCCTTACTTCAAAGAGCAATGAGGAACATATGAAAGAGGATAGTAGGGATTCTTTTCTCATTGCAAGAATTTGGGGTAGGAGAAGACTCTGTATTCCAAAACCCAGAGAAAGCATGCGAAGGAAAGTGTCTCCTCTACTTTTCCAAAGAAAAACAAGATGAAGAGCGTCTTTCTTCAAATATCTTCTATTTTTTCCATTTCATAAAGGGCAAGGCGAAGATCCCACATAAAGTGGGAGGATGTTTCATTATATTTTGTGTAGTAATTGTCAAATCATTATGTTTCAGCTTTGTTTGAATCAGCTGATATCTGGTCTGTGAAAAACAGGAATATTTTTCCTTTTTGGTTAAAAGTATGATTCAATTCAGACCTTTTTTCCTTTTTTCTGCTATTTCTTTGTGGTTGGAAGTGGTCAAAAACCTTAGAGTTACAACAATTTCTGCCTCAATATTCTGCTCTCTTCTTTTCCTCCGAGTTTCGACATCATTCTCCTTCATTCAGCCATAAAGTAAAACCCCTTTATGGACAGTTACAGGATATCTTTACCTTTGGTATCTTTACTTTGCTTCCAGCATTTACAACTTTTCTCTTAGTGACCTTATTTCCATCAGTATGTTTTTCTTTTTTGATTCAATTTTCTGATTTCTAATTTAGCTTGCCTCATCTCAGCTTGCCTAGTCCCCTGCATGGCTGCATGAGGAAGAGGTAGTCTAATGTTATTTTTAGTGGTGGTTGAATAGTCTTCTATTTTTAATCAGACAGTTTTCATGTTCCATATCAGGAGTGGGCTAATGCATCCTCTCATAAATATATTAATTCCTCCTCCCTCATCCCTGTACACACACCTGCATAAGTGTCAATTTAGGCAACTCATGTGGCCTCAAATTTCAAAAGAGGTTAGATGGTTTAAACCAGCCTATTCTTTGAAAATTGCAGGGCATTTGTCCTTTGGTACATCAGAGCAGTGATCAAAATCACTAGTCACCTCTGAAAATGAGGCCAAAAGATGCCATTTTTGAAGGATGAGGGAGAATGGAAGTGCTTTGCTCCAGCCTGGGCTCTGAGAGATGCTGAGCCTGTTGGGCTCCAGTTGTTATTTCCACAATTGTGTGAGGGTTGATACAACAAGGGACATTTTGGGGCAAAGTAGATGAAAGAGTGCAAGCACCCTGCCTCCTACAGAGGTGGAGGTTGGAATGGCACTTCAACCTTCTTCACATGCTCCAACAGCTGCTGGGGAACCCTGGAAGCTGCAGCATGTGCACTGGTAGCACGTAACTTTCCCTCCCTCCTGTGGCTGCACTGCCGACAGAAGCAGCATTGCTCACAAAGTGATGCAAACTTGAGACAGCTCATGATAGGATTTTTGATCTTCCTTGAAGATTAAGCCTTTATTTTTCCAGTCCTCAGTAATCCGGCTCCTTTTTCCTTCCCCTTCCTTGACATTATGCAGTTCAGCTTCTTTTGAGCTTGACTATAGTCATTTCTCAAGCTATTGTATCAGCTGCGAGTCTTTTGTTCTTCCTAGCAGTACGTGGCACCTCATCTGCAGAGGACTCAGTCTCTGGAGATGCTGTGCACACCCCTGTTGCTGTTCATGTGCACAGTCCCTGCCTGAGAGCAGCCTGCCTCTCTCAGCCCCGTGGCACGGGAGGTAAGGGGACCTCGCTTCACAACCTGTGTGACTGACAGAGGATCAGCAGGGTGAATTGGCTGTGCTCCTGTGAGCAATCTGACCACCCCAAATAGACTTGCAGTACCATGACATCACATATTGTCTCTGCCTCTTCCTCTCCTCACTCAATCATCTGTGGAATGAGGACACACAATAGTGTGTTTGTGTATCCTTTGGGATCAGCAGCCAAGTCACCTGTGAATTATACAGGTCAACAGAAATGGAGGTTAAGATTTGGTCTACACGCATTCTTCCTGTGTCACCAGAGATTACAGACAAAACTAACAGGGATACACCATTGACATTTAGTAAATGTTATTAGAAATGCTTTATTGTAGGGAGAATGAGAAGAGGAGGGATTATATCTATGAATGCAAAACTTTTTTGCTCTGATCCTGAGTCATTGGAGAGGCCATTTTAATTGACATAAAGCAACTTGTCTCAGTATAAACATGCCACAGGATAAAATTGTCAAGTCCTGGTGCTTTGCAAGCATAGGAAATGTTTAGCATCAATGAAAAAAATGAGAATTTCTCCTTAAAAATGCTCCTAATATTTTTGACTATACTTCCACAGTGCACAAACATGGACACTGATTTTTTTTCTAGTTTTTCCTGAAATTCACCCCTTCCCTGTCACTTTCCATTGCATTTTCTTCTATTCTTCTGAGTAGACTATTATTTTGCAACTTGTGTTGCCCATTTTCAGGCAGCAGGATTCCTGCCTTTAGAGCTCTATTTACAACTGCAGTATGTCTGTGCATCCATTTCCCACCAGTCCTTTCCTTAGCTGCTGCCTGTGATGTATTTTTTAGATTACTTTCCTCTTTCTCTAGGAGATTTTTTCACTTGATGTTTAAGTTTTCTGCAAGGTATCATCATAGGTCAAAACTGAGGAAACACAGGATAATAGCTTAGCTCAATGTTTTCTGATTTTGTTCAGCATATGAAATAAACCAAAAAGTGTAATTCTGGGAAGAAAAGAAATTAGAAGCATTAATATGTCAAAATGACCCAAGCAATGGTTTATGGGCTTGGAAACATATTCTCCCAAGTGTGACATTTAGGCTAATAAATGAGATTACTCCTCCATATAAACCCTGCCATTTAAAGTGCTTATAGATGAGTGAGATTTATACTCAAGTAAGAACCACCAAAGATATTTTGAAGTAAAGAAGGCATCCTATCTGTAACTGCAACCTGCTGAGATACATAATTAGATTGTATACTGGCAAGATATAAAGAAGCTTTGAAAAAAGTGGTGGTAGGCATACAGGCAATTGAAGGCAGAGAAAAAATGAATGTGATCATCCAACACAACCACTAAGGCTGGAGAAAAGTCAGAACGAAAAATTACTATTGCATATTTGAAACTGGGAAGGGGAACACTTGGTGTTAACAAATGCAGGAAAATATCAATAACAGAAGAAAGTAAATGAGAGAAATTAAGTTATGTAGCTCTGCCATCTACACCCTAATCAAAACAGAGAGTATATTGGATCTGGTTCTCACAACATCAAATTCTGCTTTGTTAAGGAAATGAGTGAGTCAGACTGGTATGTTTAGCTTTTTCTATTTTAATTTCTGCAACATGCCAAGGAAACTATCCATTATTTCCTGCAATAAGCTATTACACATTTTCACTTCATCTTACTGTGTATGATTTCACTGTTTATGGTGTGCTGTATTTATTTTCATGTTGAGCATTTTCAGTACAGTTTTCAACTGAGAAGAAAGTAAGCCTCTTAGCTTGAATCTACCATTCCAAAGATGCTGGAATCCACTTTCTTTATTAATGGAAATAAATAATGCAATTCTTAATTCAATTCTGATGCAGAAAGACAGTGTTCTAATACAGAAACTGTTCACTGAAAGGCTCTCAGGAAAGTTTGTTGAAACCTTTACAGAGGGAAGTTGTAAACTTACCTTTTAGCAAAAATATCTCTCATTTAAATTCCTACAAAAGCGCAAGGAAGAAGCAGTCTAACTCCCTTGGAATTAACTCTCCTACCTCTACACACATTATTTCAAAATAATTTTTAGACTCTCTTAATACAAACATATTGAGAGATTTGTCATAAATACTTGACTGATTATTATTACTATGAACAATCTGTTCATTGCATTACTGGTATTTGAAATGGAAAGACCAATTAGACCTGTTAACCCATCTTTTTGTCAGTAAGTTGATTGGGAATTACTGAAGCGTAACAATTCTAAGTGGCTTTTCATGTGAATGCCAAGCTAAAATGGATATTCAGAGATGCATTAAGCATTTTTACCTGGCTCTGCACTCTTCATTTAAAGATCTACATGTTAATTTGGGGAAGTGCAACATAAACATGGTGAGCCATGGCTTCTGTGCGTACTCTTTCCCATATTTGTAAACATGTAAGTGTTGAATAATAAAATTGTAGGCCAAAGGTTGTAAAGACTAGAGAAGAGAAAATATGAATTATTCGGGCATATTACTTTAAGAGTAATACATCTGGCAGGCGTTGTAGGACTGACTCAAGGATTTGACTTCAACAATCACAGGCAAAAATTTTTATTATGTTTTTGTTATGTTTTTATTTGAATGCATTTAATAGAGGGAAATTTTTATACGATCAAGACAGCATTTCTTTATGCTCAGCCTTATTTCAGAAAATGGCTTACCTGACCTCATAGGGGTTCTGAAAATGGCAGTCATTGAAAGATAACCACGTGAATTACCCATGGGACTGATACTTGAGATGGACAGCAAACAAGATACATAAAAAAGAGTATGTTTCTTTTACTTTATGATGTAATCTAGTCAATACATAGCTAATACTGCCAGAAAATTCTTTGGCAAATAAAACTGCAGAGACGGCTGAAAAATTATTACAAAATTCTTTGGAATTTGATGTTCTTTGGAGGTCAAATCACTCTTTTGAGATGGCTGGAAGAAGGTCAGGTGCCTGAAAAGATTGTTGTCACGGAGCCCTGATACCTCTCTAGCCTGAGCTTCTTACATGTGAGACTGGGAGGCAAATTGCAAGATCTGTCCCACTGCTGGTGGCATCAATTTACTTTTCATTAAGATCCACTAAAATGCATAATCTGTTTCTGAATCAAAATAAAACCACATTTCCCTAACAAAATCTGTCAATCAATTGGAATTATGTATTCCTGTGCAATTCTGCTTTTGTGGTTCCTTTAAAAGGGAAATTATACTGAAACATAAGTTCCCTTTCATAGCCTATCTCAGTAACTCACTGACTGCTCTTCTCTGTGCCAGTGTGGGAAAGGTGAGGTGCTGGTGCTGAATGTCAGAGCCACTGGCAGTACCTGGAGCCCAGTTCAGCATCACATTTGCTCCCTGCTTTAAGAAGGTTCAGACACAATTTGCTACTGTCACTAGTGTAGTTTTCTTCTCTCCCTGGGTCATAAAATACATTTCCTTGGTCTTTGGACTATTCAGAGGTGATCTGCCAGAGAGATATTTCCCTCCATGTGGGGAGAGCCAGTTGCCTTGCTTCGGTAGAGATGAACAGAAAGAACAAAATGTATTAAGATAAGGCACTGACCTAGGAGTTACAGATGTAAATTGATGTATGTATGTAACACCAAACTACCATAACAGAAATGCCATTTTCTGAGAGGCCAAAACCTGTCTGACCAAGAGAGTGTTATAGAAATCTGTGATTCAACTAAGTTTCTAAGATACATTTGATACAATTTCTGAAGCAGATGCTTGTAAGATATCCTTAAGGTCTACTCATGAACTGAGCAGATGTTTTGGGATAGTTGTCTCTTCTGAGAGAGGTGAAATTTTAGCCAGCTGCTTTGCAATCATACAGGGAAAGAAAGCAAATTCAGCCTTAATACCAACAGTAATAGAGCCATGCAAGAGCATTTTATAACTTGTCTCTTCATAAGCTGTTCAGGTCAGTATTTAGAACATGAGCCCATCTACAAACTTTCAGAGAGGGGGAAAAAAACCCAAACGCAACTAATAAGACCAGCTAAAGTATGCTGTACGTTAAAACCTTGTATTTCACCCAGAAATGAATTCCAGTATTACACTTAGTGTGTAAAATATTTATTTGGATTCAGGCCAACATTTCCATGCCTTTAGTGTAAATAAGACATCTCTATGGCAATTTTGAAGTCAGACAGCTCTATACAAAATGGCAGCAGCATTAATTAAGCATATACTTTTCTAACCCCTCAGGATTCTGTGCCTATTAATCACATGTCAGAATGGTTCCTATTTTGCTGGGGATTCATCAGAGCAGTCCTGTTCCCCACTTTTACTTTGGCTGTAAAGTCAAATATTTAAAAGGTGTTAGTGAAGCTGGAGAGGAGCACAGAAAGTCACTGAATAGAATGGTAATTTATTACCCTTTATCAGGTCTGGTTTTCTGTCTCATCAGGTAAAAGCACGCCAAGTTTAAGTAATTCCTGGCATGTTCAAAATGTAGATGCTGAACTGATTACTTGCTGTGACTCACCCGACTCTGGTGTAACTTGCAAGTTTGCAAGTATATGTGCAGAAGTGAACATATATTTAAAGTAGATGTAGAGCTGAAGTACTGACCCTGACTGGTTGTTTTGCCTAGTCACATCATTTGCCAGGCACTTAAATTACTGTTGTTTCCCAGCATAGATTTTTTTTTCCAGTAATATTTGTGACATTTGTTTCTCTTAATAAATATAAAATCACAGTATTGTAATGAATTGTCTGCTATATAAATATTAATTTTAAAAAATTCTTTATTATTTTGCCTCTTGAAAATCCTGGATCTCCTAATTTACTGATTGTCTGTGCTTCTTAGTCCCTTAAGTAGCAAGTACATTATTTGGACTCAGATTTTGTATGCAATAGGTTAGTATAAAAGCACTATGGTATGTTCAGCCATCTTGGCATTGTCATTTGAGGTTTTTTAATTAAAAGTCTGCCTTGGAGTATGTCAAGTGCTCCTGTATTTTTGCCATTCTTCTTATCTCTATGGCAACAAAATATTTCAACATTTACATGGGCATCATATTCTTTGCTAATGTACTATCTGAACTGTTTGTATGCTGAGAAGGGGAGCAGCAGAGATTGGCTTCTGCAGGCTGGGATGCAGGAGTTGTCAAGACAACCAAGAGGCCTAAGGATGTCCTTACTAGTAGCATTAAATTGAAGCTTTAAATTAATTCACCCTCATGTGTTTTTGTAGCTTATGCTGTTAATTGAAATAATAGGAGTGACCTTCCCTGCACATTCAGAGCACCTGTCCTATTAAAATTGCATGTGCTGTTTACTTAAGTACACTCATCTATCAGACAAATCTAGCGTGAAATAGGGGAAAATGGAAGACACTTATATTGTACTGCTATGTATTGACTCGTAGTAATAGGAGAAGCAAGCTTTTCTTGTGTCTAGCTTGTGAGAGTTGTAATGAACATTTTACTCTGAAACTTCATTTATTTCTGCTTCCCACTCAAGGGCCTTAAGTCTGCATAACTCCAGACACTACAATTTATTATACAGTGCTGAATGTAATTGAAATGAATAGTTAAATTTCTTTTTTTTTTTTTTTGCTATAATACATTTGAAGAAGACAAGAATCATGTTTTCATATATGCAAGAGACTGCTTTTTCCTTCACGGCAAAAAAGAACCCCAAAACAGCAGGAAACCATTACCCTTTTTTTTGTTCAAATCATAATCTTGTACTGACTTAATTTGTGGAGCTACTTTTAATTATTTTTTAAAAAAAAAGAATACTATAGAGGAACCAGTTGAAGATTCTTTGCCCAATCTTTTAGATTCTAACAGCCTAATGCATAGCCCCATAAGAACCAAAACATTAGATAATTATATGTACATTTGGTTTCCTTATTAAAAGGAAAAAATCTGCAATCTGCTCTTTTGATGAAATTCACTAGATTAATTTTGATGGTCAAATACGTCAAATATTCAATTCTACTTGTACAAGGCAATGGTGGACAAGGATGCCCAAGTTCCTTAAGGACCGGAAGGATTTCATCTTCCTCTGCAACTGGTTTATACACAAGTCTCTACCCTGTATCCTGGAATACTCCTAAAGAGGGAAATGCACTCTTATTTGCCATTGCTGTTATGCTGTTAGGGAGATAATAAAGCTATAGAAAATTTGGGAATATATTTGTCAGTACTATAGTCATTGATGCACAAAACCGTGTAATTATACTGATGTACACCAGCTGAGAGTCAAACCAGTAAGCTAATGAACCCTTGAAGCATGTTTTCTGGGAAAAGAAAAGATTAGTTTTTCTTCAAAGTCCAGGAAACAGAGAGGAATGCTCTATGGATTACTGAAGGATTGCCAGGAGTGCTGATGGTGATTTGATCTCCCTGTATTTGAGAACATAGGTGAAGTTTCTTGCAGACTCCTAAACATGAATACTACAGCATGAACTGGAAGTGCTATAAATTCACTTTTGTCTTGGTGAAGGACAGATTACTGGGAGATGGCAGGAGGCCAAGAGGCACCCTTTGTAGTTCCTTATTAATCTCTTCAAGAATGGTGCCATCTCCATGGCATGTGACAGGAATGCATCAGGCTCCATATCAATACTGTGGCTTCAGCCAGTTTTCTGTATGCATGTTAATGTTTGCTCCCACTGGTATTTGAAACACCTGTGAGTGCTCAGCACATCTGAAAATCAGGCCATTTAATTCTAGCCACTTTAAATATAGATTAAGGATCTTAAATTTAGGTATGAAGGTTTGAATGTTTTGGATCAAACCTCTCCATCAGCCTGCAATCAACAGTGCCATGTAGAAGTGATATTGCAGAATAAGATACAATCAGGTCAGATTTTTTTATTTTTTTTTTGTAAAAACAAACCTAGAACATCAGCATTTGATTCACTTTAAAATATAGTCCTTAGACTGTAGGAGCATACAATATGTTCTATTAAACTTAAACTGGCAAATCCATGTCTAATGATAACAGGTCTATATGTAAAAGAAAAGCATTACTCTTCGTACTGCCTGCAGACTAAAAAGACCTATTTGTTCTGATCACAGTTTCTGTCTATGCATTAAATTGCTGTTGGTAACACCAAATCTATCTTACTTTGCCAAGATGTACAGTTGAAAGCATAGGGCTGTAGACCAGAACAGTTTGTCACTGTCTCTCTCTGTCTTCAGCACCCCTGGATACTTCACTGACACTCAGGATCCCAGGATCTCCTTTCACAGCCTCTTTCTTGGGCTATGCCAAGGAGCTGGAAGGCTGCAACTCCCTTGTTGCTGTGTCATATAGCTGGGCTGAACAGTAATGATGCCAACATAAGGGGAATAGTTTGGTCAAATGAAAATCACCCACCTAATTTCTGGGCAACCTAGAAAAGGATCAGTGCTTCACTTCACCAGTCAAAGGGCTGCAGGTATCTGTATTAATGACTTGAACCACCTACAATGTAACTTTTCCTCTATTTTGGAAATTGAAGGGGGGTGGGGAATCTTAAATTAGCATACAGGTGAGGTTGAAATTGGATGGAAAGAAGAGGTTATGCAACAGTACAAATTGGACCATTATCACTCTCCTCCTCTAAAAGAAAAAGGCAGAGGAATAGAGGCAGGACAATACCTAGAGAATCTCTAGGGTTGGCATCAGACTGGAAAGAGTCCCAGAATTTATAAGAGACCATGATGGATTCCATCCCACATCCTTCTCCATCTGTCATTCAGAAGCTACAGACTGATAGCAGGAAAGTCTCACTAGAGGTGGTCCCTAACCACAGCATTCGTAAAGGTGAAAATGTCCCGTGATTTCCATGAGAAATTATCTCAGTGTGTCTTCTGGGGGCACTAGGCTCTGCAGCCATTTCCATAGTACAGTTGAGGCTGACAGGGACCAAAAGTCAAGCATAGCAGAGAAAATTGTCTGTCACAGTAAGTCAGGCATTTCAGGTGGCATTTGAATGAAAGGATCTGCAATGTCATGTGGAAGTTCCTTGCAGCAAGGAGAAAAGTGTACTGGGTTGAATTAAATTCTTCCAGGGTTCTGGGCATCTGGATTTGTTTTTGCAGTTTGGACCTATGTCCACATTTCCTGCAAGTGGAACTAGCCTGTGCAACAGTCAGCATAAGCATATCAGTATGGATTATAAATCTACAAATAGAGATATAAACTAACACAACTTTACCGGATCTCCATCATCTATTAAAATAAGATACAATGCTATTTTCATCATTTATAATGTGTAATGTCTTTAAAAAGCTCTGTAATACCTCCAGTAACTGGCCCTTGAAATGTCGACGCAGGTAAACAGTATACAGACCTTTACATGTTTCCTGAGTATTTATATATAAAATCTTGTAGCCAGTACATATAATCTCCCTTTTCTTCCTATCTTCCCTTCCCATAGTTTTGCTCCATCTTTTTAGAGCCTGGATATGTGCAACAGAATTCCTTTATTAAAGCAGCTTGCCAATGTTTTCTCTGTCTTCAGCACTGTGGGGTATTTCATTGACACTCAGGATCTCCTTCGATATTCTCTCTCTGTCTCTCTTGACATTTTTGCAAGGAGGGAGAAAGAGGCTGGGGGAAGGTGCATATAATGCTTCCACTGCTGAGCAGTATGAATTATATCTGCTGGAGTAATAGTGTGAAGTGGCAGGGATCCGTTTTGATGAATCTCATGCTGATTTGTAGCCCCAATTCTAGCTGTAGGTAACACTGAACACCTGTTTGGAGTACTAGAGTGATGGAATAAAGCTCTGTACAGTAAATGTGCTGTGTACTGTAGCTGCTTGTTTATTGTCATACAGTAATTAATTTGCAATTATATTTTGAAACATACCAGGAGAGAAGTGCACTATAATTCCTACCACCCAGAAAGAGGCTCAGCAGTGACACTTGTTAAACTGAGCTGGCTGATTCTCTCTTTTCTCATCACTGATTGCTTTTTTCTTTTGTCTCCGTACAAAACAGAAAGTTACAAAAGACACTTCTGTAAAGATTTGTGCCTGGATAGTAATGGCTCTGTGCTACTCTAGAGTAGTATGTCTTAAAAACAAACACACACATACACATACACATACACATACACATACACATACACATACACATACACATACACATACACACACACACATACACATGAAAGAGGGGGTGTGAATATCGACCTGATTTTGTGTCTATCATCCCTTGCTGTACCGCATCATTCGCAGTGTTCTGCCAAAGAAGGAGTTTGTGAGCTCCATTCTTAACTTCCTGCCTGTGAAATCCTTGTCTTTTCATCCATATGCCTCCTTTGCTTCTGTTTAGACTGTCCAGAATCATCTGCTAAGAGATTTGATCGAGAGCGTTATCATTCTATGTGTCTCTGAGTCTGGTGATACCTCCTATGAAAAGCACACCCTTACCCTCAGTCTGAAAAATTCTTACAAGCCCATCACTGGTTTTAAATTACTCCTGGGTTTTATTGCATCCCTCTGCAATAAGCTCCTTATGAACTATTTCTTTCAGAAATTTCTCCATAATTTCTTTCAATATGACTTACATAGCTGGAAGTCTGGCTTTTCAAAAGTAGACCCCAACATTTGGTTTCTGCAAGCACACTTGAACAAAGGAGTCAGAAGCCCCTGTTTGCCCTCAATGTCACAGTATTATTGCAAGAAAACAGATGTTGCTGTATTAGACACTGCAACAAGTGTTTTCAATGCAATTTTACAACCTGATGTTTAGTTACTTTGACACAGTTTAGTAGAAATAGCTTTCAATTGAATTCACAACAATTTGCTTGTTTCTTCCCTGCCTTTCCCTAAAAGTGATGTATCTAGTCTCAGGTCTATGCTTGATACTAATACTTATCTCCTCCCCCATTTTTCTAATAGTCCTTTCATCTTTTTATTAGGATTTGCAGTTTTGAAGAGTTGATCCTGAGATATTTTAAAGATATGTGTATAAGGTTAAATTCAAAATCTAAATTTGAAAGTAGATCCTTAGTGTTTCACTAAAACTTAAAGCTTAAATGCATGATCTCATGGGTCTGTTTCTCTTGTAACTGTCCCATGGCTGCACAAAAATAAGTGTTCTCCACTGTGCACATTGAGGTTTGCATGTAGCTGAGAATATTAATCTTAAAATGGTAGAGACTGATTTGTTTTATACAAATTTATGATCAACTGTATATATGTGGTATATGTAAACAACAATTTACTGACAGTAAAATAAGAAATAAATCAATATGCCTCAGGGAGAATGCTAACTGAATTTGCGATTATGTCAAGTAATGAAGAAAAAGAGAAAAATACTGGCTTCCTCTGAAAATCTTCCCAAATACTATATTTCTTTGACATTTCACATATACTGAGAAGTTACACCTGAGGAATTCATTTCCATTGCTTTCACTTGGTGTCCTATGGTGACTGATATAAATATTTTATTAGGCAAACCTGCAGGTTTCTGAAGATTATATGTCTTATCAAGTTGACCCTTATAATTATGTTGTCTTTTGTAACTGTGGGATCTCTTTTAATTTTGTAGTCTTTTTGTAAATATTGAACCATAAAAAATATACAACCACAAGCAAAATCTGACTGTGAAAAAGAAAAGGTGTAAACAGGCATCTTCTTGCTCAGGAAGATTCCCATTCTCCTTGTTGCTACAGAGACAATGCCTTAATTATATGTTAGTAGCTGGTCACAGAGCAGCTTATCCTCAGCTTGTGAAAAATCTGTTTTCCCAGACTGTTTTTCTTTGCTTCTCTTTTAAAGTAATCACTGTGGATGCTTTTCTGTCTTTCTTTTATCCTCATCTTCTTCTTTCCTGGAAAATGAGACTCAGTGTGGAAAAGTTTCAGTTCAGTTTCTCTGTTTTATGCACAAAGCAGTTAATGAGGTTTTGCAGTCCTGTCAAATTGAGTTGGAGATTGTACGTACAGAGGAAAATGTTTTTATTTGATACAGGAATATTTTATACTTCTTTTTTTTCCTGGAAATTAGTTCTCTTTTACATACTTCTATGGCCTTCTTTTGCAGTTATTAAAATATTGCTTCTGTTATTCTCTGCCTCTGTTTTCTGCAATTATTTACTTAGGAAAGATGATGACTGTTCTTTTCCTGGGCAGCAGCAGAAACCATACACAAGTCCTGTGAAAGAAGAGGCTGGGAGGCTCTGTGCAGGTATTTATTTACAGGCCTTTGTAAAGACATGTAAATTAGTTTGATGCCTCAGTGTATTCTAGTCTATCAGTTCCTAAAGAAGGAGATGAGCTGAGTATTGGCCCAGCTACATAATGCAGATGGGGATTTTGGCTAACATTCATCCCATTTAAATTTAGCACGCAGCTGACTTACCTAATTTAAGGCAATGTTCCTTCTTATGCAGTGGAGAAAAATGTACCGTTCCAGAAAGTGATTCAGGTTCTAAATTAACTGAATCATCCCCATGAACCATCTTCTTCCATACATTGCAGAGACAGTACAACTCTAATGAAGACACTGTAATTCAATGTCAGCATTCATTTGGGATAGACTTTTGCCCATTTAGCAGTGGGTGTTGTTTTCTGGCTGCCATGTTGTGGTGGGATTTGTTACAGGAAATGCAGGAGGCAGAAGATTATTTCCAGAGTTCTGCCTTTTCTGCTTCTGCAGGCTGTTTCCTCTTTGGAGTTCTCTGCCAACATAGGATCTACAGTTTCAGAAATAGCCACTAGGATAGAGGGCATCTATTTCTGAGTAATTTCTTACTGTTTAAAAATATAAAACCAGGGGAAAATCTAATTATGTGACACAGAAGATAGTCACAGAGCTTAAAATCAGCGATATCATCTACAAGATTACAACGTTTTATTAAGATTCCCTTAAGAATTTTTAAAGGATATTTTAGAAGAAGTGTTCTTGGTGCACTGACAATGGGCAAAAGTTACTGAAGTCTTGGATAGAAGGTGATGAAATAGGGGCTCAAAAGAAGACAATTCTTGTCTAATACCGCTAGGTCTCTCTAGAGAAGAATTGAGGAGTCTTTTGAATTTCTTCTGGAATGACTTGCAGATAGAAAAGGGTTGTGTGGCAGCAGAAGTGGCTCTAGTTTCTCAGTAGATCTGGAAATTCTTGCCCAAATGTATGATGGCTGTGCACTGACAGAGGCCTGCTGGCCTGTGCATGCAAAAGAAAAGAAGGTCATCAGGACTAGCCAGCATGGATTCCCCAGGAGGAAATCATGCCTTAGCAATGTAAACGCCTTCTATGATGGCATGGCAGGATGGGTTGATGAGGGGAGAGCAGTGGAAGTTGCCTACCTTGACTTTTGCAAGGCTTTTGGCGCTGTCTCCCGTAACATCCTGGTGGGTGAGACAGGAGATGTGGGGTGTGAGGACAGGGAGGTGGATCAAGAACTGGCAGAGCTCAGAGGGTCATGGGCAGTGGAGTAGAATCCAGCTGGAGGCCTGTAGTCTGTGGCATTCCCCAGGGATCAATAATGGCTCCAGTCCCATTTAACTAGCATATAGTGAGCTGCAGGAAGGCATAGAATGTACCATCAGCAAGTCTGCTGACAGTATGGAACTGGGGCAGTGGCTGGCACTCCTGATGGCTGTGCTGCCATTCAGTGGGACCGTGATTGTCTGAGAATTGGGCAGACAAACCTAATGGGGTTCAACAAGAGCAAGTGCAGGGTCCTGCACTGGGGAGGAGTAAGCCTGAGTACCTGCACAGGCTGGGAGCTGACCTTCCCCAGAGCAGCTCTGCAGAGAAGGACCTGGAGTATCAGGGAATGACAGGCTGACATGAGTGGGCAGAGCCCTTGCAACCAGGAGGGGCAATGGTATCTTGGGGGACATGGGGAGGAGTGTGGCCAGAAGATCAAGAGAGTTGATCCTGCTCTTCCATGTGGCCCTACTGAGGCCATATCTGGAGTATTGTGTCCAATTCTGGTCTCCTCAGCACAAGAAATACAAGGAGCTACTAGAGAGAGTCCAGCAAGGGGTCACAAAGATGAGGAGGGGTCTGGAGCTCCTCTCTTATAAGGAGAGAATATGGGAGCTGGGCCTGGTCAGTGTAGAGAAGAGGAAACTCAGGTTCTCATTAATGTGTATAAATGTCTCAAAAGCAGGTAACAAGAAGGGACCAGGGTCTTTTCAGTGGTGCCCAGCAACAGGACAAGAAGAAATAATTCAGGAAAAAGAAAAAGGGTAGGTGGAAATAAGGTGAGACCTAGCAAATGAGCAGTGAGGAAAACAGGATTCTGGTTTTGAGCTGTCTCCTAAGTCTTCTTTCATTTAATTGCAAGCATCCCTAAGGAGCTGGGCACAAGCAGAAATTTCTTATTTACTCCCATCCAGCAGTTTTCTATTTTGATATTATGTGATTGCATATGATTCCCTCTTCACAGCCCCTCTACAATGAAATGTCCTTGCTGGAGACCAGGGTTTCTAAATGTTGATTTTTCTAAAACTGAAGCAGTGTCAGGAGGGCCAAATGCATACTGAGAAGCCAAGGGATTCCTCTGCATCTCTGTGGAGTGGCCAAGAGTCAGAAGTTGCTGACATTATTTTCAGTAATAGTATCTCTCTATTTTTGTATTCAAGCAAGAGCTGTTCACCTCAATACCAAGTTTATGAGCTACCATAATTTAATTTCTACAGAGCTTTGATTGCTAACAACAAGGTGTGAAGTGATAAAACAATGCTTCTTATTGTTCCAAGAAGTGTAGGTTAATACTTGAAACTGATTCAAAAACAACAAATACTGAGGAGGTACATTTCAATAAAAACCTCTGAAAGTTCTTGAAAAGAGAGAGCTGCTTGCCTGCACGCACAACACAGTGAGAGGTGTGGGGTCAGAGGGTGTGCACTGCATGCCTTACAGACAAGAGGAACCCTTGGGAAAAATCATAGGATCATACAGTACCAGTCTGGAAGAGAATCTCAATGATCACCTGGTCCAAACTTTCTCAGTAAAAGCATGGTCTAGGCAAAATGGCCCAGAACCCTGTCCAGACAAATACAGTGTCAAAGAATCCAGCTCTTCACTAAGATTATTTCAATGGCTGATCATTCTCATAGTGAAAATTTTTGCTCTTGAGTCTGGTTAGAATCTCCCCTGGAGTAACCTGTACCCATTGCCCTGTGTCTTTTCCATGTGACTCCTTGTAAAAAGGAAGTTTCTGCTTTTTTTTTAAAGCCAACCTTTATATGCTAGAACACAGTGATAATGTCTCCCTGAAGTCTTTCTTTCTCAAGACTGAACAAAACCAGTTATCTCAGCCTTTCCTTGCATGGGAGGCTTTTCAATCCTATGATCATCGTTGTGGCCCTTCTCTGGACCCTCTCCAACCTGTCCACATCTCTTTTGTGGGCCAAAACTGAACTCAGTATGGCAAGTGTGGCTTAACCAGTGGTGAGTACAGTGGGATAATGGCTCCTTTATCTCTGCTGGTGCAGTCCCTGTTGATCCAACCCAGCATCCTGTTGGCTTTCTTTGCCACAGAATCCCACTTTCACTAATATGGAATTTCTTGTCCACCAGAAAACCCAGGTTTCTTTCCACAAACCTCTTCCCTGCTGTGTAGGTCCCAGCCTGTGCTGCACCCTTTGATTAGGTTTTTCACAGGTGCAAGACCTCACACTTGTCTTTGTTGACCTCCCTAAGGTTCTTGTTAACCCACCCTTCCAGCCTGTTCAGGTCTTTCTTTAGGGTGGCTCTCCCTCCTGAAGTGTTCACTTGCCCACTCAGTTTAATATCACCAAGGGTACACTTGACCCCATAATCCAGATCACCTATGAAGATGCTAAGCAGTGTTGAACTCATTGTTGACCCATGGAGGACCCCACTTGGGACAGGCTGTCAGTTTGGGAGCTGTTTGCCACCACCTTTGGGGTGCAGCCTGCCAGCCAGTGCCCCACCCATCACAGGGACCACTTGTCCTGACCACCACACATCTGCTCCTCTAGGAGGTGACAAACCAAAAGTTGTGAAGAAATCCAGGTGGACAATGCCCACCCCTCATCAACCAAGCAACTTACTCTGTCATAGAAGGTGATCAGGTTTCTCAAGCACAATTTGCCTCTGGTGAATCAAAACAAGGAATAAAGATTCAGAGAGTGGCTGATACTGCATGGGTTCAGTTTGTCCCTGGCATGGTTTGGGAGTGACATTCAATGTCCCCACTGAAACACTCCAAGCCATGCACTGTTTGCACACTGCCCCCTCCCCCTCTGTTTCCCCCTGTGGTGGGATGGAAAGGGGAATTGGAGGCACAAAAGGCAAAAATCACGGGCTGAGATAAGAAAAATTTACAGGAAAGAGCAATAAGAATTTTAAAAATGAACAATAATAGCAACAATACTAATAATAGACTGTACAAGTAACAATTTGTGCGCAAGTGCTCACCCCCAAAAAGACTCAACTGCTCCTTCTGCCAGGCTACCTAATCTGGGACAGACCCTTTCCCTCGTCCTTGGAAAATGACCTGAGGTGAGAGAGAATAACCTCAGAGTCCTAGCCATGCCCCCTCCTGGGTACTGCAAAAAATTAACAGTGTCCTGGCCAGAACCAGTCACTGTCCCTGCAATCCTAAAACTGCAACAGTGGGAGTGAAAGAGCTGCTTCAAGGTCCCTTTTGAAAGACTGAGACACTTAAATTCCTAAGCATCCTCATTGCATAGCTCATTGCACAGTTTAGGAGGACTTGGCTAATAAGCATTATAACTTGTGTTGATGGAAGATGATTTAGAACCACGTGCGGTAAATCTTGGCAGTATTAATTGAAATCTGCTGTGTTTCTCCCAAGTATTGTAAAGCTCTCTCACTTTCTAAAAGACTCCATGAAGTTGCATGCACAAGAACTGACAAGTGATAGCAGTGTCTGTGATTACAGTGGGGTTTGTAGTTACTTGGGGTTACAGAAAAGTGTGCTTTTTTCACTTAGATAGTAATTTTGTGTAATATCCTGTAGCATACAATGGAGAAAAATCTCACCAAAATTTATAATCTTACAGAGCAAACTAAATCTGCACTGTCAAAAAAACCCTCTAAATAAATTCTCTGTTTTCACTGTTCTCATTTTGTGTACTGAAGGAGCTGGGGACCATGTAGGCTGTATCCTAATGCTGCCCACGGTGCAATGAAAGGAGGCCCACTTTAGATAAACACTGAATCCAATTTCAGTCAGCCCTATATCTCTCAGCTGCAATTTATTTTTCTTTAAATATGCAGAATGAGACTCAGAGCTTTTCATTTCTTAAGAGATGAACAACTGGAGCACTACGACACATTTATATAATGCTTAATTTCAGAAGCGAGGAAATTAGACAAATGGATATATTGAGCCCAGAATTTAGAACAGGGTTCAGCATCTGAGCTTAATGTGGTATATTAGCCTTTTAAATGATGTTCCTTTTTTGATGTAGTCTCTATCACCATTACACTCCCTTCCCATTGATGTTCTTCATTGTGTATCTGTTACAAGTTCTCACTGAGTTGTGGGGGAGGGTGAAGCTAATTAGATTGTTGCTGGTGATAATAAAACACATCCATTGCAACTTATTCCTACATGTCTGGGGAAAGGTAGGTTGTTAGCTTAGCTTCCTTTCCTCATGGGAAAGCTCCAAAGAAGTACCTGTTAGATGCAGGAATTCATGCTGTGGTGAAGAAGAGAGGGAATGGGAAAATTACAGCTCCATGTTACCAACCCTCCACTGAGGTGTGGTAAGAAGTATCGGAGAAGTATTCTGTGACATTAAAAAGGATTTATATGGTTACACAAAACTGAAACTTGTGCATACTGCATCATATAGGGGTTTTTTGCAATTTGTCCATCAGCTCCTAAAGATGACAGTTTTCTCCCAGATTTTTTTTTCTTCAAGTTCAATATGATTCTTCCTTCAGGTTGAGTTGTTGTTTTTTTAATGTTATTTAACTAAGCAGACATTTTTATTCACATTTCCAATTTGAATCAAACAAGTTGAAAACAGGTGTTCTAGGGTTCAGGCAGTGAACTAAATACTGAATGACTACTATGCCATCAGTCTTTTTTAATGGTGGTTATTTTCTAACTGTACATGAATGGCTTTCCCCCAGTCTACTGTGTCTTTACAAGGAGTCTAGAACTGCTCTCAGTTCCCAAGCACACCAGTTCTACCACAGAAGTCCCAGGAAAGGCCACGACCAGGTAGTTCACTTCAAACTGAGAGGCACACACCCTCAGAGGAGAGCAGACATCCACATCAGCTATTTTGGGTCTGTAACTAAGGTGGGATTTGGAACTATTGCTTTTTGAACTTAAGTTCCTTTAAGGGCTAAAATTAGCTGAGAGTCTTTAGCGCCTTTAGCCCACTGCAGCATCAGAGCTTTGTGCTCAGGAAGATGGAAAGCGCCCTTTGCTAGAGGTCCTTTGTCCTTGCAGTATATTATGTTAATTAAATTTAGAAACAGTTGCAGTAAAATATTTTCTTTTTGCAGTCTTTTATGAATTGAAGTATTCAAAATTGTTGAGTTCATGAAAGTTCATTTGATATACAACAAAAGCTATCTACTCCAAGAAATTTTTGTTTCTTCATCAGTCCTTTTGTGAGAGTTTCTCCTATTAACTACTGTTTGCAGCATGCTTTGAAGATGAAAGCATTAAGTGTTTCATGTTATTACTACTATTACAGAGCATGTTGTAGGTATGTGGAATGGAATTTTTCATTGAAAGTAGTTATTTCACATACACTCAAACAACTTGGTGCATGCTTATCCCTGTTTGGCCTTGAATGAGCACAGTGGAAATTTATCAGAGTTGAAACTGCTCCTTTATGGTCTTATCTATAACACACATTACATAAAATCAAGTTTAGTCACACTAGAATCTGTTTCTGAAAAAAAAGGTATCTGCAAAATCACTGAAACTGTCCGAGAGTCAGTTTTCAATGTCACCCATATCCCCCCAAGTGCTTTCCTCATTCAAAAGCTTACCATTAAAAAACATCTCCTTTATTTTCAATTTATTGCATCAGAGGAAGTATTTGAAAGCTGTCATCTCCCACAGAAAGGCACTACAACATTGATTTCAAAGAGCATGAGTCATTTATAAAAGTGGGGCTTAGACGTGTAAGTTACTCAACTGCTCTTCAAGATTGGGTCCTTTCCAGTAGTATGAAATAATTGTGAACCTTTAGATATCATAATGAAAGCTTCATGCATCACTACCCAGTAGTTTACTTGAAGAGTGAATAAAATGATGAAAAAAGAGAGTAGAGAAAGTAGTAGGCAAGGCTGGAGGAGCAGAGCTGGAAATCATCTGGTTCAACTCCCCAAGTAGAACAGGGCAGACAGAATATAGTGTTCCTTTTTAAACAAAAATTATATTCCGAAATTCTAGGAAGATTAATTGTGCAAAATCAGATGGGTTTCTTTCCCCTAATTCCATGTGACCCTCCCACCCTGCCAGGGCTTAAGGAATGAAGCAGGTAAAATATCCAGCTTCTTGTGCAAACCATTTGGCAGTACTCTGTCCTGGAAGAGAATTCTGTGCTACAGGAACTGTACTTCAGTAATGCATTAGAAGTTTGCCTTTTCTAGTTAAACCATGACCAAAATCCCACATGAGTGAGGCAGACACAATGCTCAGAATGAGTTCCTTCTGAGATTTTAGAAAGGGTAGGGGATTAATTTATGACTCAATAACACTGGCAATTCCAGTTACTTAAAATCCAAAGATAAGGGAAAATACATCCATCTCCCTTTGTCAAATCTTCCTTAATAAAGCCTTGAAAGCACAATAATAACTAGCAGAAAAATAAGTAGTTCTTGACTAATTAAGTTGTATTTTTCTTAGCTGAAAGTGCTTAAAAGTGGGTACTAGCCTCATCCACAGTGTGATGCATAAAGGAATTTGTGTTTGTTCTACAGAGCTGAACCCTTCTCACATTTACAAGCAAAGCTATCAGGAAGTTTCTGAGCTGTTTAGGTGAAATAATGGTTTTCCACCTTGAGGATGATAACTCCACCTTTCCCTAAGCAGAAACAACCATCCCCAAGATAACAGCATGGGTCATGCAGTGCTATTGGCATTAAGGAGATAAACAACCCTCCTGATTGTGTTGGTTTGCACAGGCAGGTTTGGTGGAGGGGGAATGTGCTACAGGGTGACTTCTGTGAGAAGCTGACAGAAGCTTTCCCCACGTCTGACAGAGCCAATGTCAGCCAGCTCCAAGATGGATGTGATGCTGGCCAAGGCCAAGCCAATGGGATGTAGTAGTGGAGCCTCTGAGACAGCATATTTAAGAAGGAAAAAAAGTTATTGAGCATTTGTAATTGTGCTCAGAGCGAGAATATGTGAGAGGAACAGCCCTGCAGACACCAAGGTCAGTGGAGAAGGCAGGAGGTGCTCCAGGTGCTGGAGCTGAGGTTCCTCTGCACTCCACAGTGCAGAACATGTTGAGACAGCTCTTCCCTTGCAGCCCATGGAGAACCATGGGAATGAGGAGATTTACCTGCAGCCCATGGAGGAGACCCATTTCAGAGGAGGTGAATGTCCAAAAGAAGGCTGTGACCCCATGGAAAACTCCTGGCAGGCACCTGTGGACCCATGGAGAGATGAGCCCATGTTGGAGCAGATTTCCCAGTGGAATTTGTGACCCATTGGGGAGCCCATGCTGGAGCAGGCTTTTCCCATGGAAAGAAACCCACATTAGAGCAGTTTGTAGCCCATGGGAAGGACTCATGCTGGAGAAGTTCATGGAGAACTTTCTCCCCTGGGACAGACCCCACACTGGAGCAGGGGAACGACTCTTGTCCCTGAGCAGAGGCAGGAACAACAAGCAATGCACTGACCATAAACCCCATTCCTCATCTTCCTGCGCCATTGAGGGGCAGGAGGTAGAGCCAAGAAGAAGGGAGGGGTGGAGTAAACTGTTTTTCAGATTTGTTTTATTTATTCTTATCATCCTGCTCTGATTTTGACTGGCAATAAATTCATTAATTTCCCCAAGCTGACCCTGTTTTGCCAGCAGTAGTCAATGAAATTGTAGTTAATGAGTGATTTCTCCCTGTCCTTAAACCATGTCTCCAACCTTAAACCATATCTCAACTCTTAAACCACTCACTCTATTTCCTCTCCTCTGTCCAGTTGCAGAGTTGGGGTGATAGAGCAGCTTTGGTGAGTACCTAGCATCCAGCCAGGATCAATGCACCACACCAGTGTCAAATAGTCCTGAAGTTACTCTCTGGTACTATACCAGCAAATATGAAAATAACGAGGCACATTTAAAACAAATCCTTTAAAATATTTAGGCTCAAAGTTGAATTAGAATCTTAGACACAAGTGAAATGAAGGCATCAAAACAAGTTTACACAGAGTTTGCATAGGCAGTTAATTGGGCGCAGAATTTTGGAAAATTTGGAGGTGATAGTTATAGAGAGGGATGCAATCTAATTATGAAAAGAATTGTCCAATTTTAAACAACAATTTTACAGTTACTGAATTCATGGTAATTAAATCATAGGGCTTCTTCCTTAGGCTTTAAAGATTGGCAGCACAGTTCTTGTAATCCTCTTCTGATCTTCTCAGGGCATCAGGACTGTGGTTTATTGACATGTAATTAGATCAGGATGTCACTACATCAATGTCAGTGTAAACATCACTAAGTAAGTAGCTGATCCTTACAAGATCAGCAACCTAATCTCCTCTGGGATGCCAACAGTCTTTGTTAACACTTAGGCTTAGGATTGTATCTGTTCTTTTAATGCCAGGCTCCCAACAACCCTGGGAGCTTTGACATCCCAAGTCAACCAGCATCTGAAGTTCAGCTAGTCATACTGACGTTCTGGCAATTGCAGTACCTTGTCTGCTAATAGATTTTATTACACAACAAACAAATAATGAAATCTCACTGTTCGCAGGACAGGCGGGGAACATGGCTGGACTATGACGTTTATTTTTTTAAGCTGAGTGTGAGTTACCTACTGTATAGGTAGCTGAAATTGCTGGCTTTTAGAAAAACTTGTGTAGTAGCTTATTTTTTACAGGCCCTATTCACAGCTTTAAAAATTTGCAATTGCAATTGAAAGAAATCCTATAAAATTATATGTGAAAAGATTCATCATAAATTGTATTTTAAATTGCCAGCAGCACAATCAAAGGAAATTGTTTCATGGAACGGAGGTTTGAAATAAATGTTACACTTCTAAAACCTTTTTTTAATAGAGAAAAATATCCATAAATTTATTTTATTTTGAGGAAACAGAAAAGATATCTTAATTTGGATCACTTTGTTCATTTGTTCTGTCCACAAGCTGTGAATGTAGTTCTATGGTCATAAGATTGTCAGCCTTTCTTAAACTGAGAATAATATTTTCAATGAACTCATGTACAGTTAATGTCTGTGGAAATAGTCTGGGTTTTCTTACATAGCTTTCAAATGTGCTTCAGAAATACAATGTAGACCATTGGGCTTCATCAGCACGGTTTGAAAAGCACAAGTTGTGTTCCATATTTAAGCAAAATTTTCATTGGCTCTAATCAAAATTAGGATGTCAAGTTTTTACCATAGATTTTTCCAAAAGGTTAAAATGCAGCTGTGAAACAAAGGAAAAGAAAGTGTTGATGTTGATGTCTAAAACCCTGCGTATATTGAATTGTTAGTCCCCATGGGTGTATTTTTCAGGTTTATGGGAGTATTTGGGGGGTGGGAAGAATGTATTTTGTCAAGCATTTTGTTTACATTACATTCACAGCTGTAAATATGTGTAGGTGTTTAGACGCAATTATGTAAAATGAGGAGGAGTTTAAGCAACAACTGTTGCTTAAATCTAAACAACAGTGATTACAAATATCAGTGTGCTGAGCTGATATCCATTTTAGATGGGCTATAGAAATATGAGTTCATTTTAGGTGATTACCAGGAATGTTAACAAATGGATACTTCCAACGATTTAGGAATATTTAAGGCTATAAATAACCCAAAAGCTATCAGCAGAATTCAGAACCAAAATAAGTTTTAGCAATTGCCTCTGGATTTATTTGTTATCTGAGTATCAGGTAATTTGTGAGCAATGAATGTGAGTGGACGCTATTATGTCATTTCTCTAAGCTAGTGCACACCTTTAAAACAGCACGGAAAAAAACAAACCACCAAAAAAAACAACCCCCAAAAAAAACCCCAAAAGAAACCCCTTGCAAGCTTTTGTGTGGGGATGTATGTCCCTGTGGGGAACTGCAGCGCTGAGAATCACGAGTCTACTGCTATTATGCCTGCAGGGTTGAAGCTGGACAGCTGCTCTTTGTGTCCTTTGTGCTCAAGGGCTTGGACTTTTCATGGATCTGTTTGCTCTGACCTGCATACATATCAGAAAAACTTGGAGAAAGGAGAAACCTAGAATATATCCAGAGGATGTGAAGGGTAGAACATTCATTGATGAAGCCAGTCAAAATTCATGCATATGACTATCTTAAAACACTTTTCCCTGGGGACTGGTAAATTTAATAGAATAAAAATATTTCCCCCTTTTGAAACTACACATCTGAATTAAAATGGATATTAATTTGTTTTAAGCTAAAAAGCTGTTAGCATTTTAGAGCTGCTGTCACTGGAAATTGGGGGAGGAGGGGGAAGCCTGAATACAAAGTTAGAAGTAATTGCCTTTTCCTGCCCTTGGTCTCAGTCAGCTTGAACCTTTCTTACAAGCAGGGATTTAGGGAAGTTGTGAATGGTCTTGCTGCAAGGTGAAATGTTTATATTTGATAACACCTATGAGGATATATTGGAATGTAGAAAGTTGGGGCCTCCTCCTAAAAGAGGAATTCCAGGATAATTTATTCATTCTTGCTCTCTGCACCTGAATAATTGCCATATGAACAGACCAGTAATCATGTTAAAACTCAGACTGATAGGCAAGGGAAACCCTTTTTAAACATGCAAAGAACATGCCTTTCAAGAATGACTTGTTTTTTATCCAACTTTAGAAATTATTTATTGACATGAGACAAATGCTCTATTTAACATCTGAGTGCACATTTAAAAAACCCCCTGTTTCCTTTTGCAGGTAACACATTAATGGGATCTTTCAGAGAGAGAGTTTATTGTATTGAAGGCTAGGCAGAGGTTTGGGTCAATTTGTGTAACAAAGTAAAGTTTTTCATGGTTTCCACAGTTGTTAATCCTTTCAACATTACTTCATAAAACAAAAATTAGGTTCATTTAAAAATATCCACTTTTTCTGCTTTTGAAATGAGCACAGTACTGCAAACGTATCAGTCCCTTTTCTATTTGTCTAAATAAACCAGCTTATGTGAATAAGGCAAACTGAACAAGACCTCTTCCAAAAACACTCCACCAGTCAAAGCTGGAAAGGTCAAATTGTTTGAAAATGACTAATGATTAGTTTATAATTCCTTTATACACAGGTTCCATAACAATGGAATTAATCTTTAGAGGAAAAACATTAGAAGGTAGTTTACTCCCAAGGGAGACATGCTGGGGTTTTGTACTAATAGTTATGATGAGCACTCATCAGGACAGACAGCAAAACCCCAGGATGTCTCATTGTTTAATCAGTTGGGTAATATCAAGTTGATTAATCAGCTGCGCTTCCTTCTGAGAGGAGCTGCTCAGTTTGCAGCGTGGCAGCGTCCCGCCCTGCCCATCTCGCAGTGCACAGAGCTCTCGGCAGCTCCAGTCTCTGGCTCTGGGCAGAAGGAGCAGCGTCTCACTAATCTTTTTCCAATTTTCCTTCTTGTTGAGGTTTGGGGGAGCTTTTCCCGTGCATTTTGGGGATTTGGGGTGTGTTTCTTTTGAGCAAGAAAATGCTTTGAAATGAAATCCTAGAAGAATTTTTTCTATGTTGTGACTAATTCTAGGATCTTGAATATGGGTTAGATGATTTTGTTATAGACAGACTTAAGCACCTTGAAGACAGGATTTCCCTGTATAAACAGAATCTTAGTTTCTCTAATAAAGATATTTTTTTGAGCTCTACTAGAGGTGTGAGGGAAAATGAAGAAGGACATGCCAGCCTTCTGCATTTCCCATCCACAGCACACCCCAACCCTGCTGAGCAAACATAGGGTTGTTTTGGTGCACACCAAACCAGGGGCTGTGCTCCTTTCACTCATGGATGATAATCTCAGCAGATTCCCCTCTCCATGGCTTTCCTCCTTTCTGTGGGTAAACCTTGTTGGCACCCTGAAGCACATGTTTTCCCACAAACAAATGATGCACTGTTCTTAGATTTATGGGGTTTTTCATTTTCTGTATCTAAGGACAGGCATGTATAATTGAGAGGTAGGTGCATAGGCTGCCATTTGGATAAATAATTGCATGTGTGAAATCCTGTTCCCAAGCTGCACTCCAAGGGCTAAACTCAGTGCAAAGGAAAGGTATTCTACTAAATGTATTTTTAAGCATTACAGGAGTTGTGCTTCAGTCATAAGAAAGGTGGTACACATGAGTATCCTCTGAAGTCTGTACAGTTCAGGAATGCTTAGTTAGAGATGGAGATGAAACATGTTGGGCTGTGACCAATTCCTATATGGTACAACTATCTGTGAGTCAAAATCCTGAGCTTATACAGTGCTATGAGCCTCAAACTGTAAAAAAAGACAATTCCAGTTTTAATTTTCAGTAAGCTAAATTCAAGAACTTCCATGAAGATATGCTGTGCATACATATAGTTGGAGTGCTGCAGTAGATCAAAACAATGCTTCTTTAAAGTGAAAACTATTTAAAATTATTTTATCAATTTTGAGTTATACTATTTGTTCTGAAAGCTTGAAAATGCTCATTTATCCATTTTGCAAACACAAAAGAGAATTATGAAATGGCAATAATGACCAGTGAGATTTTATAAAGCCATTTACTATTACTACCCAATAATGCACTCTAATGTCTAAAGTGTCCTTTCATGACAGCTTCGAAGAAGATCACTGGTGCTTGCTAGCATTTAAGTGCTTCCTTTTTAAAATAAGTTATTGTACATTTTACATGGCTGTACCAGGACATCATGCTTTCTTTTTGCTCTGTATGAGGTGAAGGGTTTAAGGGCAAAAAAGCAATATAAGTAGTGCCATATATAATATTTGTTTTTGGAGTTCTTTGAAAGGGTGAATTTGAGAAATATGCAGACTATAAATGGAATTTTGTGTAGTCTAAAGAAAAAAGAATCTTATATTATTGGATATCATCATTTTCTGTCCTCTCCATTTGCCTGTCTCTATGTGTGTCTTCTTTTGTCTAATTGCACAATAATCATAAAGCGATAATGTTTGCAACTTGCAATTCTTATAAAATTGTGACTAAAAGAACAAATGCATGTGCATTAATATGTGCTATTATCCCATTAGGGATGGAAAGAGAAACATATCTTTGAATTTCAAAGACCTTCAACTTCAGTGCATTAAATTGGAATCAGTCATTTAATGGATAGAGATGGGAGAAGAAAATATATCATTTTTTTTAATATCTTCTCATCTTTTTTTTTCATTTAAAAATTACTGAAATAGAATACTATGAGAAAATTCAAGAGTTTAGAACATCTGCAGGTGTAACTTGAAAGTATCAATTGCTGCAGAGGCAGAATTTCCACAGACTCCAGACTGTGGCTCCTTGATAAATTTCTGAGTAATTTATTTAGTTTAGCTAGCTACCTCAAGTCCTGACATTCATAAAGACCATTTAATTCTTTTAAGAAAGAACAAAGGATTCATATGCTTGGTGTACTTGTTTCAGCTGATTAAGATATACTGAAGCCACAGTGGTCAAAACTTATGGGTATATGGGGTAATTTCACTTTTCCCAGGGTTACTTTGGACCTTTTTTGCTCTTTTTAATCAACTGATGCTGTAGTCAGATATTTGATTGCTACCTTCTGTCAGGTTCTCATAGATAAGCCTAAAGAGTGTGTAGTCATTTCTGGTCAAAAAGGCAAAAAGAGATAATATCAGATGCCAGCCTAACATTTTCCAGTTTAACCTGCCAGAGGACATCTAATCTGAATATCTTACTTCAGATACGTCTCTAGAATAATCCTACACTTTTCTTTCTATTGAGAAACAAATATTAGGCCCTGTTGTTGTAAACACACTGTATGAACTGGTGGGGAACACCTGCCTATTATTCAGATATTCTTAAAAATCCACTTTTAGAATAACTTATTTGCACTCATAATGAGGGGATGTCCTGCACAGAAAGCTTGCCCTGTGGAGTGGCAGTATGTGTAAAGTAAGATGAATGCAAAAAAGGAGTGATGATGCAGAGAGCTGGTTTTTTTCTGTCTCATAAGCAATATGCACATCCCCTGCAAAGGGAAAATTCATAAAGAAAAAACGCTACTGATTGAGCTGTACAAATCATGAATAGCTGATTCATAACAAGTTCTCTCTGTGCTTAGGAAGGATTTGCTATAAACATTTTACTTTCCCTCTATATATAAAGAGATAACCTTAAAGGTATGGTACAAAGGCCATTCAGGTTGATGGATGCCTCTGCACTGGCTTCAGGAGGCTTTCAGCCTGGCCACACTGCAAGACCTGGGTGCTTCCAGTGTTCAAGGGGCCAACATTTTTTCAGAAATGCATTTCCATTAAAAACTTCAATTTTGAAGAGTCATTAGTTGTCTGGTTTAACTCAGATGGAGCATGTCATGACTTGCTATCCGTGGTCTTAACATAGATGCAATTTTATAGAGTATTTTTAGGTAGGTTTCTGGGAGCTGAGAAGGCATACAGCAGTGCAGAAGGGAGGCAGGTAGCATACATTTGAAAGCAAATGAGTATCTCTTCCCTTTGCCTTAATATTTATCATAAGCTCTGTGTTTACAGAACCCTCTTAGGACATTGATCTTACATAAGGCTAGTTCTCATGTTTTCCAGCTTTTAAACTGCAGCTTCCTATTCCTGGTCCAAAGTCAGATTTTTGAGATTTATTGATTAAATTTTGAAGACTGTCTTTCTGTCTGTACTATGTGAGCTATGTAAAACAACACATAGGTTAGGAATACTGAATATGTACTGGAAAGACTAACCAGGGACATTCAATCAGCATGGAGGTAAAAATGGAAAAAGCTGCAAATCCCTGCATTTTTTTTACACTTATTAAAAGGCAACTCTTCTATTACAGTGTACAGACATGTTTATTCTTTTGCTTCCTAATAGGGCAAGCCCCGATAAGGTCAGTCAGAAATTTTGCACTTCTGAGGAACACTACTTTTGTACGGACTAGAGTCAGAGTCCAGAATGAGAATTCTGGGAATATGAAATAGTTTTTGGAAACATTTTAGGGCAGCATGAGGAAGCCTGTACCTATACTTCCCCGGACTGGACTTGGTACTCAAGAGTGGGTGGGTGTGTTGTTGGAAAGGGCCGGGTTTACTCATTATCACATGATAAATCATCCTACAAATCAAGGTACTAAAACAACTATGAAAAAAATACTGGTTTTTCTTTTGTGATTTGACATATTTTGTCTGATTAAGGGAAATATGAGTTACATTTTAAACTCTTCTTTGCATTTAGGACTATGTTCTTGCCTATTTTTTTTTTTTAACTAAGCTGAGATAGTCAGGTAATAACTTCAGTTCTGAGCTTTAAGAGGAAAACAACACTAAACATCACAAGATGCAGAATGACATCCTGAAAGTGGGCAGCCTTTCAGCTTACATGGATTCTTGAGGCTGCAGGGCCAAGAGCTGGACTTTGATGACCAATGTGTGTCCTTTCCAACTCAGAATACTCTGTGATCATTCATCTCTCATTGAAGTACATATATTACACAATTTTCTATAAATGCCATTACCTTTCCTAAATTTTTCTGTTGCTGCTGTTGTCAGTTTTTGCTTTTTAGCTATCTTCCTGCTGTACTATCTTGTCTTTGAAGGACAGGGTGGAGAGCTGCCCTCATATAGGTCATACATGGCAGAATTGACCCCATAAATAACTTAGGGAAGCTGTGTACCTAAAATGCAAAACTGGGATAATTCTTCCCCTTTGTTGGAGAGGACTAAGTAATTTGTGTAATCTGGAAGGGAGACAACGCTTCTTTCCTTTACTTCCTGTTTTTGGTCTTATCCTGCCCAGTTACCCACTACTTTCCAGGTCCACTGATAGCTAATCCTGAAGGTTGGTGCCATATCCCTGTTAAATGTGACAGGCAATAGTCAGGTTGAGGGCAAAAAGTACAAGTAGGTCCAGGCAGCTCCAATCCCAAGCAGCAAATGAAACATGTTAGGACAGCCCTGTGTCACTGAGGACAAGAGCTGCAGAGCCACCCATGTTTGTGGCTTTAGGTCTGGATCAGGGTGGCCATGTGCAAACCAGTGCCTGCAGCTGGAGCAGGGCTCACGAGGGTACTGGGACCTCAGGGTACAGAACCCAGGCATGGCTGGAAGCAGACCAGAGGGAAATCATGGGCCAATGCCATGTCAGAAACCTGACACATTGCCTAGCAGTGCAGAGACTTGAGCTCCATTGCCCATTCACCAGTATGGGGGTAGGCTGTACATCAGCCTAATCAGGCTAATTGCTCCTGTCTTGTGAGGCACACCTCCTCATTGCTTCCCTCAGACCACCTAGCAGACATGCAGAAAAGAAGCTATGAGAGAAGGGGGTGTGCACCTTTCTCTGCCTCTGAGGGCAATATGCCGCGCATGTCCTGCCCCAGGCCTAAGGAGGATGCTGGCCATTTCAGCTCTCTTAGCTAGATGGATACTGGGTTTGCTTTTAAAGGATTTACTTTATTTTATTATCTGTGCATATAATTAATATATGTGCACTGATTTGAGGAATGGATTTAACAACAGGGAAGGGAAAGGGAAGCATTCCTTTAAGGCAGAGGTACGTTTGATGGGCTGGGTGTGTCAGGCCAGAGCAGTGTGCACTTACTGCAGGGTCTGTGGTGCTCCCAGCATGCTCCTGCCTGACAATAGTGTCTTTTAAAAATGCAAATGCTTTGGGTTTAGGATGGCACATAAACCAGGAATTCATGCAAGGCATTTGCAAGGAAGCAGAAAGGCAAGGTAAGTGTCTCATAAAGCGCACGTCAGGGAAGGAAAACAGTTACCCTTAAACTTATCATGCATTTCTGTGTGTGCATTTCACACACCCTGAGAAGGATGTCCTTGTTTGGATGGCAAGAGGAATCTTTACAGCACAGGACACTGAGTGAGTCAGTACCCAGGGAAGAAGACCCATAGTGTTTTAGATGGATCTTAATAATATCTTGAGTATCTTGATTCCTGATTTTTGAGAATTCCCGCAAAGGTCAGCCCCTTTTGGGACCATTCTAATGGAAAATGAAGCTAAGGACTGGTAGATATTATAATTGGATGGAGAAATAATTTTCTTTAAGGGAAGTAGTGATTGGTATCAGCAGACATGGAACTGATCTGTGTGTGTGTTTATGTGTCTGCGTGAATGCACGAATGCATACATATGTGTGTATCAGTACATGTAGATATACAAGTGTGTGTAAATGTCAGTGCATGTGTAAATATATTAATAGAGAGAGAAATTAGTATACATAAATTATGTTATATTATATGTGTGTGTGCTTGGATTTTTCAAGAGAACAGAAATTACATGATACAGTTTAGGTATTCAGCTATGTAACTCAACTGGATAAGCATCCAAAGAAGAGCTGGTAAAAATATCATATAACAACTGATAGCCATAAAATGCTAATTAACAACCTAATTTACATTAATTAAAGCTGAATAAATAGCACACTGGAATTTTTCATCACAAATTTTTCAAAAGTTCTGTAAAGTTTCAAATTTGCAGTGAAGCCTGTTTAAGTGTTGTATCAATTCATATTGGAAATAAAAAGACAAGTTTAGGACAACCAGCTTCCAAGCAGATCACAGAATGATTATCTGTCAAAAAGCAGTCAGTCATGATCGAACAAAGACTAGAAAAACGTAATTAAAGATGAAAAATATTAAAGACCACTCTGAATTTACTGAAGTAATTGTGAACCATTGGCCTTTGACATATCACCATACTTACTCTGTAAATTTTCCTCAACTATAAGATTGTCTTTTTATCAACATGTTTCCTAAGATCTCCAGGATTTGTGATGATAAATAGCCTGCATTTCCAATCCAGCCTGATAATAATTGCAAAGAAAATCTCAAGCCTGAATGCTGATTTTGTATCTGATATCATAAATTATACAATATATCTGAGAATAATTTTGGTACTTCATCTCTACACTAACTTCACAACTCTCCATATTAGTGGCATTTTTGAGAACATTCCCTCTGAAAAATTTACATTTATTCCAAGAAAATGTGCCACATTTGTTATATTATGCACAGTATTCCCCTTCAGCTCTCTAAATCATGTCTGGAAGTCATGTCTTTAGTAGAAATGCCTTTCTGCATGATGCACAAAACTGCATCAATTTGTGCTTGGTATATTCAATGGAGATGAAACCATATTCTTAGTTTTCTTGAATAATTCTACTGTTTTCTGGATCTTGGACTTTCAAAGGTGAAGTTTTATTATCCCCATATGGTAGAATAATGAAGGATATAATAATTAGGCTAGATTCTGTAAAACTACAGAAAAAATACCTTCTTTTTGCATTGTGGAGCAAAAATCTTAAAAAGCTTATTTTGTGAATGGAAATGTTACACTTGCATTTGTTTTTAAGAGCTGTGGCAGGATTGGACTTCAAGCCTGTGTCATGGTCACGACTGTGCACTTCAGTACTTCCCAAGGAGTTTTTTTTCCTTTTACATTTTCTGGATTTTCAGTATTAATTTTCATTAGTATATGTATATGACCTTTTCTCCCTTTGTTACAAGTTAGTATTAGCTACTGAATAGGTTTCGCTTTTTTCTGGGATGGTGGAAACAGAAAAATATATAGCAACTTTCCAAGTTTCCTTACTTTACCCCCAAGTTGAATTCAATATAAGTCAGCACTTAGCATCATCAGAAGCAATCAGCTGAGGTAGTGCTTCTACTCTGCCCCAGAGGAAAAAAAAGGTGGAACAACAAGCAGAAAAATCCTCCTCTATTTTGTCAATAACAAGCCATACTTGGCCTTCTTGAAAAAGAAGCTATGGTTTCAAATAGCTGGAAATTGAAGGGCCATTTCAGTAAAGGCTGGTGTAAGTAGACAACTTCATTTTGTAGACCTGTCACTCAGATCACTTCCATCAGGAGTAAACTGATTCTTAGGAAACCCCCACTTACACAGCAGTGCTTGTGGCTTGGGGTTGTTTAGCCTGAAGAAAAGGAGGCTCAGGGAAGACCTTATCACTCTCTACAGCTGCCTGAAAGGATGTTGTAGGCAGATGAGAGTCAGCCTTTTCTCCCAAATAACAAGGATATGGGATGAGAGGAAACAATCTCAAGTTGTGCCAGAGGAGGTTTAGATGGAATAACGGGAAATGTTTCTTCTCCAAAGTCTTCCAAGTATTGGAACAGGTTGTCGAGGGAAGTGGTGAGTCACAATGCCTGGAGGCATTTACAAAGTGTGTCTGTGTGACACTTATGGGCATGGTTTAGTGGTGGACTTGGCAGAGTTAGGTTAATAGTTGGACTCAATGATCTGAAGTCTTTGATTTTTAATTCTATGATCTTTAACTACAAACAATACAGAGAGGCTTGTCTCTTTCCTGAGGCCGGGGTGCCACAACGTGCCATGTAGTTCTGGAAAAGGTCAGGCAGTCATGTCTGGGTTACTCCCAGCCAAAGTTAGGCTCAGAAGCTAATTAGTCCTAGGGTGTTTGTCACAGACTTCATGACTGCCCATGGAGAGTACTGTTCACCTTCAGAAGACTCAGATTTCTGCCAGACTAAAGGCTTTGTCCTTCACCAGCTATTCAGGAAAATGAGTTTGGCAAGCTCCTAACTCAGCTCTTCAATGCTACAGCTAAAGTTAGGTTGGTTTTATTAGAAAGCGGATAAAGCTTTTTGCACTTTAGCTGGTTAATTAATTTTGCAGCTGCTGTAACTCAGCATGTGCTCCTTGATGCTCCTAATATTGCTCTGAAATCACATCAGGGAAAAGCAGCTCAAACACCTTTCCACCTCTCCTCAAGTCCTGAGCAGAGCACAGTTTATGTCACTTGTTTGCCTGGTTTTGCATTGAGACTATGCTCACTAAGTTATACAGCAACACCAGAGAGTAAAACATGTTAACTTGGCATAGTGCCAGTGATATAATACCAAGAAAAAATTAAAGGTAGTGTATTGAACTGATCCTCACATCTTCAAATAAAAAAAAATGTAGTTATGCTGACTGAAGTCTATTTTATCCTCTGCCCATGAAGACTGACAGTTACATTCTTTCCTTTCTTTACTGAAATAACCTTTGATCCTGACTTGACCGATTCAAAATTCAAAAGTTTCTATACAAATATCATAAGCAGCAAGATAAAGGGGCAGTTTTTACCCACTTGTCAAAAGTATCTTATTAAATTGTCTCAGAAAAAAATAAAAATAAAAGGTCAGTGAATATGTCTTAAGGAAAGAAAAAGTGTGAAATAAATCAAGGGCTGGGGGGGCAAGAGTTATGTGATGCAAGGATTTAAATGTTGCTCCTGGCAGGATCTAAGGACAAATTTGAAAAAGCATACTAGGAACACGTTTCCATAGCACAAAAGCCAACTATATATGAAGACTTCTGTGTTTCATTACACAGCAATCACAGTTAGCACATAACTATGACAGAGCTGCTAAGCTACAAGAATGATTGTGAAATTCCAGAGACTTTGAACCTTAGAGTAGTTATTTTTATTCTACTACATAAATGTCCACCCTCTGTAAATAGTTTGTATTTAAAAAGTCTCAATTTGGCATCGCATTTCTATGGTTATTTTTAGCAAAATGTTTAATTTTAAGGGGTTCTAGTATCTGCCAAATAATAATGAAAATCCCATGGGTATGGTTTTTTTCTCCTTCTTATTCTCTGTTTAGTACAAGTCACCTACAGTGCATTTTCAGTCATTATTTTGGAGACTAAAATGTGTATAATTAATGACTGGATCTAAAAGGAAAAAGGGAAGCTTGTTTAAAAAGTGCTCCTTACCCTATTCACTGAGCACAGAATTGGGCTCTTATTGTAACATCACCCTTCTAGGGCTATAGGGTACAAATACAGCAAGCATACCAGATCTCATTTTGCAGGCTGAGAAATGCAATGGATTTCTTATCTGAAAGAGATGCAGGTGAAATATTTACGTTATTTTCTGTAATTCTTTTTCTCTTTTTCTGATAAAGGACAAGGCTCACATCAGGTGCAATATCTTTCACAGGAAAAAAAAAAATACTGTTATATCTCTAAAATTAAATCTCCAAATAAATTGGCTGAATCTCTGCTTGTAGCAACCCATATATAGCTGAATAGCAGGTTGGTAACAGCCCTGATCAGACTGGCCAAAATTCTGCTGGCCCATTTCAATCTGATTTCCAATCCTCTCTGTTTTGCTAAGAGCATATTTAACACTTGAATGTACGGCTCCCACAGAACTCTCTACTAAGTCTTTCTCCATTGTTCTCAAGGGTCACAACTATTAATAATTACTCCTGAAGAAGAAGTTTCCCATGTAATGAGTTAAACCTAAAAACAAAACCCAAGGAGTAGTACAATCCCCTCAGAACAGCATTATCCAGTTTTAAATTGCTCCCACTAGAAGACTTAGAATTTTACACATATCCAGAATTGCTTTTGTAATAAAAATTAAATGTTCTACAAGTGACAATATCAACGGAATATCAACAGCACTGACATAAGTCTAGTCGATTCTGAGAGAGAAACCAGCATTCCTTGAGCTCCTTTTTCTTCCTTTTTCTTTTCATGCAGCTTCCGGAGTCACCACCAGTTCCCAGCTTGGCTTTAGTTTTCAGCACCCATTGTTTGATAGATTCTATTTTAATTCCATTCAGCTCCTTTAAATGTTTGTTCTTCTGGAATAGGAATTCACCTCTGCTGAATATGCCTCTGCCAATATTAAGCACATTAATAGCTTTTAATCTGGAGTATTCTCAAAATCTGTACTCACTCTGCTCTGTATGCTTTCAAAAGGAGATTTCCTTTCTTTCCTTCTGACATTTATGACCTGTTCTATTTTTCAGTCAATATTTGATCTATCTATGGGGTGTTTCTTTACTAATTACAAAGTAAGTATTGCTATAAAGATGACATTCATTCCTAGGGAAGGTATTGCTACCCAGAGGACGTGGTGTACGACTATTCTACACTTTATTATTTGCTATCTAGTATCTAAAATGAAGAAACAATATTGCAGGACAAAGCAAATGGGAGTGATACATTATAGGTGAGAAACATGGATTGTAAACAGCTATAAAGCACTTTCTCTTGCATTGAAGAGGCTGTATGTTTTCAATGTATGTGGTGTGTGTACTATCAAAACTGTAGCTTTTGATGCAACTCTGGCAAGTCTAATGGTATCCATTCTCTTATGTTAAAATGTAAATAAAACCTGTAGTGGCTAAAATCAATACTGTGACAATCTTGTCCCAGTCCCTCCCGTTGTTGTTTTTAAACAAAGAAATGTAGAAATGAGAGCAAATGCTTAAATAGGAAAAAGGCATAAAAATAAGCACAGAAGAAATTAATCAGGTGTATTTATTCCCAAAGTCCTTCCTCTTTAGTCGGACAAACATGAAGAAAAATATTTGCTAATCTCGGGGTAAAAATGTAGCTTTCTAAAAATACCTTAGATGCATGGGCGGGGGGGAAGTACATTTAAGGCTAGTATGTGGAGAAAAGTAGTGTAAGGTGCTCTCCTGGACAAAGCAGGTGGCACAGCATTTCTATGATGTTTTAAAGATCGAATCCATTGCAACAGGCAAGTTGGCTTCCAGTTATTTACAGAAGCTTCTTCAGATGAAAAACTAGAGAATGTAGATTTTGTGTTCATTCCAGCTAAAGTTACAATTCCTGCTGCGTTATGTGTGGCCAGGAGTGCTGACCGTACAGGTTTGTACGGTCAAAGGCACATTTGCTCCGAACCGTGCAGGGCACTTTGCTTGGTCCCTTTCTTTAATTTATTTACTTAGTGTTGTTGAGAGGGTTGGAGCAGATTTTTGGTTCGCATAAAAGTGTACAGTGTTAACTAGGTGACATATGGGTGGATGAAACATTACTGATTGTCCACTGCAGCCAGGGAGGCCGAGTTTCCATAGAGATAAGAAGGAAAAGTGCTCCATGCAACCTAATTGGTATGCATCTCCAGATCAGGTTCATTGTGCTTTTGCTAATGACAGGGTTGTCTCAGTAATAAGGATGGTGCACTGGAGAAATTTGCTGCCTTGGTATATTTTTCCCTGGCAGAAAACTACTTAGAGACTGTAGTCAGTAAGAAGAGTGACTGGCAGGCTGAAGGGGCTGCTTAGCAGCATATGGGGGAAGGCTGGCGCTCTGTGCCACATGCATATGGCTGCCATTAAACTCCAGCTTTGCGCTTTGTGTATTTCTGGTCCCATGCCAGTAAGCCCACCTGCTGCAAGAATACTTGTAAAGCACAACTCAAAAGTGATTGAAAAGCTACTAGAATAAACTGTAATAACACAGTGCTTCACAGATGGGACATAATTGCAAGCTAAAGTGTACAGCCTCTGCAGTAATGAAAACACGAGCCATTAAATTAAAATCATAAGGGAAAAAACTATAAAAGTCTGTTGATTTTTTTTTTTTAGTTTTATTGCAAAACTTCAATTTTCTTGCCCTCATTAATCAAATACCATAAAACTACAGTGCTGCTTTGTCTGAGTGAAGATTCAGGCAATTAAAATGATGAATGTAGATTAAAATGATGTAACTTTTGTAATTTACTTACTTGGATAACTTAAGCTTTGGGCAGTGTTAGGAATGGAAAGCTGACATGAATATGTCAATTTGCAGATTAAGGTATGGTTGGGACTTTACACTTAGAATTCACTTGCAAAAAGTTGGCTTTCAGGAGAAAAGTGACAGTGTAGATTTTGCTTCCTCAATGTGTTATTTTCACCCTTTCAGAAATACCAATTTGATTTTTCAAAAAAAAAAAATTTCAAAAAAACAGACTTTAAAACTGTGTAAACACACAAAACTACTTGAGAAATATCAAAGCAGTTTTAATTAGTGGTAGTGTGGTAATAATGAAATCGCTAATCTGACATGTAATTAGTTGTACGGTGTGTATGAGTGTTATGTGAAGCTGAATGGGCTCAGCAGGGCCCTAATACATTCTGGCCTCTCAAGGCGTTCTCTAGTGGAAAGAGGCCTGACAGAGCCATCTTTGTTCTGTTCCCTTTCTGTGGGTGGGCGATGCATGGAGAAAGAAACATTTGTTTCACAGTAGTCACCGAAGTAAACAGGCTCTAAAAGCCTTTTTCATTTTTAATTATGCATTGCTCCAGCACCCATCATAGCAAAGTCCAAAGGACAGCTTTTAAGCGTGCCCGATTATGCCTGACTGGTTAAAAATATATATAAATGTCTCATTAGGGGAATATTTAGAAACCTAAAAATTTAGTTCATCCTCACAAGAGGGACTTTTTCTCCCCTTAAAATGACAGGCACTTTCCTAAAGGTGCCATTTATACTCAATTTATGCAGTAGTTGCATTTGATCAAGACTGGCAGACACTAGAGGTGCCAATGAGCCACCCGTAAATGTTTGATCCCATCTCCTTTTACCACTGAAACTGGACACAAAAAAATCCCAAAAGCCCCACACCAAAAAAATAAAACAAAAACCAAACCATACCAAAAAAAAAAAAAAAAAAAAAAAAAACAAAAAAAAAAAAAAAAACCAGCCTGAAAAGATAGCATCCACTCATTAGTTGTATGAGAGCTCATAGCAATATCAGATGACTGGCACTTCTTAATATACTGCCATTCAAAAGAAAATTATTTTTCTAAAACACTTGCCAAGAGTAAGGTATATTGCCAAGATGTCTCCAGGTTTTGGATTACTAACAGACTTCCTAGAAGTGTAAAAATTATAGCTGTAACCCAAATAACCTGGACAGTTAGGTAAGTCCCATAGGGACAACTAAAAGAAAATTGTCAGTTTTATTTACTTTGCAGAGTTGATTTTTTTCCTGTCGGGCGAGACAACCAGACATCTTTTTTCTGTACGAGATCTGTTTGTTCTTGAACAGAGCATAGCATGTTTTGCTCACACTTGGTAAATTTAAAGTTTGCTTGAGTGATTAGAATCCAATTATTGCCAAGCAGCAATATCCAGGTGCAGAGAAATAAACACTGAAGACAAAGTGCTTATAATCAGTTGCTGCTTATTATTACTGCAAGTCAGGCTCTAATGTTAGTGTTTATTACACATTACAGGTATCTTCTCTGAATCAGATAATTTAATCATTACTCTCCCACTGGTGCTCTAATGCTTGTTTTGTTTTTTTGGTTTTTTTTAAGTAACAAATATTAACTTTTCATTATGGTTATAAGACCATCAATATCCTTTCTTTTCTCTTGGGACTGTAGCTCTGATGTGGTGTCTGTACATCATGACAGAGAGATATACCAGAAAGTGGAACTTTGGGAAACTTGTTCATCTGTGCTTTCTCAGAATTTATTTATTTATTTATCTACTGCAAGCATAACATGAGACCATCAGGGACATTTGAACGGGGAATTTTCTATGTAGATTTTGCTTTTATCTTCCTTAATGAAGCTCATCTCCAGTAAAACTGATTAATGTCCAACTGTGTAATTTTACCTCTGCAACCTCCATCCACCTTTTAAGCATTGGCCCCAGTATTGTGGGCTGGGAATCAATAGGAATATCTACATAGAAAATATCTATATTTTCAAAAATGGTGCTGTGCTCCCACCTTTTAATGCTTGTCTCACCAATGCCAGGTTGTACTGGTTTATAAGAGGGAGCAGCAGTGACAGCTTCTGGATTGCAAACAGGCCAGGGGTTTGTGCTTTTCAGTCCCAGAATTAAAGCCAGGCAAGTGTAATGACACCATAATGGAGCATCAATAGTGCTGGCCGTGGGCAGCTGCCACGCTGCAGCTGAAAAAAGCTCCAAATTTGGAATGATTGTGTGGTCTCCTGAAGATGTGAAGGTGTTAATTATATTTTTCACCTGACAACAATGACCTCATTTTATAGGCTTTAATTGTTGAGCTGTTGAAAACTTACTCCTGTGTTTTAAAGGTAGTGAAACACAGGAATGCTCGTCATTATTCAGATGTTTTCAAATACGGCAACTTCAGCACCTCTTTAGGAAGCTGAGTCCCACGTCATTGCTGCAAAATTTGTCTGTCTGGACAGAGAAAGGCATTCACTACCAGGTGTTACACACCCATTTCTGTTGAGATCATGCCAATCCTGGCATGGCACGCTGTTCAGTAGGCTAAGGCTAACAGAATTTGGCACTTTGTAAGGTCTAAAGAAGAAAATAACAATGTTGGTTAAAAGCACCAGCTTCCTTACAGTGAAACGGTAAAAAAATATATATAGAAACCAGCAAATTCTTCTCTAAATAATGTGATATAATACCTTAGGACATTGTTCATCTTTTGTAGAAAGAGCCTGAAGGATAATCCTTGGTGATCATAGGATGTTTAGGATGCTCTTTCTACCCTGAATGCAGTGGGAACTGAGAATATCCAAAGCAGTTTATGGGGTAGAAGCAACAATCACTACACCAAACTCATAACTTCTAATTTCTGAGAATTCAGTTAAGCAGGGGGCATTTCCAAGACACAAGACTTATTGTTATTCATCCTCTATCCCCATACTGACAAACAGCTTGGCTTGAAGAGATAATGACATGACTGTATACTAAAAATTATTACACCCAGTCAGAAAGGAAAAGCCATGTTTCAGCTCTTTATCTTTGTAAAAGGTGCCAGAGATGGACAAAAAAAAAATTTTCCCATCCTATGAAAACTTCTAAAACTCAAAAAAAAATTTCCATTCCATTCTGATCTTAAAGAAATCGATATTCCAGTTTTGAAAGCCCATCTAGACATTAATTTGAATTAAAAAGTTTTGCTGCAATAATTTTATATGTGTTAACCTTCACCTTTCGGTTTTCTTTTAACATGTATATATTCCACCCAAGATACAAGTGCGTGCTGTAGTACTGTCTGTACGCTACATATAAAATTGAATGCACTGCTAGATATTTTGCATTATGATATTTCAAGCAGGAAAGTAATTTTCTCCTTGGAAAATGTCAAAATTCTGACAATTTCAAAGTATTTTTTGAACTTTTATTGAACTCGGAAGTGCTTTTGAATTTATATTTTGACAGAGTTTTGACTTAGCAGGAGAATTCCCAACTACCTCTAGGAAGCAGAGGGGAGGGACTTGCTGGTGCAAGTGTGTACAGTCTAATCCTGATAATCTGGAAGAGGAAAAAGCACACAATGATGAATTGACTTGGCACTTGCTGCTGAGCAAAATTGTAGGAGAGCTCAGCATAATATTGAGCAATACAACTCAAACTTTATTAAAGCCCCTGGGAGTTTTATCTCTGAAATCAACTGGATCATGATTTTCTCATTAATACTGGCATTGTTGCCACAAATCCTGATTAAATAAACTATAAAGGAGGAAGACATATAATTTAAAAGAGCTTGGATGTTAAAACATCTTAAAATATGGAAGTGCAATGAATGTAATTTAATAAGAAGTAAAACAATGAGATTTGGTTAATATAAGTCTTACTTGAGGAGCATTCATAGTAGGTAGGCCAAGTGGAAGACAACCTCTCATCCCTTGTAAGTTCACTGATCACACAGGTTCAAATACATCTTTCACCCAGTCACTGCAGCCCAGCCAGACATGTCACACTCTGTCCCTGGGTGCACACTACCCATTTTGTGTCCCTTTAGGGAGCTTCAGGCAGCTCCCCTCTAGAAAGGTTAGGCAGTGTGGAGCTAAAGGCTGAGGAGGGATTGTGCCTTGTTCTAGAACATGGTTCATGTGTTACTTGATCCAGAGTACAGCAGTATCTCTTCTTAATGCTCATTTAAATGTTTGCTAATTATTGAACTCATTTAGCACATTTGTGTCTATCAGTTCCATCCTGTACTTTTTGACAGTAGATCAAAACTGTGATCCTGGTCATTGTTGACAGTAGATCCATGCACACTAACCTGCTTCTAGATCATGGAATCCAGGCTCACTTTTGAGGACTGAATTGACACAGTGTCAGCACCCATTCCTGTTCAGTTTTATATTTGCACGTACCCCCGTGGGTCTCAGTAAATAAACTTTTAGGGCTGAGCTTGAAAGACACAGATCTGGTATGGATGCTCATTGCCATAAGCAAGGACCACTCTGAAAGCAGAGTTTGTTAAGATTTCATAGAGGATATATTTTGTCAAAATTCTCTGAATTACAGAAATTTGCTTCAAAGTGTTCAAATTGTGTCTTTTAACATATTTGCAAGTTTTCATTAATTTGGAGGATTTTTATGATTGGAGATAGCTATATTTTCTATTTGTGGGGTTTTTTTCTGTTTGTGCTTTGCAAAAACAGTATTCATGGGAAAAATAAATAAGGAAGTAAAAATATGCTTTTTGCTTTTGACAAATGTGGGAGCTGCAATTTACTGGTGGAAAATGAATATTTCCATCTTTGTGTGATCTTGGTGAAAAGCCAACATCTTCCACACAGCTGCAGAGGTGCAGGGCCAAATTAATTTGTGGTGCAATTCAATATACTTCTATGAAATGACATCAGTAGGAGTTTAGTCCCCATGCAAAAAAAAAAACCAACAACCCAGTATATAAAATTCTTATGGTGGTAAGTGGTTGATTAAGTGTAGTAGGAATAGAAGCTGATGTAATATATATTTCATTTGATTTGAAAGGATACCAAAGCACGTAAAAAAGCCAATAAGTTTGTTTTACTTACAGCTCTTTAGTTACTGTTACTCCTTGTTTAATGGTGCATACTTGCTCCATTTATAGTTAAGCCTGCTCCATAAATAGTTAAGTCTTCGTTCCCTTGTTTGTTACATTGGTTAAAAACCTCATATGATGTACTACTGCTGTGTGCCTGGAGACTTGTCACTGCTGTGTTTTAGACTGTAAAGCATCTACCTACTCACTCTGGTCCCTTGCATCACCTTATTATTAATCAGAGACACACCTGGAGTTACACAGAAGTGACTGCTGGTACACCCCACCTGGGATATAAAGCCTTGTTTGCTTCTGAAAGAACAGACAGGAGAGGAGACTTGCACAGCCTATGTTGTGTCCCACCCTGTAACAGAGCTCTTTACAAACTGGTTAAGCATTGTCAGATTTACCTTTAATTCTGTTCTAAAATTGCACGGTTCTTTACTATCTCTACAGTGTAGAAATGGCTAAAATACATTCATTTTTGCTTTCTACGGTGCAGAAGTGCAGCATGATGGTACTGAGGGACATGATGTTGTTGAGTCTGAAGAAGAGAAGACTCAGGAGAGAACTTACTGCTGCCTACAACTACCCAGTAGAAGGTTGTAGGCAGGTGGATATTGGCCTATTCTCCCAAGAAACTGCTTCTAGATTCAGGAAATGGCCTCAGCTTGCCCCTGGAGGGATTTAGCTAGGATAGTCAGAAAGATTTCTTCATGGAAATGAAGATGCTGCAGTTGGCCTCTGAACATGGAGTACATCTATTGGCCTGCTAGGCATGTATGAATTTGCGTGCCATAGTGTTCCTAGGAATATTTTGAGGTGGGGCTGGTAGTAGGTGCTTCATTTGGACAAAGCTCACTTTTTTTTGTGGTCAGATTTTGCCTGGCTGTATTATATTGTGGCATCTAAGAAAGTGGCCTATTATGGTCTGCATCTTTCTTCTGTGGATGCCACCCCAGCAAATACACAAGCCTCACACTCACAACAAGCTGACCTGGTCCATGCAGAATCCCAGTGTCTGTTTTATATAAGCCAGTCTATTAGAAACTATTTAGTTTTACTGTATCTTATGAAGTTTACAAGGGCAGCCAACTCTCCTTTCTCATGTATAGTTCTCAGGATTACTCTCTTGTCCTTTAAGTTTTCTTCCATACAATATGGGGTAACTAAACCCAAGATTTTCACTTCATATATAGCCTTCCAAAAATACCACATTTACTGAACTCTAAATTTGGTTCTTTTTGAAAGTTTCAGTGTTTCCAATTAGAACTGAGTTTATTACTCTAATAGCTTTTATTCATATTAGACTACCAGTAAGACATAGAAAATTAGTTTTACAGTTTTTCTTTTTCAGCATACTTGGAGACTGTGGATCCATTTTAGGCAGCACTAATTAAATTCCATCATTAACTCACAAAGGCCTTTTAGGCCTTTACTTTGTCCCTTGGAAGTGAGTTTACATGTAGAATATTCATTTCACAAGAAATAATTTTTAAAGCACACCAAAAGGTATTAATAATTATGGTTATTTTATATTGGACCTTAGTGACATGGCACAGATGGCTTTGATGTTTAATCAGTAGCTGTGCTTCCCAGATTATTTTCATTAGTGATTAACCTTGACTTATTATGTAACAGAAGAACATAAGACAGATTCTGAGAGTGTTTCCCTTGCTATAGCTGTGTTTGCTGTGAAATTTTGCCTCATTTTCAAAGAAAAGTACATCCAATGCTGATTACTTCTTATGAGTGATCACACATGGACTTTCATTCACTATCCCAGTTCATAAATAAAAATGTGACATTTGTGTATCCAAATTATATGCTGATGAGCTGTCAACCAGTGCTTATGTGAAATGTTTAATAGGAATATACTTTTATTTTAGAATTATAAAGCATCTTTTTTTATTTTTTTAAGAGGGAGCACAGAGATTCATAATTCTTTGAAAAAAAACCCCAATAGGTATGCTAAACTGTGCAAGTTCACAAGACCTGTGTTATATCTAGTATGGATTGATGTCTTTACAGAAAATCCTTTTGCACTGTTTTTTAGATTTCCCCTCACCCCCCTCCAAAAAAATTTCAAATAGTAAGACATCTGAGGTACAGCACTGCTCCCTGATTGCAACAAAAAGATGCCTGTCAATGGACTTCTTTCTCTGCCACTCTGAGATTGCCTGTGAGAGTGAGTCAGGACAAAAATGCTTCGAGAATGAAAAGCAGATGTCAGAGAAAAAATTATAAGATACGTTTTCCAGACTAATATTAAATATCATGCAAGAAAGTATCATGTGCCTCACAGTGCAAAATGTTTGTTTAACTCAGAATTCAAGGCTTTGGCCCTGAAACTTAATTTCTTGTGTTTTGAGGACTGTTAATTCTCAACAATGTTGTTGTGTTCAAATGGACTGCTGGGTCACGAGGCAGAGCTGTCTGAGGCAGTGTCAGAAGATGTCTAAAAGCTGAGTGTACTGCTCCCCTGCTCCCCAGTAACAGAATGATGCCATGAAAGAAATTGCTAGCTGTCTCTACTCCCATAAGTAAAAACAGAGAGAGACTAGAGTGGGCTATAGAGCAACTGTATTTCTCATAAAACATTACAGTAACTCAAGCTACTGAACTTTTGGGCTACCACTTAGTCTAAAGTCACTGTTCTCAGTAATGTGGCTGAGGACCAGCATAAGTATAATTTATTGTCATTCATGAAATGTCAGCAGCACCAATCAAACTCAAATCCAAGACAGGGTGCAGAAGCATCACATCCATGCTTATTCCTTACAGATAAGGTACACCATCACCTTTCTCTTTCTCTGACAACTGAATAGAAGTATCCCTGTCCACAAGTGGAAGAAGAGGTTCAACAGAAGTATCTTTTCTTCCTTGTTTTCCTCAAAGTGCAGTGGGTTTCTTTGCTGTCATATTTATTCATGTCAACAGAAAACTAATTCTTTTAGAGGGGTCAAATTCTAAACAGAGATGACAGATATTGAAAAAAACACAGATCAAGACAAAAGCAGTGGGCATCTACCTCTTTATGACCCGCTTGTGAACTTTATTTTGTACCTTATTTAACAAAGACATCTTGCAATTTTCATTGCCTAGCCAAAACTGTTACTGACATTAAATCTAGCAAGTTACAGATGAGCTCAGGGATAGCTTTCACAATAACTTAGTTTAGTGTGTCTCCCACTATTCAGAGTATCTTCCTTGAGTCTCCTAAATTGCTTCCCCACTTAGCAGGATCTTTTGGACTTTCAGAGGCTGCTCAATATCCTGACACTTTTTCCACCAAAAAAATTCTAACTTTTCATCTGCAGTTTTACTGTCTGTGTCTGAACTGATGTTTGGCCCTACTGTCTTACATAACTGACTTCAGGGCTTGAGTGTTTATTTCAATATATTTGGAATGAAAAAGAACACCTTGAAAAGAATTTCAACCAATCGAGGAACTGCCTGCTTGACAACAAAAGTCAATTGTGAATACATCTTAGGGTTCAGTTTTCACCCAGCTGAATTCTGATCCATGGTTTAAGGTCCCTTTCTGATTTTTACAGTTCACTATGAGACTGATCCTACCTCTTTCAGCATTTGTTCTCCTCTCTGTCTCATGAAGACAAAACTGTCGTGACAGACTCAATCCATTAGAATCAAAAGAACTGTAAGGGAAAGTAACAAAAATGAGAGCTTGAATAATAAAAAAAACATTGGCTTGAACATCTGGAGAATAAAATACAAAACTCTAAATTTTCTGGTTGGCTTTCAATCACTTTGCCATAAATATAAATAGTCAATGTTTTATGGTTTTTCCTTTCTTTTTCCCTTCTTTATATACTTTATCTTTTGTGTGTGAGTTCATCATATCACAAGATGTGACTAGGGGAGCTTCAAATAAGAAACTGAGAAGACTAGTAAATGTTCTAGCTTTAGAAGTTTAGGATAGATGTTAGTAAATACTTCAATCTATGCTCATACATTCTCTCTATACCTTGTAATTACCTAGACAATCCATCATTTATCTGCAGATCTCACATAGGTGAGGCAGCCTTGAAGTACCTTTGCTTGATTTGATTATGAAGCCAAACACTCAATTGGCTGCAAGAACAGGTTCTTACAATATAGCCATTTAAGTGTTTGGGCTAAATAAGATTAAAGCCCCAGGTGCTTCAAAAATTCAAATGTTAAAGGCAAGTTGTCACATCTTGCAGTGTCCCTGGTTTCCTTATGCCCTAAACAGATATAAATGTGTAATCCTTCCTGATAAACATGACATTTACCACTCAAAATGCCTTCAGCAATAGTGTGTAGTGATTCTGCCACTTCATTTCAGATCTATTTTTCATTGTAAAGAGCACAGCATTTTTTATTAGGATGCAATCTTGCATCTAAAGAGACAATCATAAGTTAAAGCAAGCAAAACACACATATGGACTAACCATATGGATGACAATACCAATTAGTAGAGATTTTGTGGGTTTTTTTTCTATATTTTGAGCACAGGGTGAGACCTGCCTTTTTCCAGCAAGTGGCAAATTTGAATGTGAAATGTCATTAGTGCTGTTTTTCACTAATACAATTTCTTTTCTGAATAACAAAAAACACATCAGTGTTATTTTTAATAAAAAATCCACCCTTTAATTTACATACATTTAGGGTGAAGTAAATGAAAATGCATTATGTTACCACTGTGCTATTGAATAATGAGCCTATAGGGTTCTAAATGGGAAGGAAAGTTGTTTTTCAAGCCCTGTACCCACTGTTCTCTTTACAAAGGCGCCTTTGTGACCAGGATACATGAACTGGGTTTCTAACAGTAAAGATCCACCTTCTGGCTGAGAGACTGGGAAATAAAGCACCCCAGTAAGCCACCACTTCAGCAGGAGGAGCTGAACTAACGAAGGAAGGACAGGTGGAACTGGTCCCTTGGCCTTTCAGTGACATTTACAGCCTCTCTGCAAGGACATGCTCTTTTCTTTCTGTTTCTATTTTCTCTAGTTAATCAGGTGACTTGAAAAGAAGCTAGATAAGGGTATTGTTTGCACTGACAACATCCTGATGATACTGTCAGAGGAGATCACAGGAAAATGTTCCCTTTTTGAACCAATAGAGTCATTAGGGAGAGTACTCATCACTTGAGTGCATCTAGGTTAATTACCATGGAAAATCTGGAACTGGCAGCTATAATTTTTCTGAAGAAAGTACTGCTATTTTTACTCCTGGTGCTACAGAATGTCTCTTAAAGTACCTCATAGGACCCCATTTTACAGTTCAATGGTAAAATAATTTTAGAAATGTAGCTTTCTGGCTGAAATTAGTGGGACACTATCCATGGAAATTTAAGGAAAGTGCAAACTGCGAGTTATGTGCTATATGAATGAAATTCAACTCCATTTGCCAGGACTTATTACTCTCCTTCCCATAAATGAGCAAGCATATTTCTCTATTGCAGTGTCACTTTGGAAAAGAGAAAAGTGTCAGGTTGAGATGAATGACTTATCGCAGCACAGATGTAGCAAACTGTCACATGCCTGATTCTGTTTGCTATGGTACATTATGGCACAGATTAGCCAAAAACCCTGCAGCATGAGACAAACACAGAATGCTGGTTTTGGATCAGCATCAAAGCACATGCAGTGGATGCCTTTTTAGGAAAACAGAGACATGGTGTAGTTTTAACCCACCCAGTATTCAATGAATGCTTACAAACCCTAGCAGTGTTCATGATGTTTAAAAAGCCTCAAACAATAAAAGGAAGTCGTTTGAGTGTGCTGAATACTTATTCAACTAATAATTCTTAGAGTATTTATACTGTGCTGCCTGTTCTCTAAGGATCAGAATACTGAGTTCTTTTTTCAGCCTAATTTTTTCTTTTCAAAAATTATTTGTGGCCAGGAATGCTTTGTGGTGTTTGGCTATCTCTGATAGGCATGTAACTTGTCTATCATGTCTAACAGGTTATCAAGCCAGAGAAGACACAGCAACTTGGAAAGTTGCTTGCATTCAGTAGCATAAACAGAACCCCAATGGAAACTTGTTCTTGTGGGTTGGATCTGTGGACAGTTAAATGGGTCATGGAATGAATCTCATCTACTGTTCTCCCAGTTTACCTTTTTGCCTTGGTAAAATTATGAGAATATCCACTGTAAAATATTCTTGACAACGGCTTTGATTCTGTGATAGTTACTTGGGAATTAAGTAACAGATTTTCTCTTTGATGTTAATTGTTTTCTATAAAAGGTTAATTATTTGGATGCACTGTCTCCTGCAAGCAGCCACTACATATAAACTATGAATGCTTTGACCCATTTCACTAAAATCTAACTGAGGAAATGAAGTTTTCAACAGATGAAATTTTGTCAAGTTTCTTGAAAATGTCTGCCACAGTAAGGAAATATGCACCAGTTAAAACATATTATTAGACTTCATAGAGTCTCCATTGGACAGAAGAAATTGAGCCACAGTTTTGCAAACACTCCCTGGTCACAGAGCAACTTATTTATAAAATTTTCATTTAGACCCATTTCTAAATACATGAGAGAATGAGGTGCCAATAACTGTTTCAATGGGGAAAAAATATTTCTTGTTTCCAAAGCAAACATTTTAGTGATTGCCCCTCATTTATTTGTATTTTCTAATTTGCTTTACATACTACAGGGAATCCTGCAATTACCCATAGAATGTACTGTCTGTACCTTCCTGATTGAACTGCCACCTCCCCTACACTTTGTTCGAGCTGCCATTCACTGCAGCTCTGATTCAGACTCGAGGGAATAGCCTTGACACAATGCACTGAAGGCAATATTTGCAGAGAAAAGGGATAATCGCTGAACAGCAGCCTATCTCCACGTTTCCATGTCCCATGACCTCTTTTCTCTCTAGCCTTGGCATGAGAACTTAGTATAACTCCCTAGGACTCTGCTGTCCCCTTTGATGATCTCTTACCCTCAGGCACAGTTTGGAAGTACTTCTGACAGGTTAATATGTTTCACATGAAGAGAAGAGTGAAATAACACAGTCTGTTTCCCCTAAGGTTTCAGAAAAAGATAGTGTGAAGTCTTTATCTGCTAATACTGGCATCATCACCTCTAACTGCACACATACCCAGTAAAACAAACTTAAAAATGAAACTCAGTATGTCTTTTTTTTCTTTCTTTCTTTTTCTCTCCATTCAGGATTATTATTCATTCTTAATGACATTACTTTTCCCTCAGACTCTGTTCAGTTTTCTAAAATCTCCTTTTCATATCATTTTAGGAAAAATATTTAATAGAAGCCTACCCTTAGATTCAACTGTCCTTTAAAAAAAGCAGTTTCCTTTGTGGTGTCCAGCTGCAGGATCTTTCTTCGATTAGATGCCAGTATGTAAGAAAGAAAAGTTGTCAAAGCACTGATGAAAACACAAATTGCATAAAATACTGGTGACAGTATACCAAAGTCACAACTCAACATTTACAATCTGGGGTTTTTAGCATTATGCTAATAGGACTGTGTTTTATTAATGCAGTACTAAAGATTTCCATGATGCTTTGTAAAGAAAATATCTAAGAAGTTACTGTTTATTAGTGCATTTTTCTGCATCAGGCACACTACAGCACCACACAAAAGAATTTTGTATGAGAAGGGAAACACTCTAACAGGGGGAAATAATCTAAACCTTCAAATTCTTACCTAAAACCTGCTATTTTCATGTAGCAAGTTGAAAATGTCTGCAATGCAGCTTAGTTACATCTCAGTCTAATGAATTTGCTTTGTGTTATCCTGATTTTCAGGAGGATGAGATTTTCTATTTCAGCCTCTGCATTACCTTTACTCTTAAAGGGAACAGTGAATTACCAGAAGGGTGTGTGTACTTTTGTGTAGTCCTCACTACAGAAGTCTTAATCTTGGAAAGGGAAATTTTACATTTGCCTTCATCTGGTTACCAAAGATTGTTTGCAAGTGATCACTACAGCCACTTTTGCTTGACGTGCGGCTTTCAGAAAATGTCAGATGATGGTATTGACTACAGCTCTGGCATGGCAAGGATGCAGTAAAATTGAAGGTTCATGAAGGTGTTACATTTATATCATAATTACCTACATCAGCTGAACATGTCTTGTGTGTCAGCTCTGTGCTGGAGCTCTGCTTGTGGCAGTATACGTGTACACTGGAGATGTGTCCCTTCCCTTAGGTCAAGACTGCATCTACATGAAAGAACTACGTGAATGTAAACTTTGCAAGCTGCTGCTTACTGTGCGTTGTTCATGCTGTGCAGCTACCTATTCAAATCTTACCTACTTTGGCTTTGTACACTTTGTCAAAAGATAAAAAAGGCAAGTCTAGTAAATAGGATTTGCTGGGACATCAGTCAGCGTATGAGACAAGCTTAGGGGAGAGGGAGAAGGGAAACATTATTATTGTCTTGCTTTTTTTTCTTAAAAGAAAGAGTTCAAAAGAGGCAGCATAGAAAAAAAGAAGCAAGCTAAAACTGGCCAAAAACAAACCCCATAAATTTTCTGGCTAAACCTCAGAAATGCACAGCAGAAATCCTTGTGAATGCTGCAGCTGGGCTTCTTGGACAGGCAGTGTAACTCCCACGGTGCCTCGACAGGCAGGGGCTCCCTGTCAGGCATCGCAGGCAGCCCTGGCCACAGGGCTGCAAGGAGGAGTTACTGGGACCAGCCTTGCATGCCAGAACTCCATAAAGCATCTCACAGGTGTATTTTATTGTCAGGCACAGCAGAATTGTGTTATTGAAATGTAATTAAAAAGGTAAATATCAATGCATTGTGGGCGTCTTCTTGTGGATCTTTAGACAAATTGAGTTCAAGTTAACTGCACATTTTCATGAAAATTTTGCATTGGTGAAAAGATGGTCACATTTAAAAGTTTGACTGGCCAACACTACATTCATTTTACTTCCAAATTCACCTCTGCCAAATACAAGCTCATTTTGCCAATGCAATATTTTTTTCTGTGTACTACTCAGCTTGCCAGAAATTAGCATTGCAAAGAGAGGTGAGACAGGTCAAAAAGCTTATAATATCTAGCACCATAAAGCCTATAGGTAATTTTTTTTTTAAACTTCTAAGAGCTTTCATGTGATTGCTGTACACAATGAAATTTGTTTATTTTACTGACCTTTAGGTATTTCAGTAAAAGTAGCAATTTAATTTCCTTGTCATTCAGCACAGATCTCTCATTTTCATAATTCTTAGAATAATGGAAGTAATTAAAGCATTTTAATTTTTGAATTACTTCTTATGAACTTCTAGGTCCTTTTTGAGGAAGTGAAAAATGAAACAAATTTAAGGCAATCTATGCCCTACTACAAACCCTTCCAGTTATATTAACATGACAACGGTTAGACAACAACATGATTCTGGACATCATCAAAATCTTCTGAGAATGATAAAATAAATCTCTGATACAGTTTCAACTACTTACTCACTTTGAATTTATTTATTTATTTATTTATGGTATTATGAGAAGCTAATAAGAAAATCTTGTAAATATATAGTTGTCTATATATGCATTTTGGTTTAAGATATGTCTCTTTGTGGCCTTTCTGATTTTTGGCGCATGAAAACCGGGCTCTACAATACTCCCTTTAATAATAATTTTCAACTGGAATTACTGGAAGTTTTCACCACTGAAGCCCAGTCAGAGCCCTTGTAATTGCATAACTGAAAGAGGCATTCGTGTCCTACATACCAGCAGGTTACCTAGGAGAGATGGTAGCAAAACAATAATTATATGTATCAGTTACAGAGTTATGTTATTGAGAATCATTGGTAGAAACAATATGTACAGGATATTCTTAACTGTTCTTTCACTTTGGTAGCACATATAAAGCACTGGCAGAAATCTGTGTTTCCCTCTCCTTTACCCCCTGTCAACTTCCACCAATGTATTTTTGATTAGTTCTAATTTAGAGTATCTGGCCAATGGTATTTTTATGTCTTCCAAGGTAACTATGGACATTTTCTATTTAATACTATATGAGACTATATTGCTTATAAATTTCTTCAAAAATTGTATAGTAGCTTGAATTTTTACATATTTTAATGTTAATTAGATAATTAACATTTTCATTCTATCCTGAAAGTATGGACACTTCAAAGCAAAGGTAACACTTATTATGCCTGCTTCATTGCTTAATTGTGTTGAAAAGTAGGAACTCACTTTATCACAGGCTAATTTACTGTAAAGTTCATCTTCAAGCTACTTCAGTTAAAACCCTTTCTCACAGAAGGATATGAGAGGACTGTTCTCTTCCTAAAATATTGTCAGAAATACATCACCACCAGTACTGCTGACTGGAGGCAATTCCCTTTGACTTCTACTGAGGTTGGCAGTATGCTGTCTCTTATGCTTGAGTTGTCAGCAATTATTGCATAATTTATTTTTGAATTGCTCAAGAGACCTTGAAATTGCGAAGTTCTCAGAAACAGCAAGGTGAACTAGTATAGTAGAGTTTATCTTCCTAGAACCTGTTCAACAGGTGGAGCTGTATGCTGCAAAATAGAGTTCAGAAATTAAATCCTTATGAGACGTTTGTTGAATCATTTTAAAAATTATGGAGAATAATATACCAGTATCAAACACACATTCTTTCAAGTTATAGGAAGAATATTTCTGCAGTTGCTCCAGACTGGGTATAAAGAAAAATATATCTCAAAAAGGGTTGTTTTGATTTTCAGTGTATTTGTTGATGGACAGAAGTCCAGTAAGCTTTGCTCCACTCCTCCTCAAAACTTAAGATGTAACAAATGAAGCTGGATGACCTTGGATGTCACACAGCTGATGCTCAGCATTGTATTACTGATAAAGCAAAGCTACATCAAATATTTATTAATCAGCACTCCTTATGACATTTATCTTGCTATTAGTGAAAGCAGCTTGGGTGACAGAAACTCAGTCTAATGTCTAAAGACAGTCTAATGAAAGTGAGGAAATGCTACAGAATGTATTAAAAAGCATCCTTCTTTCTCTTTCTCTTTCCTTGATTGCCAGTTCTGACCAGTGCCCCTTTGAATGATAAGAGCAAGACCTCTGACTGTTCATCTGCAGGTGCCAATGGCCCTTTCATCCTCCCTAGAAAAAGAGAACTATTTTCCTGAAGTTTTTGGTTCTATTACAACACACTGAAATACAGGTTTTGAAAATGAGTGAGCTGTATAGTCCTCATTAATTCATATCTACTGTTACTGGTACATCAGAAGGTGTTGGATTTGCTCATGTCAGAGGACAGTATGCATGATCTAGTGCCACCAAAGATGTACTGTAACACATAAATGTATAAATAAGTGATAAATGTATGTAGGAAGGAAAAAAGAGTTATTAATCACCTCTTCTTTGACAATATTGTACCAGTACAGTGTACAGTGTCATACTACATCTGTTTACAAAAATCAAGCAGTAAAATGGTAGCTACCAGAGGAATCTTTTATTTACAACCACAATAATTTTTTTGTCATAAATTAGTTGTCACTGGTCAATCTTTTAGCAATTTTTCTTCACTTCATTAGTAATTTTTTCCCTTCATTATTGCAGACTATGCCAGATTTTCTTGCATTTCCTCAGGCTAAAGGAACTTATGCCAGGTTTCTTGAAAATGTGTCCCACCCAACATGACAAAGGTGCAGAACCATGTCTTATCATTTAATACTCTTAATTAGCTACCTTTATTAGGTTAGGTACTTCAGAATTGTATTAATTGATGCCACAGCTACAAAGCTTTATTCATGCTGTGCAAGGTATTTCAGTTGATTAAGAGGGCCAATGCTCCTCTTCTCCCTATAATTTTGGATTTCTAGACTTACACAGTATGGGGGGGTTTCTGTCACTTCTGGTAATTTATCTTATAATGCCAAGCTATATTACCTGTAAAGGCCCTGTGTAAGATCTGTGCAAGCACACAGAAAACAAAAGTCCAGCAGTAAATCCCCTGAGGCTCAGGAAGGCAGGGATAATGACCTGAGAGGTGGATGGAGTGCTGCAGCTGGGTAACAAGAGTCCTTGCATGCATGAAGGTGGTTTCTTGTACACTAGAGAGGAACAGCTTCCAGGTGTTTCCACTGAGCTTGCTAGGAAGAGTATTGCTGTGGGCTGCATTAACCTGTACAACTGACCATCAAGTAGGACCAAAACACCCATCCCTGTTCAACAGGCAATTTGAATGTTTTAATATAGGGCTTCATGAAATATTGTATGAGAAGGTGTGAAAAGGAAGGAGAGAGAGTAGAAGATATGACATAAACCAGGAAGGAAAATCAAGGCTTGGCCAGATGGATCAAGGGAAATATTAAAAGATATCTGATGTAGTCTGGGAAATCATCAGTGGCACTGAGTCTGGGAGAAGGAGAAACATCTGTCTTCAACAACCTCACCTCTCCTGACTTCTGAGAGCAGATTTAGATCTGTCCGTGTGACAGGTAAAATATTGCACCCAAGAAATACTCAACTCAGTGTCACATCATTTCTGAAACTGTTAAAATAATTATTTGTACACATCTGCCCCCATCTCCCATGTAAGGACAGTTCATGGGGGGTTTGCCCAACATCAGGCAGGAGTAACTGTGTTGTTCAGGGTGAAATGAGCCACTCTTGTGGTTCCCAGATATCTTCCTATTCAGTTGTGACACCTGCTAGTGTGATTTCTCATGATGAATATGTGTTTAACTGGTTAACACAGGGTAAACTAGCTCTATGACTAGCAAGTTTCTCCTGAAGATGGGTCCATTTTTTGGCTTTAAATAAAATAATTAGCTTCCAGGATAATATTTTATGTTGACGAAATGACTAAGGACACTTAGTTAAAAGAAGATTTATCACAACAGTAGAGAAACAGTAATATTTCTTTCATGTCTTTTTTCTTTGTCAGGTTTTTGCCCTATTTTTCCTACAAAACAAAAGTACCAAGAAGTTTTACTTCTCTTTTGACCAGCAATTTCATATGGTTCCCTGGAACAAAGCTGTAGAATTTACTCAGCTGATTTTTTAATAGTTTTTTTTCTGGGTTATTTATTAGTAAATTAGATTTGTTGTCATAATGTCTGATCTTTGCTTTCTGTAACTCCAAATTCTTTGAAATAAAATAATCACCCAAAAGAAGTTTCAAAAATCACAATAAAATTATAGGTTGGTTCATGCAAACTCAGTGTACGGGTTAGTCTTGATATTTAAAAAGATAATTTTTAATGAGCTTCTCTTGGCATCTCTCAGTATAAACAGAAAAAGTCCACTGAACTGTGCATTTTGAGATTGCAAATCAAACATATACTGGCATAAAAATTAACTAATGCCAACTTTAGCAGGACCGGCAGTAATATGAATATAACTATAAAAATAACTTGTGAATCTTAACTGAAAAAGTAAATGTTTCAGACATGCTGTAGCAAATAATTTTGGCTTTTCAGGGTTTGTTTTTGTTTTTGTGGATGAAACTGTTAATTAAATGTAAGTTGCAAGTATGCTTGACTTGTTGGAAACTCATTTTCATTGTTATTTTTTGGTCATGAAAGTGATTTGTTCCTTCAAAAATTGCTAAACAAACCTTGTCCATTTCCCTTTTAAGAATGCCATAAGTATTCTTTTGAAATTATTTAAACCCTGTACAAGAACTTGGATTTTCATGTAAAGGGTTGGACTGGGAATGAAATAAAATCTAAATGAAAGATGATGTATCTTTATTTTGTTATTGAATCATCAGTCTATTTTTCCAGAATTAAGAACTTTGCTTATTACTAGATTCTATTATGGATAGTCATCACTTCCACTGATAGGGTTTTTAAATTATCATTTCAGAGTGAAATGAGCATTCATTATAGTACAAAATAGGAGAAAAAATCACTAAGCAACATCATCATCTTTTTTTAACTGATTAGCTTAAAAGATACACCAGTCATAATAACAAAAAGTAGCATGGAGAATGCAGTTGAGTTCAAACACATATGGTAATAATCTCAGGTAATGAGCTTTTCTTCAGTTGGCAGGAGAAATAGATGCTAAGCTACAATGGGCTTCCTAAAAAATCATGGCACTTGACTTTAATTTTTTCTCCGCATCAGTTTCTTATATTTAAGAACTCTTATTATTAGGTCTTCTTGCTGTGCTCCCCTCAGTTCCATGCTACTAATTGGTTGTGAGTGAGTCTGGTGTTCTCTAATACCTCTTCGTATGCTGCCACTAAGTCTGCTGGAATTGCCACCACCCACTGTCCTCCCAGTGCTGTAACAACTGCATTTATTACACCATATAATAACTCTTTTGTAGTATTTTCCAGTAATCTCTCCTGAACCAAAAGATATTCTTGATAAGATTTTGGCATTAGTATTCGTACTACGTGCTTGATATTTTATATGCTGAAATTAAAATCAGCGGAGTTTTTTTGTTTTTTTTTTACCTCTGCGTTTATCAGGTTTGAATTTCATTAATGCTAGAATATGAGGCTTTTTTGCTGCATTCACTGATGTTCATATATGTGGACATGAGTATTCTGCATGCATCTAGGGACATCCGTGTGTGTATTGAACAGAACCTTCTTGTAGGCAATAAATGGATCTTTAAATATGTATTGGTGTGGCCAGATGCAGAGAGATATGTGGTCACCTGACTGTTTTGCAAGCTGGGCATGTTCCCAGAGGGGTTTATCAAGTTGGGCATGGAGCCATGCTTGCACAGCTATACAAGTTATGGGCCAGAGCTTGTTCACATGCACCCGGCTGAGACCAAGAGCAAGACAAGGCAAATTTGTGCATCCAGATGTACCCCAAAAATCTTCTAAAAGGCCTTGTCTGTGCATTCCTTCATTTTCTTATGATTGTATCAGATACCAGACTGACAGAATTTCCTGCTTTTGTGACTGAATTGTAAGATTTGACACTTGACACAAGGTGGGGGGTGGGGTGGTAAAAAAAGTAAATTTTAGGTCTGAAGGCAAGATAAATTTCTTTCTACTTCATTAACTCAAGCCTGTTTTCTTTGCTGACAAATATTGGGGAGAATCAGTGTTGTCTGCTCTGAGCTGTTGAGTCCTCTTGCTGCTTCCTCCTTCAGCCATCACCTGTAGGACCCATTCTTCCAGATAATGCAGAAGATTAAATTAGTGCACTGTGGAGCTGAGGCTCCCAGCTAACCCTCAGTTTGTTTCAGCCATTTTGGGGAGCAGCTGTGATCAAAGCTAGTAGCCTTGTAACAGTGACCATTGCCATCCCCACAAAATCAGGAAGGGATGCTCTGTGCAATCCCATATGTGCCATTAGTATCCATCAGAATCACAGAATTCTGAGTTGGAAGGGACCCACAAAGATCATCAAGTCCTACTCTTAAGGGAATGGCCTGGCCAGGGGTTGTGTCCAGCAACCTAGGCGTTGTCAATTGTTTTCCACCATCAAACAGTTTGGGACACAGAGCTTTTATTAAGAATTGGGAAAGTGCCTCTCTAGAATCGCTTGTTTTCTAAGATGAGGAAGAATGTGGTCAGTCTGGGCAGTTTGAAAATATTTTGGTTTAACATCTGAGGAGGAGATGCTTAGAACTAATATTGCAGTATTGATTTGCATGCAGTGTTGTTATGTGTCACCTTCAAACCATTTTTAGAGCTGGCCAGGATTTCTCATTGAGTTTTCATGGAGAATATTTGCTCTTACTAAGATTTCCTGTTAGCATGGATTAGAGAATTACCAAAGCTTCCTTCTGCAAATGTTTTTGGGATATTTAAAGAATTTATTGAAATATTTTCTTGGATAAGAATGAAACCTTGAATCCTTAATAAAATGAAAGAGTTTGGTGAATTTCTATTAAGGGATATGATTAAAGAATATGTTCCCACAAAACACTTCTGTGCTTTCTGATATATTTCTAGCAATTTTGACCAGTTATAGTAATTGATGTAAAGATAATTTTACTGTAATCACTTGTGGTTCCTTGGGCTTGCACTTATGCCCACCACACAGAATTAAATTAGGTACTTCCTGCTGTCTCTTGAAATCTGTTTTTCCAGTAGATCTAGTGACCTGAAAAAAAATATTTTTCTAAGAGGCATCATTGGGTGTTTAAAAAACGTAAAGGATATGTTCTACATATATGCATAAAACATGCTTCTTTAACAATATGACTCCTTTGCCAGCATATAAGCTTCTTCACAGCTTTCTAATAATTTTTTTTCATCAGTTAACACAAAGAGTCTACCATAGCAGAGAACATGCAAAGTATGGCACCAAGAACAGTTAAGGCATTTTTAGTTTCTTGCTGAAGGATATTTTAATGTGGTATTTTTTTGTGCTGAGTACTCCATATAGTTGGAGTCTATTGTTTTCTCTTTAAGTGCCTCTTCTTCTTCTTCATCTTCTTCTTCACCTTCTTCTTCATCTTCATCTTCTTCTTCATCTTCTTCTTCATCTTCTTCTTCTTCTTCCATGTTGACATTTCTGCTGTGGAACATATTCCTGAATATCCCTCATTTAGGGATGGTTACAAGAATCTTTCAGCCACCAAATGGAATCCCTGAAAGAAGCATTGTTTCAAACTCAGTTAATCTTTTACAACTTGCTGTACAGAAAATTGTATGAATGACTCCTAGCACCTTACAGGACACTGATACAAACATGCACTTTGCACGAATGATACAAGTGATCTGAAAGTTGGTGAAACTATTCATATGCTTAGTCAGGCAAGTGCCAGAGCCCTTCATTGAACTGAGGCTTAGGAAATTGCCATTACATAGTAGAGCAGCAAACCCTTCCTTTCCAATGGGTCACTTACAATTCCTTGCAATACAATTTTAAACCTTTTATTTCTATAGGTGAAGTTTGGTACGCTTGTTCACACTTCAGGAGATGGATTTTTTAAATTAATTTACCCTCTTAGGAATGAAAGAGACAGGAAAAAAAGGCCTTTTTCTGTTCTGAAACCATGTCTGTCACTGTGTTTTGAACTGCTGTGACATATATATGTGATAAATTGCATAAATTAGCAGTGTTGTCTCTTCTTGGTGACTACCTCATTTTGTAACTGTGACCAACCTCTGACCACAGAGTGGATGTTAAGAACCCAGAGCTCTAAGCATCTGTGATAGCCCTATTCCTCACTTACATCAAGAATACATTTCCCTCTGTCTTATTCCAGCAGCTGATTGCCGAGAGTATTTCCTTCTTCTAGGAAATGGTAGAGGTGGTAGAGGACTTTTCATATTCCAAAACAGTCTGAACCACCAGTATTGAAGGTACTAATTCATGTACTGATGAGTTCACTGCCTCCAAAGTTCAGCTTCTTCCACTTGCAGACCTTCTGTGTTACATGTGCTGTGAGGTCACTAAAGAGCAGGCACTGACAACAAAGTTGTTCAGGCCACTCATGGTTATGGACTGAATTTGCAAGGCCAGGTTAACAACTTCATCATCCTGGTGGCCTTATGCAGTACCTGCAGAAGTACTGAGTCTGACCCATGTCAGCTGGTCATCATCAGCTATCAGCTCTGCAGAGGCACCCCAAGGAAACCAGCCAGATATCTTATCTCTTTAAAGCTCTACAAATTTTCTGGATGCTGCAAGACCTCACACCCTAGTTAGTACCAAATAACTCTGTGAATATTTCTGAGATGCTTCTGTCTCCCAGACTGCTTCAATTAGTACTGGTTACACACAGGTTGTATTTTCTAAATTACTTTGAAAGAGGATAGCTATACGTTTTGCTGTGGAAATTTGAATTCTGAGATATCATGAAAATTTAAATTTGCAAGGATGAATTCAACTACCCTCCATGGACCTCTAATGTTATGTAATTCAGGTGCCTGAATACAAGATACTTGCAGTAGGATTTCAGATGTAACTTGGCTCCTGTAGGTGATGTCTGCCATTTTAGAATGACATTTGGAGGCTAAGGTGGATCTCAAAGGAGAACTGTGTTTGTCAGCCATATCTTCTTTCCAAAACTTCCAAGAGGAGAGCCTCTGGTTGTAATTCCATGCAGAAATGTGCCCATGACAGTGCTGACTGCTCTAGGACTAGAAGTGTTCAAGCCTGCATATTATTTTGCTTTGTCTCTCCTCCACACCCGTTTTGGAGTTAGAAAACACCAAATTCATCCTGATGCTTCATGACGGTAGAGGGATACTGTGAAGGCTGCTGCATTTGTACTTGAGTATGTGGAGGATGTTCAGTGTGAATTGATGTGAACAAACACCACTTTAAAAAAAAGCCAATATACCAGCAGTCAAATGAATATTGCTAGTCTGTTTGTGAATGCTAGAAGATTTGTTTTAGAACAGTCAGCAATAGGAACAGTTTGAAGGGAGCATCACTGCTTTATGTGGATACTGAATAGTCATAGAATGAGACCCTGCATAAACAACTTTGAACTGATTCACTTGTACACTTATCTGTTAAAATAAAAGTTAGCACATATGGGGTTTTTCTGTATCTACTTGGAAATATTCAATACCTTTCATCTTGGAGGGTCTTGGATTTTAAGTTAGACAAGCATCTTTATATTGCCTCCCTATCATGCTCAAAATTTACCTTTTAAATATACAAGGTATCATGAAAAGTAGTCAGACTGGATTTTTTTTCAGTGAGTGGAACAATCTTTTAAACCTGCAGTTTATTTGTGATCTCATGGCCATGAATTAGCATGCAAAGCCACAAAAACCTTGTAGAGAGAGTGGAGGAAGCCAGCATTAGGAAAGAGCAGAAGCCAGAGAGGGAGAGAGCTGGCTGCAGGAGGAGGGGAACACAAAAAAAGAATAGAAAGCAGCTTCCAAAAGGGAGGGAAATGGGAAAGAGGAGGGCAGCAGCAACAGTGTGGAAGGGTGAAGGTGAAGAGGGAAGAACAGCTGCTTTTCCCTCTTGCATCCTGACTGAGTTTTTCTCTGAAATACCCATTTTTTTGAGCATATTGATTCTGTGACCCTCTTTAGCTGTTTGAACTCTCTATTGGAAAGAATCAAATTCAATCCAAGTCTCTTTCTGGGATCTGTATTATTTTGCATTCCCATGAGGCCTGAAGGAAACGGTAAAGACAAATGGTGTGATAATCACAGACCACACAAGAAATAAAACCAAATAGGGGTGAAATGGCCTGGGAGAGGGGTCTGATTTTCAGGGACTGACAATGTGATGGTCAAATTTCTTCACATGTAATTTAATATGTCCTTCTGAGCTCTACAGCGGTGGTGATAAAAATTCACTTCTTTGGGATACGGAATTGATTGATTTGTTTGAATTATTCTTTTCAGCACACCTTTCATAACACCAAAAATGTTTTTTCATTCTAAAAAACCCAAACAAAACAACAACAATAACAAACCAAAATACACAAATGTAGAATCTAAAATAGAAAAGAAGATATTTGAAAGACAAGGTCAGGGTTAATAATTTAATAAAACCCTGCAAACATATACAATAACATTAACAAATCTTAGCTCTATAACTTTTTGCAGGCAAGTTACTTTTCCCATGCATTTTGTAGAAAGTTTTTCTTGGCACCTTTAGGTGACAGTTCCTGAAGATTTGTGTAGTTGAAGACTTTTGTCCACCTGAATTGTGAGACCTCAGATCCCACAGCTGCGTATTAGTGTCAGTCTGTGCTAAACAACTACTCGGGAATGGCACCCAGGGTTGGGTGCCTCAGCACAGCTGTGAATTGTAACTGATCCGGAGAGGAGGAGTGAACTCCTGTGGAACTAAAATACATTAGCACAGCAGAGCCATTTAAATGTGAGTGCAGTGTAAATAACAAAATGTTTCTTGGAGAGGACACTCAAAAGAAACTAGACTAACTTGTAAAGGGAAATGAATGTTGATTTAATTGGCTATTTAACGATTATCTGTTTTCTTCTTTTTCTTTTTCTTCTTCTTCCCTTTTTTTAATCCAAACAGAAAGGTTAATCTAACTATACATTTAAGGCTTTTAAAGGCTCCATTACAAGACTTATTATGCTAAAAGAAACATACCTGGCATGCTGCAGTTTTCTAAATGTATCAGCGATGCATGTAATGATTCACTTAAACCATCATGGTCAGAATTCTTTTACATTATTTCTATGTAAATTGGATGCTTCATGATTACTATAATATGTGTGAAATTCCACTTATTATTTCTTTTAACATGAAAACTTTTATCACTTAACTTCAACTCACTGGACAGAATATTTGAACCATTTGCAGTCATTAGAGCATTTTTGTTTGGTCAAAACCCTTGTGGGATTATACTTTGGAAAATAGCATGAATTACATTCAATGCAGCTGAATGGCAATTTTAAATATATAAGGGGCATCAGGAGTGCTCATCATTATACTTAGAATTCAACATTGTATTTTATCTGTTATGGACTTGTTTTTACATTTTTTTCTTTTATCCTCATGCGACTTACTTCAGCCTGTAGCATTAAAAAAAAAAAAAAAAAAGCCATAATCCATATAGAAAAGGCTATCTAATGATGTACACCTACCTCTTCATGCTCTGGAGGACAAATTTAAAATAGAGGCTTGGGTCAGAAGGTTTTTATTTTCACCTTAGTACTCAGAAGATACTTTCCCATATCCTAGGAAACACTGGGCAAACTGGTGCAGAGGAAGTCTCCTCTAGCAAAACTGATGATGATGTTCTTCTCTACTAGCCTTGAGATTTGGCACTGGATGTCTCAACATTTTCTGAAGTTCCCAGAATTCCAAACCACATCAAGATGAAGAAGGCAGAAGAGAAAAGAAGAACTTCAGAGCAGCCACCAGCCTCATAATCCAAGCAATTAGGAATTGTAGGAAAATCTGTTTTGAACATCTGCTATGCTATTCTCCCAAAGATAACCTAGCCTACTCTTTTGGCTGTTGGCTCTTCTGGATGGATTGCTCTGGCAACAGCTGTTCATTGCAATAGGGACTTGAAGCTCAGATGTCTTCAGGTTGTTCCAACAGCCTCCCTCGGGGAATATTATTTATTAACTTTAAATAGGCCCCAAGAGTTTTGGTACTAGAAAGAGGCAGAAATCTAGAATAGCCAAAAGACTTTGCAGGAGGTGGTACAGGTGCATGTCTTCCATGGTCTAGAGTAGTAGGACATTTGCCCATCCTGAGGACCTTTCCTTAATGCTCTTTCTTCCTCTGCCTTCCAAACTGAGTACATTAAGCAGTCATTTTAAAAGAACTAGCATCTTCTATCTCTGGTTCTTCTGGCTTTAAGCCTTCTCAATCTGTTTCTATTTTAACCACACTTGATGACATTTTTCCAGAAAAGAGTTAACTGAAATTAGTAGACTTTAATAAGACACTGAGGTTTGGGGTTTTTTTGTTTACCATGTGAAGGATAAAATGATGAAACATTTTCTCAATGCTTTAGCTTTTATTTCAGTAAACTCTGCTTTTCAGCTCTCAGTGAAGCTCTTTGGTTTTAATTGGAGTGAAAATACCTCCAGTTAAAAATATCCATCCTGCCTTGAAGGATAAGTGCTCCAAGCCTTCCACCACTAATCTTATACCATTCATTTTGAGAAATTACATTACTTTATGGTACATAGTTCTGTGACTTTAATTTCAGCATCAAAACACAGAAGACACTTTATCAACATTTATTTTACAGAAAAGTTGAAGAATCATATCCTGGGCCATGACATGAGGTGCTGGTCTGCTGAGTTATATTTGATGTTTGAACTTCTGTGGCTTTAAGCAAAACAAAGTTGCCTCAGTTTCTGTTACAGCAAAGTTATTATACAAGGTGATAAAAGCTTTCCTTTTTTTTTGCTATGACAGGTATCTGGCAACAATTTTCATTCAATTATTTAGACAATTCTTTCCTTCACAACAACACAGATACAGACTGTGAAAAAAGAGCTTAACATAATCAACATAGTTATTTTTCTTTATTTTAAATAAAAACATTTTTATTTGCAGTACAATTTTGGCCAATTTTGTAAGTTGTCTGAAGGACATATATTGAATTTTATAAACTTTTTAATGTTTTGTATATTTCTATTTAACTTCTATAAGTAATTGTCATATGTAACAAACATCTACAAATTCATATGTTGTGCATACTGCATTTTTTAAAGTATGTATTTAAATTTTATGTTGCTAGTATAATCTAGGACAGATTAGGTCAAATGATTTTTAAGACTGTTTCCTCCACGCCTACGCCTTAGGTGCTCTAAATGTCTATGGCATTATTTTAGATGTGTGCACATAGATTTTAAAATGAACTATTCTTCTAAATATTTGCTTCCTCTATTCATTATGTTTGTACCTCACCCATTAAAATGCTTATTTTAGATTATTCTTTTGAAACAAACTGATCTGGGATATATATTGTAATAGATCTCTCTCAATGCAACCATAAGCTATTTAAACAGGTATACCTAAAACCAGTTAAGACTTAAGGTTTCATCATAAGTCATATTAGAATTAATGACTCTGCTCACAGACATTGGTTTGGAAGACAGAGACTGAACAGTGCCATTACAGAGAATAAGCCACTGGCAAGTCAAGCAATTCACTGAGGACAGAATGATTAGCCACAAGGAGCACTTACAATGTGCTCTGGTAATTTAGGTAATTGTATTGCAGGGTTTGTAGACCCATGAATTACAGAGATCTTTTAAAAAATATATATTGTGCAATTTGAACAGACCCTGAAACAGACACCAAGAAGAAACAGCGATCAAGTCATTCAGATAAGATAAAGCATCACTGATGTATAGTATTTCAGTATTTGGGAAAACATATAGAAGTCAGCACACAGTAAAGCAGTAGCATGTACATTTATCATAACAACTTCTTCACTAGAATTCTAGGTATTTAAAAACCACAAAACCCACCAATTTCCTGCAGAAAATTAAAAGCAAACAGAAAAGACGGGGGGGAGGGAACATTTAGAAGGAGGTGATTTCACTGGAAATACAATGTTAGGTTGATTTCTATATAATTTCTAAATGTATGATATAGTCATACCTAATCTAGCATAAAAAATCCTTATATTTACTCCCTTTTTTTTTTTTTTGCACTGTATGTTTTCAAAGACCTCCTATAGTTAACATTATAATATAGTTAGTTGCTACAAATAATCTGCACTGATTATAGGAAAACTGTCAGTGTCTGTTCAAGGTCTGAAAAGGCTGCAGCAAATAGCTTTTCTCTTTGCCATGGAGACTGGGGTCTGTTTTTACGGTTACTCTGGTAACCAAAGCCTTTCTGGTGCTAGTCCTTTTCAGTTACCTTAGCTATTAAACCCTCTGGTTGAGACAAAAGGAAGGCAGTATGCAGATACTTCCCCATAAAGCAAATCTTAGGGTTAAAATTGATCAAAACCTGTAATAAAAGAAATAAAAGCAGCTTCTAATCAGCTGGTTACATAGTAGCTGTGAGGTGTTTGCGTGCTTGCCTACATGTGGGAAGCTAAGGCTTGGTGTGTTTGAATATTAATCTGATTACTAAAGGATGAGAAAATGGATTAGGCATCTTCAGTGCTGTTTCAAGGAACAGTCTCTCAAACCTGTGACCCTCATAGTGCAAAAGGCATTGGTTTTTCAAAGTTATCATCTGAGGAGAGTTTCGTTTTTTTAAAATGAGGATTTTGACATTGCTTGGAGCGATATATATTAAGATAATTGTAAAGAGGGTTACAGAATGCTGCCCCAAAGTCATGGGTTTGTTGTATGGTGTTAATGACCCTTCACAGTGCCTGGAATCCTTTAGCAAACAAAGTCAAAAAATGGATTCTAACCTGAAAGCTTATTAACATCACAGTAATAAAATACCCAATTCCGTGATCAATGGAATGAAGGTGAGCACAGAAGACTGGCAACAGAAAACCTCATAAAGATAGAAGGCTGAGTAGTGAAATATTTAACTGCTAAGATGGTAGTAAGTGTCAATTTTTCTTGGAATCAGTAAGTGTAGGCAGACTCCCAAATTATCTTGTTTTCAAAAGTAATGTTTTCACATTAGGTAAGGGCTTATTATGGCAAGCTTTTACTGTCCCTACACATTTTGGTTTGAGCTTTCTACTCTAAATGAAGAGGATTTTTCTCTGGAAGAAATAGCTGACTAAATAGGCAACAAATAATATTCTTCACAACTGAACAATTCATTCTTGCTTTAACATGGTCAAACTGAGTAACTCTAAACACTGCAATACCCATGGTGATAAACCACTTTTGAGCTGCAAAGTATTCAATTATTTTTCACTTGAATTATAAGTATGTCGCACAGAAATTCCCCATTGCTGTTTTCACCCACATAGATTACCATGTTTAAAATAAAGAACTTTGTCCTATCAGAAGACAGTTCAAATTAAAACACCATGATGTAGCAACTAAATTAAGATGGATTGGTATTTGTTAACAGCAAGGAAAGCACCTGCAGTATTAAAAAAGCTAAAGTATCTGTTCATCCATAAATTAAGTGCAGCATCAGAATACTGGACTGATCTCAGTTGAATCAGATTTGCGCATTTCAATAGAGAATGCTCATTTAAATGAGCCACTGTTTGATGTCAGCATCACTGCTCAAAAGGGCAAGTACCAATCCCTGATACCAGGTGTGTAACTAATCTCCAGGTGTTCCCATGCTAAGAAATAAAATATATTAAATACCCTCTTTGTTCCATTTCCCGGAGAAGACAGGTATTATAAGGAGAAGGGGAGAAACATATGTCTATGGAATGGCTGGAATCAGAAGAAGGTTGATTCTGGATTCACCGTAGTAACTGAACAAGGAATTTATGTACATTTGTGCTAAAAATGGCTCCTGCCATTTAACTTGGTTTTGCATGATGTTTCCAGAATTAGTGGGTTCAATGTAAAACTTTGGGCCAAATCTGTCCCCAGCCTTTCCACCATGTTTGATACATTTCTGGTTTTGAAGAAGTGGAGATTATTCATGATAAAATAATGATATTGCATATTCATATGTGTGTGAAAAAATACATATACATTTGATAAAACGAAGAAGGCGGGTTTGTGACAGTCACATGCAATCACTAACTAAACACAGAAAGCTCTTGACACAAGAATTTATGACCATATTTTGATATTTTATTGATATTTTATTTCCTAGGAAATCCTCTAACTGCAAATGACATCATTGGGGTGTATGGAATATAACCCATCAGGTCACCCATAGCAGAATGATCCAGAAAATCAGATTTCTTTTTTACCTGAGGTAGCAGATAAAATGCAGGCCAAGCTCTGACCTGTTAGCATTGGTTTCCCATTTCTACACCCAAGAATTGTATCCCTACAACTCCCCTGGTATCCCTATAGCTCCCCTTCAAATCAATTACCCAATGCTGAATCTGCAGGCAGACACATTTTTGTGGTAATTCTGTCTGGCTGAACAGCTGAGGATTTCCTTGCAGAGCACTGCATGAAGTGCATCTGCCAGGTGTCTCTCACTCCTACTTTGCAGGGCCAGGCACAGAGACCTGCAATAGCAGCTATTGCTTTTGCACTTTCTGTAGAAGGGGACAGAGATCCTCACTGGAAACTGTTCAGCCTGGAGAAAAGAAGGTTGTCTGGAGACCTCATAGCAGCCTTCCAGTATCCAAAGGGTGCCTACAAGGAGGCCAGAGATGGATTCCTTGTCAGGAACTGTAGTGATAAGTTCAGTTCTTGTAGAACAAGAAGTAATGAATGCAAACTGAAAGAGGGCAGGTATTGAGCAGAAATTATTTACTCTGAGGGTGGTGAGACACTGGAACCAGTTGTGCAGAGAAGCCCTGGAAGTTGTCCAGATGCCCCATCACTTGGAAGTGTTCAAGGCCAGGTTGGATGGGGCATTGCTACCTGGTCTCATGAGAGGCGTCCCTGCCCATGGCAGGGTGGCTGGAACTAGATCTTTAAGATGCCTCCCAACACAAACCATTCTATGATTCTGCATGTGATGATAAGCAATCTTCAGTCCTTCATGGCATTTTGCCTGCAGGGAAAAAAAGTCATTATTCCCATTTGACAGCTGAGGAAGCTGAGATTGAGACTGAGTGACAGCTCCAACTAGAATTTAAACATGAGCTCTGGGATCATAAACCCGGTGTTGAACTGAAAACTTCATAGCAAACAGCTTAGATAAAATCCTCAGCTATGCTTGAGACATATTCTTCTGGGCTAAAAGCATTTCTGAACTGGAGAAAAGCAGTTCAGATTGAACTGAAAGCCCACGTGTGTGTTCTAGTTTGGACATCACATATCTCAGATGGTGAGCCGAAACAGAAACCACAAGATATAATCATCTACCCTAAGGTAAAAGATACACAGGTAAATGAGGAGGATTTATTGATTTTATACAAATGTACTGACACAGAGAATGTTTGGAGTGACACATTTATCTGTAGGAGATGAGCAAAAGCCACAAAAACCTGTGTGTTAGTGCATACCTGCAATGCTCAGCTCAGGATAAAATGCTTTATCTTACTGATTTTATATCTTTGAAATTTACTTTTTTCAAACAGAAACAGAGGTCTGTGTTTCCCAGACCTTTCACACTAGCTCAGGACTGTGCACAAGTGTCCTCAAGGATGATCTGTGGCAAAGCTTCTAAGAACCTTCTAGCCCTGCTTCTCTTTTGTAGGATTAAAAGACAAGGGGCATCGGTACTTGACCTGTGACTTCTGGGAGTGCATGGATTTGCGGGAAGAGATTCAGAGGAAGCTTTTGGCTGTAGGTTTTCAGAGAGGATATCTTCTAAAATGAATGTGTGATGTCTGAGAGGGCAGAGATAAAAACAGAAAAAAAGAACACTATAACTTGTGAGAAAGGATATTAACAATGACTCAGTACAGTGACAAGCTGCTGTATGCATTCAGTTTCATATGTCTCCCACAACTAAGTAGGTACTCTGTCCTCATACAGTTGCACAGGATGTTTGGGGAAGGTCCACACTTTTCAGGTCATTTCTTGGCTGCAGCAAAGTTCTTCTTTGTTACATAATGGTCAACTATGCAAATATAGTTCCAATTTCAAGGAAGACCTGTTGATGCAAAATAATGTTTCATCGTGAGCTATGTTTATGTGCAGACAACTTTTATAGAACATCTTGCAGCAGTCTCAGAAAAGAAGCAATATTCTGAAGTAAAACCGAACTATTATCAAATCAGAGCCTTGAAGATATTTTCCTAAAAATTCTGGTGTTAATTTGAAAGCCATGACACATAACTCCTGAACCTGCTGTTATGTGAGTCTGGACAAGTCATTTGGCTTCTGTAATCTACAGCTACCTCCTCTGCAGAAAAACTAATTAGGACCCAGTTGTGCTAAATCAATTACATAGAACAAACCAAATGTGGAATTTTAGCAGTTACAGATTTTTTTTAGTGGTTTTATTCAAGTGAACAGGAACCTTACACATATAGGTAGTGCTCAGAGCCACTAGCAAACAGCACTCAGCAGCAAAGATTGGATCAGAAGATACATTGCAATGGTTGGCAATCTTGTGACCTTGCTTCTGTTGCTTAAGTCTAGACAGCTACAACAATTTGAGAAAACCCATTTTGTCTGACACATCCTTATGATGCTGCCAAGTACAATTGCAGGACGTGTGGAACACCAGCACTGTTCTGGACAGATGACTGAGAGGTACCCTGGGTATCCTCACCTAACTCAGAGTAGTTGCTTGTTTAGGCAAGTAAGGCAACAAAGTTTGCCTGTTTAGGCAATTAAATCACGCACGCAGTGGTCAGCAAGAATAATCCCTGTGGCTTTTGTATATATATGATCTCATGTAGCAAACAGCTTTTTTTTCTGCAAGAGCTGACCATAATAGAGTCCATAGAACATCCTTGAACACACCTTGAAATATTCCTCCAGCCAAAAAAAAAAAAGTTTACTTTTGAAATAAAATGTATATAGTTGTTCTAGTTCAAAGGATACTGTACAAATAAGCATCTGACTTTGTCAAAACCAGAATAAATCAAAGCAATCTCCAACCAATTTTCTTTTACACATTTAATGCCACCCTTGTAGGAGATTACCTGAAGCCCTATTGAGGAGCTAGACTGTTAATAAATATGTTACTGGTGAGAATTTATACATTAAAATTGTTCAAACAGGTTTCAGTTGAGTGTGAACTGTAGTATCATTTAGATATTTTTTGTTTCAACACGTCCTGGATTTCTTTTTATTTTTACTTGTTAATTTTAACAGGTTTTTTTTTTCTATGCCATTAACCATTCAGATAGTCACACATTTGCTAGAGTTACTTTTTAAACTGTTCATGTTTCCCTGCATGTTTTTAATTCACCACCTGCCAGCATCCTGCCCATTGCTCCAGCCTGGCAGGCAGCCCCATCATGAGCCTCATACTTGTTTTTTCTGTCTCACAGCCCCTGAATGCTAGAGCTCTATGATCATATGAGCTTCTCAACTTTTCATCAAAACAATAGGGTTTTTGCCTTTTACTTGCACAGCATCATTTAAGTGTGAGAGAGGTTTACAAACCTGATGGAATGCTTTACAATGCCTTCTCAAGGTTTTATGGGTGGTCATGTTTTCATCAGCCTTGTGTTGACCTTGCCGGATGCTGGGAATGGGTTCCCTGCTGTACATACTCTATCCAAGCTTGCTTTAAACAGCTGGGGTGAAAAAATTTCTTGGAAGTGTAAATTTTCATTGAGAAATAGAAGACCATGACTACTCATTGGGTTTCACTTAGCTGAAGATAGAGAGGTCTGGTTTCAGCTTGCAGGTGGCAGAAGCAGCTCCCCATGGAGGATTGTGGACAGTGACACATCCCAGCTGGAAACCTGCACACACAGGGCAGTGCATCCCTCACACCACACTCCACACCTCTCTCCCCAAAATTATCATCTTGCCAGCTAACATAACATGTCTGAGGAACTGACTACAAGCTGGTACCACAGAGGAAACTTGCTCTTGTGATGTGCCAAAGAGCATGACCATGAACATGTGAATCAGGCCAAGGGAATCTGAGTCATAAAATACATTTCAATGCTGTTATACATTTGTTTAAGATTCTTCTTCTCCTACCATTGAAATTGTCTTCACCACCTTCTGCTGAAAGCAGTACTAGTTTCATACACCTGCTTTGAGAGATGTGAACACATGTAGATAAATTTGTGGTAGGGGACAATATTAATTTTCTCATAAATTTCTGTTTACTCTATGCTTTTCTTGAAGAAATAGCTATTTAGTATTTCAGTATATTGGAAACCTTTTACCAATATATAGTAGCACTGTCTTCAAGATTATTATTTTCCAATTTTAAATCAGGACATTTTGTCAACATGTACTCTTTGGCCAAGACAATGCGATGTCTTTGCTGGAGCACACATAAATTATTACTTTGGCTATTGTAAATCTTTATTTAACAACTTATTCAAATGCAGCATGTATCCACAAGCTTCATACATGTTCCAAATATTGTAGAGCCAAAATCCATGTAAAGGATTGATAAAGCTTTGATTTATTTAGCTACCTACACTTGTGCCTAATTTTACCACAGGAATAATTATGTGTGACCTTACAGAACTCAAATTTAAGTCCTCTAGGCCTCAGAACAAAGTTATATGACCATAACTTTTAAAAGCACAAATAACTAATTTTGTGCAACCCTGTAGTCAATACTGCTAACATTATTCCTGCCAAGCACCAGCTCATTCCACAAGATATATTGGCAAAACTGCCCTTGATCTTCAGATACAGTGCAGTACAAAGAGTAGCAGTCTGCATTTTTGTGGATAAATGGCTTCTCAGTTTAATTGTTATTTTGGGCTCTGATTTTGGTTGATTGCTACTTCTGTGTGCAACTAGCTCAGCCTTTCAAAAGATGAGTGGATATAAAATTTTTGACTCATGTTTACATTCTCTATATTTTCAGTGACTGAATATTTTGAGACAGTTTGTGTCATTAGCATTTTTCCTAGTTAATATTTAATTTAAACATAAATATAACCTATAACCTGTGGGCTTTTGTGTTAGTAAAAATACTAGCAGTCCTCTGAAAGGTCTTGTGCTAGATCTCTAAAAACTAAAAGATGACTTCAGAGATAACTTTCTTCAGTATCATATACTGAACACAGGGTTCCTGTAGTCATATGACTGTTCAGAAACACAAACACAGTTTATGCAGACTTGACTTGTTAGAGTTTAAGTATCATTCTGTATTTTTTCTGTTTATTTTGTTTTAAAACAGCTAAGCACTATCAGAAAATATATTGCAGTGAAGGAAATAGAATGAGTTATAAATCTGAGAAATTTAATCTATATACTTTAATGGAAGCAACAGTAAAAATACATAAGGCATTATATTCCAGGGATGAGAATAAATGTATTTTTCCATACCTATAATCTATTACCTCAGTGTAATGACTTTAGCACTCAAAAGTGTCTGAGTTAATTGTTCTGTAATCCATTTTTTATCAATTTAACTCTTTGAATCTTAATCAATTGGGGATTAGTTGGGAGGGATGCTAAATTTTAATTCTTTGCTCCTTATAGACTATCCCTAAAAGTTGCTTGTTCTTTAAACAAAAAATATATGGCCCCTTTTAGACCAAGGTAAATAGAAAATACCATTAGCTTTTTATTCCAGAATTAACAGTGCAGATACATCTATATCTCAACAGGAAATAGAATTATTATATGGACATAACAGTGGAAACACATATCTCCAATTACACTGGTTAGAAGGATTGCACATCATGTTCTGTCTTCTAGTACAAAATTTCTACAGGTACATAAAGGCCTGGCTATCTCACCACGTTTCATCTCACTGCTACTCCTCTTGCCAAATGTGATTCATCACTGGTAATTCCTAAGAGTTCTCTTTTTCTTTTTCAGTAACTTTGTCACTTTTAACTGACATATCTCTGGAAACAGGTAACTTGATATTTTCTTAAAATATCTTGACTTGCCTTGACTTTGCAAAAATGTCCTCTTTAGAATCAACCTCTGTCAGTCCCCACTGGTACTGTAAAATCACTCCAAGCAGTCTTATGGGGTGAGTGTCCTGATAATTTCCCATGTCTTTGACTTGAGCATCTTTCAGCAGAATAGACCAGATGGAAGCCTGAAATGCCAGGGGAAGTTTCTTTGGGATGTTTATCTGGTGATACATGACCTATGCCTCAAGTTATTTTGTTTGTTGATTTTCCAGACATGTAAAATACTCAGCATCCTCTGCACCATTGAACCTCAGCAGATCTGCTGTTTTGTGCAAAGAAAGAAAAAAACATGTTAAGGAAACCCTAGCCATTGGAGAAATTATTTGAGTGTACCTATTTGTTTTTATTTAGGCGACCTATATGATGTTGCATGCTGTTCTTTCTAAGGGGACAAAAAGCTTTGGAAATGTCAGTGCCTTTTATAGCTCTATAGGGTTATGTCTGTTGTGTGTGTACACGCACACACACTCTCGCATATATACAAGAGAGGAAGTCATTTTATTTTACCCAAATCAGCTACTTAAGTAAATTGAGATATATAGAATTTACCAATGAAATGAGTGATTTGATGTGAATAAAAGAGGTGGTGTGTTGTAAATCAGTACTGACAGCCAAATGGGAAAAATTGACAGAGCACTGTAATCACTCCCAACATCCACTGAAGTTATTGATCCAAAACCTCTATAATCCCCTTCACATAACACAAGCAATTTCATATAATACCTGTAATAACAGTGCATTCAAACTCAAGTAGCCATCAGAAGCTTTGTATCTAATGGCAAAGCAGGCCTCTGCTGAGTAAGTGTAACAACTAGAGCACAAAACCGCCGATGACTCTTGCCTTTCATAGGTAGCGGCCTGCGATAAGAGCTAGTTCAGAAGATAAACAGTTCCCAACGCCAAGGAAAATGAGCTATTAATTGCCCTCTTGCTGAAGACATCATAAAGGCCCTAAAGCCCTGGGTGCAAAACAGGGAGAAGGTAAGCAGGATTTGGGGACTGATAACGCCCCGGGCGCCATCCACACAGCAGCGATCTGATGTTAATTACAAGAGGGGAAGGAGGGCTGAGAGGTATTTAGCTGCTGGGTCATTACATCCTTCCCAGGTGTTTTTCCCATGAAATGTTCCACCAGTTTTACAAGCTCCTTCTCTGGCTGATGGATTATTCCAGTGCCTTATCAAAGCTTTGCCAGCTCCTCATTAATATATAGAGCGAGCGGCGCGGTTCTATATATCATTGTCTTCTTCTCGGGGAGGGCTAATCAGTCAGGCATTATCAGCCCGTCAGCAGAAGGCAGGCAATCAGGCCTGACAGCGGAGAATCATGGGAGAGCAGGGAAGGTTAAATGAGGCTGACAGTTGTGATAATGATGATTATACTATAAATTAAGATATGATGATAAAGGAGAATAAAAGACACAATCTGAAGCAATATTTGGTTTAACATGTCTCTCTTTTTCGGTACTGTTAAATGGCCATAACATTTATCACGCCGAACAAGAATGGACATTTAACTACCATGATAAAATAGGACAGCATCAGATTGAAAACCCAACAAGTTGTGATTATTGTGTCAGGCACTTTTCCACTGGTTGAAAAAACTGGAGATAGAGCATATGTTATAATCATTCATGCATTATTCTGCAGAATGAAAAGAAAATAGATCTATTTTAGAAATGTCTTCCAGACTTCTAGATAAAAAAAAAATCCAAAAGGAAAAAATTAATATATTCCCCTGCTTCCAAGATCGTTTTTATCAATGAAACTATAGGAACATAAGTGATAGTTCTTCCCTGCCACCTCCTCATAATGAATGCATGTATTTATTAGTAGCTGATTTGGAGGGTTTGTAATTGTTTCACTGTTAGTCTCTTATTAAGCAAAACACTGTAAATGAAATTACAACATCAACATGTCATTTTCAAAGATCACTCTCTTGTCAGGTGGTAAAATTAAGTAGGTTCACACAGGTGAAATCAAACAAGAACTGGCATGGTTTGACTGTAGGAAGATATGCAATAGAGTGGATGTCATGCAACTATTTGGTTGTTTGATTAGACAGATGGACTACATGTGTATCATTTGTTTATGATGTTTGTGTTTAGGGCGCTTAACAATCCTAAATAAATATCATCAGACTATGAGAATGAGAATGATGCTCATTAGCAGCTTATGCAGTGTCCCAGACCCTGTGCACTCACATTGGCAGCCAGACCAGGCTGAGTAGAGAGCGCTCTGTCCCTGGATGTGCTTACCGTGAAGAGAAGGAAAAGTTTGGGAGGGGAAGTGCAAAACCTCCTTATTGGAAAACCACATATTTTAGAACAAGTTGAGCAGAAACACTATGCTTCCTGCAGGTATGCTAAAGAAAATATTACCTATATACATAAAGATCTTTGTAGAAAACAAATGTTTATAGTTTGCACAAATATATATTTCTTGTGTCCATAGAGCTGACCATGATCCTATTGCCATGGCAAAGCCTCAGACCAAGCCAATAGCCTAAAGCTATAATCTTAACAACTGTTTTGTGGATTAATACCTATGTATATTTTTTGTGTAATGCACTCATATATCATGCATCTCTATCCATTACACTCTTGCAAATATGAGGAGATAGTTTGATAAATCACTGTATTATTTTTTGCAGCTTGAGCTGTGCAAATGGTGTTTTTTTGCTAGATATGAAAGAAGAATAAACTTCTATTAGTGTATGCTATATTAAAGTGATAGTGCAGGAGAGGAAAATGAATATTTTTAAAATTCTCAGCTTTATTTTCCCCGTCTCTTCTTTATTACCTCAGATTGGGAAGCATTCACAGTATAAAAGCTGATTATTAATTGTAGAAGTGGTTGAGTTGACCACACAAGTCTGAGGCAAAATTATTTGCTTTAAAAATTAAACAAAGTTAGTTCACAACAAGCCTTCCATGAAACATGACTTCTCTGGAATCTGCTCAGACACTATGGTGATGGCAGTCACTTAAGAGCCTTAGACAAACAGAAATCTTTGCTGTGATTATAGTGATTACCTTTTCTGTAGTGACTGACTCAATGGAAATAAAACCTGAGATATTTTGTAGAAGGCAAAAAGAAAAGAAAAAAAACCCAAAAAACAACAAACCCCACACAACCAAAAAAAAAAGAGCCACCCTGAAACAACTGCTGCAGTATTGTTTTTCACTGGAAATGGCCTATTGTCTAATGCACTTTAGAAGAGTATTTTTATTATTTGATCAATTTGATTTACCAGAGCCATGAAAATTGCACACATTCCTCTCGTACAGATGTAAAGCAAGAAACACAGATGAGTTTATAAACCTGACAGCCTGTAATGGAAATGCTTATGCAACCAGCACTCTCTGGCTGTGCAGTCTGTGCTTCAGAAAAATCCAAAGATATTCATTACTAGAGTACAAGAGCGTGGAAAAATACAAAGAAAGAACTGTGATCAAATGGAATATCCTAATGCATCATCCTGGGCTTTATTTGTGTTTCTTTTCTGTAATGATACACAGCACTTTGCCTTGTTTCAATTTGAAATGTGCTATTGCATCTGAATAAAATCACTAGTGTTTTTCATGAAGATAAGGATTTTGTTTTGCTATTTATCCTCTCTAAGATCAGAATTTTATTAAAGGAGCAATGCTGCTTCAGAGACTTTCTCCCTAGCTTGTTCCATCAATTCAAATGCACACTGAAGATATATTTGCAGGACTTCAAATAAACCAGGATGTTATAGTGTGATAATATATTTCTTCTAAGAGGCAGAGAGGGGATAAGTCTGGTGCAATCAGGAAAGAGGAAAGACACCAGTGCAAGGATTATGACTACATATTTTAGGGAGATCCACTGCTGGAGTCAAAGCACTCTGTACATGATCACATTGAACTAGGATCCACAGAAAATGGTAATAAAATATAGCATTCCTCTCTACTCTTTCCACCCCAGCTGTAGCTACTCTCTAAATAAACCAAAGTTATTTGGTAAGCTGGTTGAAGAAATGTCTGTTAAAAAAAAAATAAAAAGCCAGTTGTTCTCCAAGCTTTTATTCATTTGCAAGTGGTCGAGCTCATAATAGATGTTGGGATAAGCCTCACTGAGTTTAGATGTTCCATGCAGACAATGACCAAACTGAGATCCAATTCAACACATATCAAGTTAAATTTCAAATTTCTTAGTGGGAAATAGTAACTCCACTGAATTCAGTTGGGATTTTGCAATTCACTGGATTTCTTCTGTGGAGACTTTAATGCATGAAGACACTCATCCTGGGGGCCTAGATACAAAAGTTCAAGAACAGGGATTCTTTGCTGTCCTTCCAACTTCTCTCCTGTCCTTCCCAGCCACAGCCCTTGGTGGCCCAGGTATGCAGAGTGTTCCCCCACAGCAGGTGGCCACTGCTAAGGCCAGCCAAGTCTGAAATGCTTGGCCAAGGCTCATTAGTCCTGTTTTTAAAACCCAACTGGAAGTGTGGTTTATCATTTGGAGGTAAGGTTCTAATTTTGGCGCACAGGAGGCTGCAGACAGGAAAATATCTTGTTCCTTATTCCATTTTATTAACTTTGTTTTGTTCGCTTGAGCCCAGCACTGTGTAAGACTTTGAATAATCACAGCTGTACAGGTAGCTCCAGTGGAGTGAATGAGGGGCTTTTTCAAGGGCTCTGCTCCCTGCAGAAATGATTTGTACCTCTGTCTGATTGTCACTAACAGAAAATGAGAAATAGGAACATTCAATGCAAAGTAATGTGTTCTGTACAATTACTGGATTAATAATTTTATTCCATTACTGTGTGGGGAGAGAGGACATCAGGTTGAAGATCTGCAATTCTAGTATATTTCTAAGCGTCCTGTTAAGAGAGTGAGCAAGGGTCAGGAAACTTAATTATGCCATAACTAGATAGAAATTGCCAAGTGATAAAAAGAAACATCCAGCCAGATTCAGCAGGAAATTACAGCTTTAATAATATAGCATAATGCCTACTTCTATACAATTATTGGAGAGACCCTGAATGATTTTAAATAACAGGCTTGGTTTTCCAGTAACGACAGGGGGAAAAAAATCTGAAAATGACATTCTGCATTTTGCTGTAAATATTTTTCTGAGGTTTTGGGGGTGTTTTTTTAAAGACTAAATTATTAAAAATCTCATATTTACTCTTGGTAGTGTGGAAATGCTATTATTCTGAAATGAGAGAAAGGTTATATTTATGGAGGAATTTGTATTTGTGGAAATTAAGCCTGTGGAATCATTCTTTTAGTGAATTGTGCTTATTTTATTTCTAATTTTGAAATGAAAAAGCAAATGCACTGAAATTTATATTAAAAACCCAGGGCTGAGTATTTTTGTTTTACAATTCCAGGCTTTTTCCACACTCTGACCATGTTAGTGTCCAATATCTTCGCAGTATTCTTTCAGTAAAATGTTTATGAACAGATTAAAGATTTCCTTGCATGCTGATACAGGATTTCCTTATAATTTTGTCATCTTTATGAAAGATTAAAAAAAAATACTGTTTTAGCATAAAGAAAACTCTTCATCCTAATGAGAAGCAGCTCTTTTTTTTCCCCCTCTCAGATGAAATAGGATATTTTAAATATTAAACTCTTATCACCTTTTGTAAACACTGCATGTGATATTAAGGCCTTTTGCAATATATGTGTATGTGTTTGTCCATTTATTTCTAATGTAAGAAAGAAAAGTCATTTCTGGTACTACCCAGGAGAGCTCAGCATTTCATTTTGTATTCTGAGGATGCAGATTAATCAACCTGACTCTCTTACCCAGGGCTAGCCATTCTGCCTAGAAATCTGCATATCTGCATATTACTGTTCTTCCCTGAATTTAATTTCCTACAGGAGCTGATATTAATCACCCTGTTTAAACAGAGGGGATTTGGGGTCTATACAAATATGACATTTTTTTATGGAAGTTGTAGAATATTTTCTCCTTTTTCATTATTATTTAAAGAGACAATAGCATGGTACTTTAAAGCAAACTACAAGAGATTATTTTTGTTTACTTGAGCTCATATATATTTAGTTTAGATTTTAATCATAACATATGGCACACCAAGAAAGCTGTTCTATGTTTTTCTTTCCAGATTCTACCTTCCCTGCCAAGAAAATTCCTCCCATCATATGATGAAAGGGAGTTGGGCCATATACATCTCAAATACATCCTAGCTGAGAAAGTTTATTTGAATCTTTATTTAAAATGTGCACCAGTTTCATCACTCGAATATCAGGCATTACACCAGCAGGCAAGCATTTGTGTACTTCTGTTTTGCAACTGGTGAAGGCAGGAAGAGAAACTTGGTTGTTTTGTCAGATCAACACTGACGATTGTCAGATCAATCCATAAGGCAGATATGGCTTCTCTTGTGGATTTCAGTGGCCCCACACCCTCAGCAGGCACCAGGGGAAGTACTCGAGGAGATGTGACACTGTTACTGAGGGCTGGGAGGAGGAAATTAGCTTGGATCCATCCTTTGCCAGGTAAATCTGTATCTATCCAGGGCCACTGGTCCTGTCTGCACACAGTCACAAAATCTGGTCGAACAGGGAATCCCCATGGCTGGTAACTGTTGTCTACAGGTGAGAACAAAAGAAATTTCAGGAAGGCAGCAATGCTTTCACCATCCCACCTTAAAGCCTCTCCATATTCTGTGTCTGAAAGTGGAGAACAATGAACTGTCACTGTGTGACTCCACCGATGTCAGGCACATTGTATCAGGCAGGAATTCAGCCCAATCCGTCTGTCCCTCAGCCAGTATTGCTTGGCATCTTTTATTTTGGCTGCTGAAACTGCAGTTATGGCCCAAGCACAAACAACTCAGAAGAACAACATGCTTGGAAATATGTGCCTGCATACCCCAAGAGCCTGTGCCAGCTGGAAAAACAGAGCATACATCAGTTACTGACTAGATATACTGCCTATGTTAAAAAATGAAGCTGCTAGCCAGATTTTTGTTTAAATTTACCCCTGGCCTATTGTGGCACTCCAGGTTAATTTGGATTGGAACCTCTTTTACAGAGCTCTCTGGTGCAGCTCTGAAAAATATGGAACTTCCCTTTTCTTTTTTAGGAAGGTTGAGTTCTTTCATAGCCTTCTATCAAAGCAGTGCTTTTTCTGTCACCCAAAACTTCATGAGGAGAAATTCAATATTGCATCCTTCTTGCTTTCTCAGTCAAGAAATACATATGTGCTTTGAGCTGGGGAAAAATTAAAACACAGAAATGTTGACTGTTTTCCAGTCAACACAAGTATAGAACAGGTAAAATAATGAGTAAATTTTCACATAAGATGTGATGTGAACCTGTGCCTTTATTTGCAAAATTTTAACCAGATATGGTCTGGTTTCTATTCAAGGTCCTGGTTCTGCAAATTGTATTGCAAATTCCAGAGAGGTTATATTGCCAGCATTTTCAGTGGGTTTGCTTGGGCAAATAGATTGAGGTGCCACAATGTGTAATCAAGGTAGATGTTTGGAACTCTTTGATAAATAGTCATAGTGATTTTATTTTTCATTTGCAACTCAAAACTGAATGTGGGGTGATATAAATACTTTTTTTCTTTTTCTACAAATTCCATCTTTCCTCTTCATCTTCTAGAAATTCTGTTCTATTTAAGAAAAGTTCTATAATAAGAGAAAAAAAAAACCCAGTCATTTTGACTAACACAAGATTTTCTGGGGGATTTGTTATCAGAGGTCTTGGCATCAGTCTGAAGAGATTACTGGTATTCATGCCGTTCTTCCTGAACACCTAGGCTACTATATTTCCATTGCCTGTTACAAATCACAAGGGTATCGCCCCAGGCAAATAACAGCTTAGCATGTTTATCTGTCTGTGCTAATAGCATTTCATTTGAAGTCTTAAAAGTCACAAGTGGCTTAAAAGGGCACTATTACATGACTTCACATTTTATAGCAAAATGACATGGTCCAGTTTCATTTGTTCTGCTTTGAAGTGTTCTTGTCCCTTGGCTGCCTGACTGCAGCCTCTTTCTATTCAAACTTGGAGCACGATCCCCTTGAACCAAGGTGCTGTCTTCTCTAGACAACAGGGAGAACTTCACTTGTAAAAACACCATTTTCAAGCTTACTTGTTTGCATTCTACTCTTGTAATATTATCCACTGTTATTTGCTTTAGTGCTAGCTTGCCTGTAAAGGAAAAGATTATGTAAAATTACAGTTTTATAATTAACATACAGTACTTGTCCGCATTCATATGGAAGCTAGAACTGAAAATTATTTAAAAGCATTAAAATAGTGTTCTGTATCCTTGTAGAAACACAAAAAGGTGAGAGTCTGGACCAAATATATTCTTCCTGACATTTGATAGTCTTTATTTAATTTAAACTAAGAATGTTTTCATCTTTAAAATTGTGTACCTGAACTGTTTTGTAGGAATTACAAAGTGCAAAATAGAACACAGTCAGTGTATATAAATACAAGCAGATACTGATGAAGGTTGATGAATCAGCACCAAAGACAAATGTGTATTTTACTTTTTTTCTGTCAAATGTCTTTTGAGACAGGATAAGAAGCACTAGAAAAAGACCCACTCTCATCTAAGGGGAAAATCATGTCTTATCACCAGAGGCAAATAATAATAAAGAACTCTTTCTGATGCAAATCTAAAGTCTTTTCCTGCAATTATAGAGACTGAAAACTTGGTTCACATAGTTCCTTACCGGCCACCTGTAAGCTACACCTAACTTCTGATTATGCTATGAGTGCTGCATGCTGATTTGGAATGGAAGTGTTAAAGTTTTGGGAACTTCAACCCTATCACACAGGAGAAAATCTCAGAGTATTGAGGAAAAAATTCCTCACGTTCCACTTGCACTTATTGGAGCAAATTTTATGACACATATTTTACTTCGTACAAGAGTAAAAAAGACAGAACTGGCACACTGAATTTAATTTTAAAGTATTTTAATCACAGAATTAATTTTCACAGTGCTTTTAGCAGAAAGAATCCTCTGGTATAATATACGTGGTTTGAACAAATGCATTTATATTCTAGGTAAAAACAAATGCCAACATTTTGTTTCATAGCAAATATTGAAAATATGAATCTGAAAATATGCCTGAGGTTAGCATGCTTACACCACGATTTTGCAATAGCATGTAGGAGATTTTCTGTAAATAAGTCCATCAAAAAGTAAAAAGGGAAGGAATTGTTCTGAATCAAATTATTATACCTGTAGAGCTTGTAACAAGGCAATTGTTATATTTTATAGCAAAATGACATGGTCCAGTTTCATTTGTTCTGCTTTGAAGTGTTCTTGTCCCTTGTCCCAGAGGCAATGACAGGAATATTTTTTTATTTGAGTCTTCTTCTATAACCAGATTCTTATTTATTTTACTGAAATCAGAAAAGTGTTCCGATCTGCAAGAACTTGAGTGGGGGAGATGTATGTCAGAAGAAAAGATAATTGATGGTAAACGTCAAATATTAAATCTTGATCTGGTTATTACCCAGCATATTAGCTATGTAAGAAGCTTAACAATTACAGCTATGATTGACTAGGTGGGATCCAAAATTCTAAATATCAACTGCCAGAAGGGATAATTATAACACATTAGCACCTGCGTGCTTAGACAAGATTGACAACTCCAGTCTAACATCTGCTTAATATCACTTTCATACTTTTCATATTTTTTTTTCTTTTAGAAAGGAATAACAAAGATTTTCTTGAAGCATAACAATAATTCAGCATCCATGTTACACATTCAGTTGATTATAGTTGCTTGTTTTCTTTGGTCATGTTTTGCACTGACACATTTAAAATTAAACAAAGCCTTTTTGGGATTAGACAGCCACAGTTGTGGTATATTTTAGACAAAATGTACCTGTCAGAATCATTTGAAAAAATCCCAACAAGTGGGCTGCTCTTCAATCAGCTGGGGTGGCCAATGCAATTTAACAACAAAATGAAAATGGAAAAGCAAGCCTTGCTTTCCCACAAGAGGAGCAGGAGAGAGAAGGAGATTTAGCATTCAGTATGCACAGCTCAGTGAAGCTGCCCAGCTGGGCTCTCTGCAAGGGCAAGGCGAGGCGTTCCCCTCCTGGCACAGTCCTGGCTGTGCCCGCCCTGGGAGCCGCGAGCAGGAGGCACCGGGGCTCTGGGCCTGCCCGCGGGCCTGCCTGGCTCCAGCAGCTCCCCTCAGCTCCTCCTCCCAAAATGGGCTGCAGGGGGGTCGAGCCAGGCCCCAGGAATTGCAGGGTGCTAGGATCCTCTTCAGGGTCACTCCAGTTTTGGGGGAACCCTCCCAGTGAAACTGCCCAGCACGTTCTGCCCAAAGGCAGGTGCTGCTCCCCAGTGCATTCACCCATGCAGCGAGACCAGCTGCCCTGGTTCTGCAATGCAGAAACTTTCCTCACTGGGAGCTGGAGTTCGGCCTCATAAAAGAGGGAGGGGTGATAGTGGTCCCATGGTGGCATAAGGGTGGCTAAGCACAGACAGTGTCAGCCCTCTGTCTGTCCTCCTGTGCAGAGGTGACATTCCTCAGCTGGCAATCTGAAGACCCCTCCTGGCCTTGTGCTGGGGAGCTCAGCATGGAGGCTGCTCTTGGACTCGTTGGGAATTTAATGAAGTTTTTAATCGAAGCAGGCAGAAATTTCTCATGGAAAATATATAAGTGTTCAAAGGAATACACTTAGTAAAAATTTATTGGAAAAGGCAAAAATCTCATTCCCTGTGGGCTTCGCTTTATGGTAGCCGAACAGTGATTAATTTTATATTAAATCCTTCACTGCCTTTAGTGAGCTATGAAGTTTTACGCCCATGTAACTCTCTGCCCATTTCTTGGGGTACAATCCAAGGTTGTTTTTTAAGTTTAGAAAGGGTAGCTCAAGTATACACTGCTCAGACCTGATGCCATGGAAGACTAACTCACCCAGCAGTGCCAGCAAAACTACATACAGAGGCAGAAGAGTCTTCTCAGGGTGCAGCTGCTGAGTATTTGGGCAAATTCTGTTGACAAAATAAATCCTTTTGCTTCTATAACCACCTCTAAGCACCTTAGCTGAGCTTTCTCTCTTATTAGTTCCTCCATTCTTTACTTTGGTTTGATGAGATATTTTATTTCAGTTAGCACAGCCTTCACTGTGCCCCAGCATGGGTGCTGCTGTGTGAGCAGATTGAAGAAGCAGGGAGGGGAAGGCTTTGCCTAAGTCCAGGCATATATTTGTCAACTTAGCATCATGCAAGAATTACCTACTGACTTTATTTGTGAAAGCCGTGCAAAAATCCAAGTCTTTGTGGGCTTCAATGCATCTGAACATAAACCTAAGTCTTGCTGGATTTGATGGTATTAATAGTAATTTTCTTCTGTTTTCACCATGAGGACAGTCAAACCCTTGAACAGGCTGCTCAGGGAGGTTATGCAGTCTTCATTACGGGTCATTTCCAAGATCCAGCAAGATAAATTCCTGAGCAACTTGATATAAGCACATAGCTGACTCTTCTTTAAGGATGAAGGTGGACTGTAGGTCTCCTGAGATTTCCTCTAAACTGTATTTTTCCATTATCCAAATTTCTGAAAACGGTAATGAAAAATTTTGGTAACATCTGTATGCTACAGATGCATAGAAGGATGTCACATGAATGTTTGTCTAACTCAACCTGATAACTCAACCTATTTTTAAACTCCAAACTATTATGCATCTCTCAGAATGTTTTTAAGCTGTTAACATCAATGTCTTACTTACACTGTTGGGGGAACTGAAGCATTTTACATTACATTTTGATACCACTGCTGTATTATTGCTTTGCTATAGTTCATATTAATAGCAGGTTTCTACCAAAAATTATGCAGAACTGAATTTTGCACTCACAAAACAACTGCAATATCCTGATTTTTAGACATCTTTCAATATGCTGGGTGTTGTTCTTTTTTATTTTTGGAGCATTAAGGAATACATGAGAAGAACATGACCAGAAATGGTTATTTTGCATGTATTATCTTTGCTAGTTATAATGACTTAATTTGCATTTAATTTGAAGAAGTGGTTATTAACGTTTAAGTGGGAAATGTAACAATTTAAAATTGTTTTTTGACTTCTAAGTAAACATCACCAGTTATGAAAATGCCCAACAGAACTGGACTATTCAGGTTAGTATTAAAATAGTTTTCATTTTTGTGCCAGGACAAAGAGACAATATAAATCACATAACATCATTTTAGGAGAGATAATTTATGGTTCATTTGAAGGAACACTGTCCAAAAGAGTGTCCTAAAATTTATACTGAGTTATTTGTTTGGTGCTGCGTGAAAGTGAAATTGTTCTGTCCAGAATTATTGTTCCTCACCTGCAAATCCTGATACAGCATCTCTATTGAGGAAATATATTGAGTTAATAATACATGTACACAACTAAATTATGTCAGTCAAGATGGGCAGTCCTGAAAGGGAGGAAACTTCAGTAATTTTTCATTTCTACATTTTCAAAGCCATTGCTTGAGAAGGGAGGAAGGCTACCATTCATTCTTTTGGCTGGCCACTTTCCATTCTTCCTTTAGAACAGGCTAAGAGGACAACTTTTTAATATAGAAGCTGCCTGCCATTCCTTTGCAGTCTAATACTGTTTTACATTTTGTCATGTTCCTTCCATTAATAGACATTTCAAATGAGGTCATGGTATCTAAAATAGACTTGTCTCTAATATCTTACCATCATTAGCAGATAAAATTATATATATATATTCCACAGTGATAACAGTTACATAAATTCATGGTTTTTCAGGTTAGGAATTGCATATATGAGTGCCTTGCTCATGCTCTTGAAGTTAACAGTTGTTTTGATGCCTGAATCATTACATGATCAAAACTTTGCAGGTATGTTACAAGTAGGCTGTAAAAATGGGAGGGAGATTTTTATTATTCATCGAAATATATCCTGTGGAAGAACAGTTTTCTCATCTGTTACTCTACTATATACTCACATAATTTCCCAGATTCTCTATCAATCCACACTGGACCTAAATTTTTAAAATTTTGTTTCACATACAAATATCATGACTTTACCCTATATTTCTGTCTAGATCATTATTTTACCTTACACAGCCTTAACTCATTAATATTTTGAAACTGAAATATTAGGTATTGTTATTTGTCCATTTTCTACATCAGAGCACATTACCTAATTTTTTTAATGCTGTGATTTTTTTCATTACCCCTTTTGAAAAGTTACTGTAAATTTCACTGACTACCAAACCCACCCTATTTTTGGTTCCCTATTTGCTTCCCTATTATTCATTTCCTGACTTCTGCAAAGAATACTGGTAGATTGAAGATGCATTTGTCTTTACACCAGCCATCCTGGTTTGTCTCTGACACATTTGAGCATTTGATGGACAACATTTTTCTCAGACAACATAAATAAATAGAATTCTCATCTCAATGGCAAGATGCTGTGTAATGATAAAGGCAATCAGATCTCCTTCTTCAGGCTGTTAGATGATAACAGATAGAGCAGTAGTGTTTGCAAGCTTCCCCACCAATAGGTAGAGCAAATAATTCCCGATGAATAATGCATCCAATGAGTTAAGCTTCTCTGTCTGATTGTGGTGCATGCCCGAGCAGACCATGATTTTGTCTAATCTGTTCATTATTCAAAGTATTTGATTAGTTTGGGGAGAGCTTTTTAAACTCTATGCACCATTTTTTATGAGTCAACACAGATTGACTTACTTTAGTTTTTTGTGATTGATCAGACACATAATGAAGGCAATACACTGTTTTCTAGAACATATTTGTGTGACATATTTGTCAGTACTTTGTAAAAGTGATTTTCAGCAAAGAAAGCTGTAACTTTTTAAAACTAAGACCCTGCTGAGATTGCTAAAAATCTTACCTACTGTGAGCCATTTTAATTACCAACAGGGCCTATGCAACAAATACAGGAAAGAGACTTCAGCTTGAAGCCAGCTGTAACTTTTTATTTTGACCAACTGGAGTATAAGCTGATATATGCAACTACTGAAGCCTACGAAGGACAACATCATTCAGACTCATCATCAGTCAACCATGATGTAGTAAATGCTTTCATTTATTGATCACCTCTAATCTGTGTCAAGTCTTTATTATTTGATACTTGTCCTCTATTTTCCATTCAGCATTGAATGCTTTTTTTCCTCAGAAATACATCTTGTTTTAGGAATTAATTCATAAATTCCTTCACTTGAGGATGGAATTCTTCACTCTTCAATTTCATTATTGCCCTCAAATGCTATTGGGTTCATCAGGGCTGCTTGACTAAATTTGTCTGTGAAAAGAGTGTATGACATTAAAAATGCTGTCATATTTATGTCTAGAAAAAATGACACTGTGATATTCACAGTCTCTTCTGTTTCAAAATACAATGTATTAAAATCCTTTCAGAAACATTGAAGTGACATTGCCAGTGCATCAAACTTCACAAAAGCCTGTGATGTCAAGGTTTGCTGGATACAGTTCTCCTGTTAAAGAGCAGCTGTTCCATTTGTTTAAGTAGTTGGACTATTTTTTACATGCCAACTGGTACATGTTTTAATATAAGATTGTTCCAATTACTCTTTTTTTTGACCACAAAATATAATTGTGAGCAAGAATATACCAGATTATAATGCTGCTGTTGGATCTTTTTAAACTTGCAGTCAAGAACATCTCAGAAAACCGTGCAAGATTTAAATTTGGTTTTAAGGCACCTACATCTAAGAACCTGAGTTTGTACTTACTCCATGTAGTTGTGTTGGACTTGAAGCCCAAATTTTACCCCCAGAAATTGCTGGCCCAACACTCCCATGCCACACCCAGGGTCTTGCAGGAAGACTGGAGTCTTTCTCCAGGCTGCACCAGGAATTTTCATTTCTGTCCCCTGTTCTTGGGCGGCAAACTCATGCAAGGGACAGCCCTGGCCTCTGACAGCAGTGCTTCAGGCCAGTGCAGGAGTTTGCATTCCAAGAGGGGAGCAGAGGACAGAAGCTCAAGCTGGCAGTGCTTTGGGCTGAGCAGACACATCCATCAGCTGCCCTTCCCAGACAGTAAATGCAAACCTTGTCCCCTCTGCTCTATCCTGGGCTAATGCATTGCCCCACATCATGATAGACTGAGAGAAAACAGTAGGTTTCCTTACTGCAGGGAAAACTGCTTTTATCTCTATCAATGGTGAATAAATTCTTGCACAAAAATAATGTGCGAAACACCTCTTTGTATTTTCAGATAGGAGAAGACTTAGCATGGAATTGTATTGAATAATATTATGGAACAATTTAGATTTCATTTTAATCTGTTAGTGTCTGCATTACTTCCTGCTGATTATAGACTTTAAAGTATTGGGTAAAATTTGGAAATAGATTATATTGATGGAAAAATTAAGTTAAATGCCAGTTTTAAGGTTCAGACTGTAGGACAGCTGTTAAATCTGTTAGATCTGCTTAAATCACTCTATGAATGAAGGCAGTTGTATCGTCATGTCCAAATAAAGATGGCAACTATTTTCACTTTTCAGGTGGCAACTATTGATCACTTTTGCATTTTTAGACAGGCAAATAGCTCAAAATCAAGACCTTTGTACTCAAGTATATATATTTGTTAGGATATCGATAAACTGAAGCAGAATGGGAGTAGAAGTGCCTGTGACTCACCAAAAGAGATGTGTACAAGTCCTTGATGACTGTTTTGGAGAGACAGTATCATAAATTACAGCTTTATAATCATTATTTACTGTTTCAGTACCATAAAAAAACAAAGAGCAGGGAGCCTTCGTAAAGGTCCACCCCTACTTGTCATGTGATCTCACATATGGAATAAGCTCCAGAAGCCCTGAGGTCTTACAGCAAGCAAGGTGTGGACAAAAATGATGGAAGAGTTGATGATATTGGCAATCTCCTTCTAGTAATTTTTTTGGCAATATGAATGGCAGAGAAGGTCAATTTTTTCCCCAGTAGTTTTTCCTGAAGAATTTACCTGAATACAAAAGACATCAGCCTGAAGCAAACTTTGGGAGGGGGAGGGTGGTTTTGGGGATTGGGGTTTTTTTGTTCTTTTTTAGTTCTTTTTTAAATCTTTATTATCCCCCATGTTTTTTTAAACTTGGTAACATTAAGTATATCCACAGTTAAGTACAGACCACCAGACTGTCCAAGATTTTATGTGAGAATAAAATCCTGAGAGAATCACTGTGAGATTAAATCTTCACCACTGCTTCATGGATATAACTTAAAATAAACAGAACAAAGACAGACCCTATTTAAGGTCCAAAATACAGAAAAGAACAAGGATGGTGATGTTTCTATGCTACTACTCCCAGTATTGGACTTTACTTCAATGACTTTATTGTGCAAAATGTCATTTATCTGCTGCTCCTTGTTTACTTTTAGAAGGTGTTTTCTACCAAGACCCACCCTCATCAGCAATGTGCCTTAAATCTATATTTTCTCCAGGGAGATCCTCCTACACTGCCAAGCTTCTCCAAAACCAATTGCACTTGTCTCCATTTGAGGAAATATTTCAATTCATCCCAAACTATTTGGCACATCTCTTTAAAGACGATATTGCTGAACACTGAAGCTTTACTTCATTTTAAACTTTTGTGGTTCATGCAAAGTTTGATCTCTTTCAACACTGATGTAGTTTTAGAACACTGTTTAGTTTTCTGCCTCTGTCTTTTTTGACATTGTTCTGTAAGTGCTGTCTTGTTAAAAATAATGTGTCTTCTGTCATGGGTATTCCACTATCGTATCTCCATCTCCAAATATGTTTTTTCCACATCCACATATCAATCAATAGCTTGCCTTAAACTAGCAAATGATAGTCAGTGTAACTCAAATTGAAGATAAAGGTTTTTGTGCTGAAACTTAACCACTGATGGCAGAATAGACAGTATCCATCATTTCACAGGAGCAAACACAACTCCAGCACTGGATCTCCACTGCTGCTTGAGTAGTTCACACAAAACAGATGTGTTGTGTATCCTACAGCAGTACTCCACAAAAAAAACTGCTCATTTCTGACACATGCCCTTCATCAATAATACCTGCTCACAGTGACTGTATTAAAGCCAACTATTACTATGCCTAGGCACAAAGCACAGAACTGAAATTAAATCCACTGAAGGGGGTAGATGATGACTGCTGACCCTACAGAATCACAGGATGTCTAAGGTAGGAAGCGACCATTGGAGGGCATCTAGTCCAACCCCCCTGCTCAAACAAGGAATGTTACTTAGGATTTCCCTGAAGGAAAATTACTCAGGACTGTGCCCTGACAGTTTTTGAACATCTCCACTGAGGGAGACTTCGCAGCCTCTCTGGGCAACCTGTTCCAGTGCTTGGTCACCCTCAGGGTAGAGAGGTTCTTTCTCATGTTCAGATGAAACTTCCCATGCCTCCATTTCTTCCTATTGTCTCTTGTCCTATTCATTGACACTACTGAGAAAAGCCTGTCTCTGTCCTTTTGACACCCTCTCTTCAGGTATTTATTGATAAGATCCCCTCTCAGTCTTGCTTCACGTAGCTTTGGGTCCAGATTAAAGTGTAGTAAATGCCTGCCTCCGTCTGTGGTCGGTGACCACACTGTTGCAGATTTTCAGCATCTGTAATATATTAGCAACTTCTAACTTATCATCTATTATACATTTTCAGGTGTGTTTCTGAGAGTGTATATCTATTTAAAAAGTGTGTGTATTTATGTATACATATACTGTTCTCATTATCTTCTATTTGCTTTTATTATGTTTTCCATTCTGTGTCCTCCTGATTGTCATGTCATTTACACAAAGCTTATTTCCTCTTTTATGTGTGGAATTCTTCTCATTGCTCACACATATTTTCAGTCTTTTCTCAGGACCTATAGGTACCACAATGTCATTTTGTTATGAGATAAATAATCATATAATGATTGCTGCTGCTCCTGTGACATGTAAATGTGATTGTACAAAAAAAAAACATACTAAATCAGTTTTACTCCTCACCTTTTTATTATCTGTATTTTTAGACATTAAATTCTTATGACCATCATATTCTCAGAAATGCTTTTACTGTACTCAACATGCTGAGACCTTGATCCCAAGAGGAAGTTCTTGGTGATCTTGTATTGCAAAAATCTTGTGCACAGGATTAAATACCAGTGTACTGACAATGCTAGTTAAAAAAAATTTTTCCCCCACAATGGAACAAACCATCTTGACCTGCTCAAAAGCCCATCTTATTTTTAATTTACTGCTTGCAGCAAACTAAAACTAAACTAAATTTAAATTCAGGCATCAAGTTCCAATGTTTGAGCACCTCTCCTCTTTGACCTGTTCAAATAAATGTTCTGTTGATGGCAGCCTGAAGAGAAAATAATATGTTTAAAAGCTTTAAAACATTTTTTCTGATAGAATAGAGGTCTCAAATGTTAGTACAAAGTAGACTTGTGGCATAGTATATGAATCTCAAGAGGCAGCAAAATTGCTAAAGAAAAGCAGATGACATAACTTCAAGTATCAACTGAGTATAATCAAGAAAAATTCAAAATGAAATTACCTGGTTTTTGATCTCTAATACATGACAATAAGTAATAGTAACGATATATGATAAAAAGCAATAGCTTTAATTGTCAACACTTTCATTTTCCTGGTTTCTTATTCTAATATTTATGCTATGATCAGCTGCTGTCACTCATTAGCCCCAAACTGCCTCTATACACTCCCAGCTTTCAAACTACAAAATGAATGCTCCTCATTCTCTTCAGGTAAAATAGGGCACCCAAATTTTCATGACAGGTGGACTGGTGATTGGTGTTTTACCACAACAGCAGAGCACCAGATTTTTGGGTTTACATCCCTACTTGCCAAAGGGAAAGGTACTTCCCTGAAGGAAGCATTTCAGTGCCTGTGAGGAGAGGAAAGGCTTGACAGGGAGGGGGTATCCCATGGGATGAGGTGTGTGCAATCATCCTCACATGCTCAGGTTCCTGAACCTAAACTCTCTCATGAGGTCTTCTTTCTCTCTCAAAAGCACTACAAGAATCTCTCTCTTTATATAAACATTTTCATCCACGTGACGCCTTCATTCAGCCACTACTGCTCATGTGTGTCTGTGGAGACTGGCATCCAGACTTCAAAAATATTATATAAAGCATTTACAGAGGTAAAGCATGTGTTAAGATACACTTTGATCAGTTGCCTTCACAGATTGCTATGAAGTCTATCTATTTTATAGCCTCCCTGACCATCAGAGAGGCAACACTTTCTGTCTTTTGATGTAGAAATGCTCAGAAAATAGGCACAGAAATAAAAATACATTAAGTACAAATATACAACAAAACCATACCAAATGCTGCTACCTGTTATGAAGACTGCAAAAAGGCTGGAAAATTCTGAAGCTGCTAAAAGATAGAGGAGGTGAAGTAATTCCACTTGAAAACTGATAAATCAGCACTTTTCATATTTTTCCATGTAAAAGTTAATTATCTGACTTGAAGGCTCAATTCAGCAGTATCTTCTAAAGAAACAGCTTTTGGGAATGTAAAATCAACCAGTTTGAATTTATTTTTGCAATAATGTTGGTTGTTCGGTTTCTCCCTTTATTTGTTGTGGCTGGGACCTATAATTTGAAGAGATGTTCAATCTGTATGTAGCTCAAGAAGAAAAGGCTCTGGAAAAAAAGCCAAACTGTTGCACCCTAAGTTTCAGGGCTTTTAAAAAATCGGTCACAAGATAAAAACTCAGTGGAATTAAATTTTTTGTAACAAAGTCATAGAAGGGACTTTGGTCCCACAGATTTTGGTGGGGGTATATGCTTGCACAGTCTCATGATTCTGGTCTGTATACATTAAAAATATTATCCCTTTCCATTGTCAGCATTTTACTGAATTGATTAAGAAGCAAATCCATTTGAGCATCCTGTGCTTATGGTGCATATTATTGTATTGTAATACTGTAATTATATTATAATGGTGTAAATATAGAATCATCTGAAAATAAGTGACAAATCTATGAAAACTAGTCATAACCTAGAATGTCAGAAATTCATACTGTGATACAGGCTCCAGCAGAAAACATTATATCAATAAAATCAGCAAACACAAATGAAACCAGTTCATACTATTTTAATTGCCAGAAAGCAGAGGTTGGAATTCTCATGCATTATTGCTATAAAGAGAGTTGGACCTCAAGCAATTTAAAACCTAAGTGGGAATTTATTAGCAACAAAAATACATTTGCCACCTGTTATGCTGGGGTTGTGTTGATATCAAGCATATGGTCCTTCCTAGCCTGTGCAAAAGGAGCAGCTGTTCCTTCCAATATGTCCAGGCTGCAAGCTGAAAGGATGACAAAAAGCAGTGAAGAAACACCACTCCAGTAATCCTTAGGCTTTCAAACTAAAAACAGAAGAAGTGAAGCTGGCACTAGATGAAAGGTGAGACAGAATGCACACATGCCCTCAGCTTACAGAAGTACAGCTACACACACGTGCATGTGCTCATACAGACAGGCACTGTCTGATGGGCTCAGAGATAAATCTATAAAGAGAGTTCAGGAGCTCTTGCATCTGCAAGACCTCTCTGATCTGCTACATCGAGCTGGGTTGTTCAGGCCTCCACCAGGGGACTGTTTGATAGCTCAGGAGAGACACAAATAAGCTACCTGAGGTCAGCACAGAGCCAGTATGAAAACACTGCAGATGAGGTGAATCTCTCATTTTATCAAGTGTTGCTCAAGGTGACACACAACCAAGCCTTTCCATTCCCTGGGCATTCACAGTCCACCCCTGCTAAAGGGAAGGCTTGCAGACTGATTGCCTTGCAGGTTCATTTTTTGACTTTTAGACTTGACTGGCAGAGACACTGTGATAAAATTTGTATATCATTATTGATATAAATAATATAATATAAATATATTATTAAAAATAAATAATACAGATTACTTTGAAAATCGATGAGGAAATTAGAAGTTGTTTTGGTGAATTTGAATCCTCTCATGAAGATTTATTCTAAGCATCGGTACGTAGGACAATTATCATCACTCAGGCTTAATTTGTGACTTCATTAACAAAGGAATGAAAAATTTACTAGAAGGGACTAAAAGGGAGAAGGGAGAAGGACTGCTGTCTAGCCATCACCCGAGCAGAAGGTGATCCTTCTGATCCTGATTGATCCTCCTAGTCCTTTTTCTCCCAGGTTAAATGGAATTGACTCTGAATAATACACATTGTTTCTAGAAACTGGAAGTACTGCTAATCCTACTTTTAAAGAATGTTGATATTTTAAATTCTTCTGGGGCCCCTTCCTGAACAGTGATGAACTTCCTCTTCCTCAGGATGAGAGTTTATAAGTGCAAGAGTAGGACATGTGGGAGGTGGTGCTTTGCATTCCTCTCATGAAAGAAGAAAGCACTAACCCTCCATCTTCCCTATGTGTAGGTTTCTAACTGGATAGCTGTGAAGTAAAAAGAGGAAAGTGGCTGAGAAGAAAAATGTTTTAGAAGGAAGAAATGGGTGTAACTACACACAGTAGGGAGTGTGCACACGTAAATGGATCTCAAAGATTTTGTTCCTGGACTCCAGCTGCAGTAAAGCATGGTCATGATATGCAGTTTTATATAACCCAAGTATATTTGGCCCTCTTAAAGGGAAATTTTAAGTTTTAAAGATGATGTCAGCAGAATTCAAGTGCTTTCAAAGCCAAGAGACAGCTCAGTCTGAATTCAGGATTGTGATTCCTATGACAGACACTTGCCTAACATTGAAATTCTGGCCCTAGTACTTAAGCAATTCTTGACAACCACATCTATGAAATCAAAATTTAGGCAACATACAAACCTTCCTGAGTTACATGCAGTCATATATATTGCCTCAATATTTATCTAATGGTGGGAGAAAGGAATATTTGGAGAATGAGGTAGTCCACCTAGAATTCAGTCTTTTAAAAAATATTAGCTACCTAAAGGTAAACAGGAAAGAAATCTCAGCTGGGTAACAAATTCTGGGGAATTATGCTTATTCCTATTGCTTTAGCTGTCTAGTTGGACAGCATATTCTCTTTACTAACTACACTCTATATTTTTTTTAGTTTCATTTTGATTGTTTCCAACCATGCTTTTTACTTTTCTATTTATTAGTAGATCAATTAGTGGTAAAATTTCTTCTGTTTCCCCTGAAATTTTCCAGACCACACATTCCTCTGTAAGACCCATTTTGTTTCACCTCTATGAAGACTGCAGGCAATTTTGTTTTGTTCTCTGACCTTTATGAATAATTAAGTTTGCTGTCTACCTGATTCTATTGTCCAGTTCCCTTTGCCTCTGCTATTTTTATAAGACACAGACAACTCCTCATAGTATGCAAATGCAGCTTTATTCATAAACCCCTCATGCAAGAGCTGGAATAACTTCATCTATAATGTTATTATTAGCTCTCTGAACCAAAATAGTAATATTTTATATTACTGTTAACCACTGTCCTGAAGCTTTTTGAGTTCAGTCGGTCTCCAGATCCTGCTTCTAGTCACTTTTTTGTACCACGTTTACATAGGGCATAAGCACTTTCTCTTATTTTCTGTCCCTAATCTCATTATCTCACACCTCTCTATATTAAATTGCTTAAGGCACTTGTCTTCCTTAGGGCACTGTCTGTTAAAAATCATCTTGACTTTTTTTACTTCTATTTTTTAATTGCTCCTTTCTAATATGTATAATCAACAAATCTCATTCCTGTGGTGTTCATCTCTCCTCCTGGTTAAAGAAAATTCTAGTACAGAACTAAATGGCGTGGCAGAGCAGACTCCCTTTGGAACAAATTGTTACTCCCCCTTATGTGCTTTTCCCCTTTGGTTTCATAACCATTCTTTAAGCACATATGTGTCTGTACTTATGACACATTTAATGACCTTCTACCATAAGTTTCAGTGACATGTTAACTATGAAACTCTCCTCAAGTTCTTTTAACTCTTCTGGTTCCCTGTTCTTGATTGAGCCATACATTATTGCTGCTTATCTTCAACACCACCTGTGGAAACTTTGGCTGTATTCTTCTTCAGCATCATTACAATTAAGATCAGCTTGGTGGAAATGAAGCAGGAGCACAGAAAATAAATCTGATTTGAAATCAGAAACACACAAATATGTCTGAATTATATGAATGTTTATAACATAGAAACTACTGCTATTACATTCCATATAAAGATTTTAAAAGTAATACTGTATAAATGTTTTATCAACAGACTGGAATGTCAGTATTGTTCATGACTGGTTTTGGCTAATTAATACTAATTTGCTTATTTAGTAAAAGTCCTGCAGGTTTTCCTTTGTATACTTTTAACTTCCCTATGCATTTGAAATATTTTCTTGTTCTATCTCATTCAGAGATTTAGTTTTACAGACCATTTGTAACTAGGTTCTCTTTTTATATCATTACAGAGGCATCATCTGCAGCCACTCAATAATTTGTCTTTATGCATTCAAAAATGCTTTTCTCATCATTTATCTTTACATGTGCAAAAAAGCTATTTTGTCTTCTTCCCACTCCTTATAAATAAATAAATTTATTAATAAATAAAATGCTAAAAGATCATTCTCTTATTCTGGTCTTACATTAAAGTCTAAAAATTCTCTGAAATTGACAGCATGGAATTAACCATTATGTGAATTTTCTTGGGGGTGAATAGGGAAAACTCCATGAAAGGAGCTATTTTCTTGTAATAATTAACAATCATTTAACAATCTCATGGGTTTGGGCTCTCAGCTGATATAGATTGCTCTGCTGGTTTAAACCAGCTGAGAGTCTGACACGTCAACACTTTCCTCTATTGCTTATTATTTTACACTGAATCAAAATTACATTTTACATTTGTGCAGTCAGAGGGAGTTGAAGGGATAGGAGCGAAGCAAAAATTTAATGTTTATAGCTTCTCTTCTGTATTTCCATGACCCTTTTCTTTCTGTGCCTGCTTTAGTCAGTTACCACCTTATGGTTTGTATGTACTTTGCAAAGCCCTCATTATTACTCTAATTCTCCTTTCTTTGAAGTGAGTAAAAATTTAAACACTGACTTTAGATTAAGTAGATTTAGGACAAAGATAAGTACCTTAGGGAGTAGTTACTCATATCAACACATAAATTAATAAACAGGAAGTGATTATGTTGTACACTTAGCTTTAATGCAGGGTAACCATGAAAGCAGGTGTCTCCTATAATACAGATCCCAGGCAATGTGGATACCTTCCATTCCATTTTTTATTTACTCATTTTCACAATGTGCATGTAATAATCCAAAGGATTCTACTTTTCTTTACCATGGGTCATATGTCAGTACTTCAGGGTCCATGAAATCCTGAATGTAGGATTAGAGGTCAGTTTAATATCTGCCTATTAGACACAGTCTTGTTCTTCAATTTTTAAAGTATTGCTATCACAGATATCATCAGATCTCCTTCAGTTATGGAAATGCTCTTTTTAAGTGCTGATATGACAGGATTAAAATTTAAGCACTCATGTTGTAAGAGATTAAAACAAGGTATTCAGTGATTTACCCTCCTTCTCCCTTCCTATTGCAATGGACTGAGCCTGTAAGTTCACACTGTGCAGATTAATGTCAACATTGCCAGCTTTCCAATATTCAAGGAAATTATAGTACACACACATTGAAAACCTCAATGTCTTTTTGAAAGCCTTTTCTAAAGCATAATTGCTCATAAAGTAATTTGTAATTTAGAATTGTACAGACTAAGTTCCTATGAATGCCCTCTGGTTTTGTGCTTATAGTAATATATTGAAAGGAGCAAACAAACTCTTTTCAAGGAATCAGTTGAGCTCTGTCTATCCCCTCTGACTTCCCTGTTAACTCTGAGAATTTTCATTGTTGAATAATTCCTGAAGATTTGTCACATAGTCCACTCTGGGATTTGGCACTGAAACTAGACTTGCTCAGGAGCAGCAGGAGCTGTGCGAGGGAATCAGGGGAAGCTTTGTAGCTGCTACCATCCCCACAACTGGGCAGACTGCATGTGGCACTGCTTTTGGAGACCTGGGAGGAGAGAGAGGATTGGTTCTGAGAGGTCTTCCACCTGCCTCAGCAGTGTATGCCATAACAGACACCCCAGCCTTTCCACCCAGCTGATGGCAGATGGGTTTTCCCTGTAAATGTAAATTTCTCTGAGTTAGCTCACATCTGAGACTGCAGTGGTTGCTCTGAACATTGAAAAATTCTGAGGGAAACCAATTCAGAACTGACAGCTGCCCCTTCTGTAAACATATTCAGTGAAGGAAAACACACTAGCTAATGTAAATCCTCCGGTCTGTGCATGAGTAAGGCCACTGCAGCTTGGAGCCTTCTCCTTTATAATAGCTTGTGAAAAGATGGGATTTGAGATCATTGCTTTTAGCAATTTCCTCTGAAGAAAAAAAAAAGAAAGATGCTTTTTCCTCTTGAAGTTTTCTATAATTAATCTTTATTTCATAATTATATTGCTGGCTCAAATTTTAAAGGCTTAGACTGTAAATAACAACTGTGTAAAATAATTCAGGACTGAAATGAATGAGACATAAAGCTAATTCCTACCAGCCTTCTTCATGTTGTATGACACCCTGCTTCTTGAAACTGACTGCATCTACACTGTGTGGAGTGGAGAGGATGCTTCTTTAGGGGGACATCTGCATTCATGTCACCCTGATGCCTGCAGGCTCTGCTGTGGAGCAGGGAGCCCAGCCTGGGCTGCAGCCTGAGTCCTTTCCATCTCGTCAGGTTCAGACCCTGACACAAGGCGCCACCTTTTCCATAATGCCCACAGTCCTTGCTGAGGGAAAATGCCGAAAGCAAGCCCAAGAGCCAGATGAACTTCTGCACGGGTAATCAGGAGATCGTGGTTTGGATTGCACTGGAAGTTAAAATGCTTAACACCAGAGGTGGAACCTAGTGTCGATTATTAAGTGAATACCAATAATGTTTTATCATCTTGCCATTACTAACTGAACTTAACTGAGAAATTTAAGTTTTGTATTTGAATTGGACTTCATCATGGTCAGGAACCTTTCTCTGAGATTTGCTCAAGCTTTTATGATAGAGACTTCAGACTCATCTGACTGGTGCTGCCTCTCAAGTGGAGTGGCTCACATTCCTTATTAATCCTGTTAATGCCTGAACACAGACCAGAATTTTGCAGGAGAAAAATTTTCACAGGAGGCTTTTTTACTAACACCAGAGAAGAAATCTTTATGTGAAGATAAAGAGGGAGAGTCTTGAATGCTTTAGGAGCATTTTCCTTACAAAGTTTGAAACTGTCTGAAATTAGGAAATCTGCATGGTATGACTTTCCAAATGAGAATGTTGGTTAGCCAGTAACCATTTTTTCAGTTTTAGCATGTTCTCTTACTATCCTTTTAGGTGCTTTTAGTTAAAAAATAATGTTATCTAATATAAAGAAATTGTTTCTTGAAAACTGGAGCATTTCTTTCTAATGTATGTGTCCTTGATAATTGACTTTTAAAATTAATTATACTAATAAATGCAGTTTACAAACATTCTCTATAATCACCAGAGAATCCAAATAGGAGAGATGTTAAGAACTCTCAAAATATACAGAAGTTTGAGATTTGTGGTCTGTGCCTCAACAAAAACATGAAAATCTACCCAGAATAGAAATCTTAACTGAGAAGAAAATTGCTTAGTGTCCATTAATTGCACATAGGAGACTTTACAGAGAGCAGGAATCATCCTTCTCCATTTCTGTTTCCATATAACCTGTAACTCTCAGATCTGTAATCTCTGCCAAATTTGACTGAGACTGGCCAAAGCTTAAAAAGTCTTTGGTCAGGCAGTGATAGCTGTACAAAAATAGTTGAGCAAGTCTGCATGCATGCACACACACAGATTGTATTCCATGGGAGGAAAACCATCTCCAGCTCCAGCTTTAAGTGCCTGCATTGTTATGCACAAAGGAATAATCATTTGTATTAATTACTAAGGGAAGAAATTTCGTATTGGAAATGTTTAAGGAAAATAGATCCAGTAGCACTCTGTAGAGGGCTTCTGGTTGCTTTTCGTGTTGCTGAAAGTTGAGGTGGTCTCTAGGTACTTGATGACCTGCCAGCTGGCATCTGTAAATGACATTTCTTCATCCATAGCCCTTCAGCAGCTTGCACCACTAGCTGAACTACTACAAGGTATCCAGTCATGTGAGAACTAATATACTTTTTTGTTTTAGACACATCAACATTAAATTTTTACACAACATTCCACAGCAGGCTGATGTGATAGAATTAAATATTTGTGTTGAAGCTTATGTAATAGAAGGAAAAAGAGGACATTAAAAGACAAACAGCCTTTTGGCTGTGGCTGTGAACCTGAGGCATCACCTGCATGTCTGGATGTGCTAGAATGAGTTGCTTATTCCTTTTTGCTTAGGCCAGCAGCTGGTAAAGGTCCTTGGGTGAGATATGTGAAACCTCAGCAGTTCTTTGAAAAGGTCTATGTGGTTCATTCAGCTGGTTCAGATGGCAGTGACAACCAACATTCACTTATCACTGGCATACATTTTTCTTTGCTGGATGTATAACACTGAGCTGAGCAAGAATGAACACATCAGGGAGAGCTGTCTGTCTGATTAGAGACTAACTCCACTGTACTGTAAACAATTCCAGTGCCTTCCTTCCTCTCTTTCTTTTCTTTTCTTTCTTTTCTTTCTTTCTTTCTTTCTTTCTTTCTTTCTTTCTTTCTTTCTTTCTTTCTTTCTTTCTTTCTTTCTTTCTTTCTTTCTTTCTTTCTTTCTTTCTTTCTTTCTTTCTTTCTTTCTTTCTTTCTTTCTTTCTTTCTTTCTTTCTTTCTTTCTTTCTTTCTTTCTTTCTTTCTTTCTTTCTTTCTTTCTTTCTTTCTTTCTTTCTTTCTTTCTTTCTTTCTTTCTTTCTTTCTTTCTTTCTTTCTTTCTTTCTTTCTTTCTTTCTTTCTTTCTTTCCAAAGATGCCTGGTTTCTTCTCTAATGCTGCAGCAGATCATTATCTCTTGCTATGTCATATTGACCTAGTTTTGTTCTATATGTGTCTATTCTGGTAAACTGGCAAATCCAGCAAGTTCTGTGCTGTACATTTGATTTTACTCTTTCTTGAGGTCTTCTGTGACTAGTAGCAAGTTGCCTAGATAAACAAATCATTCCTTTCTTTGTATGGCATTTTTTTCTTGACCATTTTTCTTGGGTTTCAAGGGTACTTGTTTTGGTTTCAAATGCTTCGTAAGTCACTGCATCTTGCGTAGTTTGTTTGGATCTTACATTGATATGAATGTTATTGGTCTGCTTAAAAGACAAAAAGAATAGAGGTTTGCAATATCCTGGGATTTTCTCTCTGTCTGGCAAATTTCATGTTCATTTTATATTTGCCATTTTAGGAAGAAAAGGTTACTTTTGAGAATACAGTAAGACACAAAACACAGTATCAAGGTCCCTCGGATTTGGTTGATACGTCCCTCTGCCAGACTTCCCTGCTGCTCCTTCCATTCTTTAGTTGTCACATCCACTTTGGCATTAATGTCACCCATCACAAAGTGTAAGTTGTGTTTTGGTATTCTGTCAATCACACTTTTGAGACAATTGTAGAATTTGTCCTAGTCACTGTGTTCTTCTGTCAGAAAACATCCCGGCATGATTGACATCTTTAGGAACTTGGTTTGGAATCTGGCATATATGATGTGCTGGCTGATAGCTCCCCAAACAAAACGTGATTTTTTCACAAAATCTGTCATGGCAAATATCCAGTTTGCATTTTCTTTGTCACACAGATGGTTCAGCTTTCAGTGGGTCCAGAGATGAGTCCCCAGTTTTTATCTTTAGCAAGGATCATGAAAGGAGTAAAGCTGAGAACATCAATACCCCTTGCAAGGGCTTATAAGCACATGGATGGAGAGGTACAAGAACATTTCCCTGAAAATCATCAGGACAAACCACAATTCCTACATGTTTACCTTGTTCCAGAAGTTCCTAGTCCCATGAGCAGAAGTAGACAATCATACAGCAATTCTATTAATTAGCTGGTGAGATTATCCAGGGAGGTGTGAATATTTCCTTGCTTTCTGAGCGACTGCACTCCTGCAAAGCTCTCAGAGATGGTACAAGCTCCTCATCTAGCACTACTACTCTTAGAAATACAAACTGCCAAAACAAAGAAATAATGAAAGAACCATATAGACCCTGAAAACATTGGCATGGTATGGAAATAATATGGATTTGTCTTAGGAAAATGTGACTGATTGCACTGTAAATAATAATAATTTGAGAGACGTGACTCAATATGCAGGAAAAACACAGAAAGTGGAAAAATACCCCAAACCATGGAGTGGAAGGTGGAGTGATGAACACTTTGTTACCATAGTGATGGGATAATACTGAATACTACTTTGAACTGTCTACTCAAAGGCTTCATTTTTCCAAAAGAACTTCTGTGAATCCTTCTGGAAAAGTCAAGTCAATTCTGGCCATCACTTAGCGAAAAAGAGGATGCCAATCTGAAGGGAATTTGGAAGAATGACAAAGCTGATTAAAAGATTGGGGGGACTGAGGAATAAACATAAATATATAAACTACTGCTGGATTAAGCCATGACCAAGGTGATACACAGAGTGCAGGAAAATCAGGGAATGACATAACATTCACATACCCACTGATTTGGATATAGATATCCAAGTGTTTCTTGTGGTTACTGTTCATTTTGTAATTAACACTATAAATAAAACACTTAAAATGCCTATTGCAAGGAAAATCCTCACTTTTATTACGCTGTGAAAGAGAAAATTATAAAGACACTAAAAAGTCAAAAGTCTCTAGCACTGGCAAAGCATAGAGTGGATAATATCACAGTTGCAGGGAAACAGATTGGATAATCTTTGTTCTCTTTCCTTTCCCTTGTTTCAGATTCTGGTACCAATGTGCAGTTAGTATTAGACTGATTAGTTTTCTCTTCTCATTGTGATAATCTTTCACCTGCTTTGCTTTCAGGGTAGGAACTCATGTAACATATTCATTATCAATGTAATATTCAGCTAATCTTCTTATACCTTAGACTGTTTCTTCATATTATAAAATAATGTATTTAAAACTGTAAAAAAGTATTATTTGGAAGCCATTAGCTGAAATAAATTATCCATCTTCTTATTTTATGTTAGCTGTGAAATATTTGTGGCTTTCCTTAGTTATATACTTTATACTTTTAAAATAAATAACACTCAAAGAACCCCAAGATAAGCTGCTTGTCTAAAAAGATAGACTAGTTTATTTCAGAAGATCTGGAAAACACATAAATATAATGTCTATTATAGTCTCTTCAGCTGGCAAGAACAAAAATGATACAGTCTTGCATTATTTTTGTCAATATTAATATAATTGACTAGGGGACAGGGTAATCTAACAGCAGCAGCTTTGTTAGATGTACAGTGAAGCCAAAAAACTGGAGTAGTTAGTTAATATCCTCAGCCTAACCTTCACATAATCGCATTACCTCCAGAACCTCTGTCACTCCTGACAGATGTCCAGGGAGAATTTGGTTGTGAGAGGATGAACAAGAGGATGAGTGAGACTCTGGTGTGCAGCTCAGCAGAGCCACACATGGCTCCCAGTAATGCCTCAGACATCTTCCATGGACAGGGGGATATTGCACTGCCAGTGGTTTATATCTCTTGCCTCTGAATGGTTCATAATAATTCTGCCTTTTCCCCATCCTGAAACACCATCTTTCTACTTTTTCTGAGCAAAAGCTGTGTTCATAAATGCACCCAAAACACCTGCCAACAGCTGGATCAAATCCACTGGCTGGCAATTAGCATGTTTTGTTGGGGACAGAGCAGCACTGGCTCTGCCTGCCAGCACTGTGATGTGCCTGCCAGCAGCCAGTGTCGTGGGAAGGTGTGAAAGCATCACAGCCACCGCCTCTCCTGCCCCACAATTTAGCAGGTACCCTGTAGTTTCTGAACTGAGAAGCCTTATGCTTTCTCTGAAAAATATATATTGTCCTAATGTGATGTTTTTTCGCTGTAGCTGGGAAACAGTACAGCTAAAAGGAGAGCAACAAATGTATGCTCTGCAGTTTGCATTGTTCCCCTAGGTTCTGTTTCTGACACCTAAAAAGGATTTCAATAGCATTAGCAAAATTTCAGAATAAAAAATTTCTTTCCTCAAGCCCACCTCTTAGACATTACTTGTGGTGACCTGCAATACCTTGTTTCACATCTATTTTGGCAAACACTAATGCTGATATTTGTTTGGTTTGCTGTATTTCATTTTAAATGAAAATGTGCAAAGTCCTGCAGCCTGAGTTCACTATGAGGTGAGGGGCAGAAATAGCCCTTTTCTGATTATCTGCCAAGACAACTTCAATCAGTCATGATTCATATCTTCAGATTCACTCTCCAGACTCTATCTAACCAACATGCTGATGCCCATTTAAATTAGGCAGCTAATCTTCCTACTTTTCAGGTCCTTCTGACATCATGTCAGGAGGGAAGAGAAAGCATGTTGGAGTAAAGCTCCCATTAATAAACAAAATAAGTTTTATAACTGCTTGAATGAAATATAGTAGTATTTTGAGCCTTATTCATAATTGCTTTACTGGTCTTATATGATCTTAAGATTAGATATTGGAACAAGGCCTGGGATACAAATATTTCTAATATGTTATATTAATTGGGTTCTACATTGTGTATCAAAAATAAAATAACTGTGGTTAGAAGGATTTTTGCATTGCTAGGGATGCCATTAAATGTGTAAACTACATGCAAAATGTTTTTTATTGCTGTTTCCAAATTGACTTTAGGTGAAAGCACAGCTGGGTGCGGAGGAAGCAGGCATTTAAATATTCAGCTCCCACTTTTTGAAAATTGCACTGCAATTTGGAAAGTGCATTCTCTCTTGGGAAAATTAGGCCTTAAAGTCCTGCTGCAGATGACTGACGGTGCCAGCTCTCCATCAGTCCCTCCATTCCTGTGATCACTGGTTAATTCCCCATTTAGATGGCATGACTAAATTTCATATTGTCTGCTCACACAGTGAGGAAATGTACTGTCTGCACTGTCTTTGTAGAGATATTAAGCAGAAAAAAAGTCATTTGCATTAAGGACCTTTTTTCCCAAGATCACACTTGTGCACTTGTGCTCACTGATGTCAGTAGCAGTAGCCAAAGGACCAAGTTATAAAAAACTCTTGGGTCTTGAAAAACAGAGCAGAGCATGACATTGGAATTTGGTCTCTTTTAAGAGAGATAATGGCTTCCTCAGCTATTGTCTTGTAATGGACCCAGGTTAATTAACACTTGTTTGTAATTACAGAATACAGTTACCTGAGTTTAGTGATCAGCTATGGCTAGAATTCCACTGAAGAATCAGTTCTCATTACCATTGCTCCTGGCTGGACATGTGTGTACCTGTGTTCCCCTCTTGGTGCAAGGTGCACACAGCTGCCTGTGAAAACATGACATATTAAAATTACCGAGGAAGAAAGTTCAGAGAAGTTCTGTGACCCCTCCATGTCATGGCTACAAAAAGCCACCTGTGCAGGTAACAAGGGAGAATCCATGACCATACACCTTTATTTCGAAGGAAGTGCAGCTCCCTGTTCTAGTGGAGCCTTGGATTTAAACTGTCTTCATCTGACCATGAAACCTTTCATGGTGCAATTTCATACCATGGTGACCATGGTGACAATGATCTAACGGTAGAAAGGATGGCACTGTACCCATTTCCCTTCCATCCACTTCCAAGAGTCCTGACCCATTGAATGATGACCATGTGGTGGCCTGGATCTGTTTGATGAACTACTGGAAAACTAATCATGGTTGGACCAAAGTATAGCTGCACAGCCCTGGAAGAGTCATGGGATGGGAAAAAGTTGCAACTGGCCTGGTCAGCAAGTAGCTGCATTTGAAATAGATTAGCACAAAGTTGAATCCAAACCTTGAAAAGCAAAGGTGGATTCAACTTGTTTCTGCAGAGGGTGACATCTACCCCAAAATGTTTTAGAGATCCACCACATCCCCCCTATTCACAGTTCAGTGCATTTCTTGTCTCAAGGTAGTATCTTTAGTTTAAGGACTGTTAGATTCCTTTTCCTTATCTGCCCAGAAGGGTTTTGTGCTGGATAGTGTTCATGGAGACACTTACTTGAACTTTAGATGTATTCGATCTAAAACTTTAGAATACTCTAAAACTTTAGAGTTTTAGATGCACTTGATTCCCCAAGACGCCAAATTGTATTTATATGCACTTTAAGGCCATTTTAGCCTTGCTGAAGTGTTGCTTGTGAGGCCCAGCAGAAAACAGATATACTCATTTCCCAGCTGTGTTTCTCTATAGATGTCCAGATGCATTTTGGTTCTTTACTCCTTTTTTTTATTTCATGTGGAGTTCAGTGGCACTTGGGGACCCTCATGTGTCTCTTGCTCTCTATTTGAGGGGAGTAATAATTTTTTTAAGGGAATCTGTATGAGGATCCATATTAATAATTATTTCTAAAATTTACAAAGGTGAAAAAGTTCAGCTGAAGAGGGCTTCTCTATTGACAGAGATAGAAAGCAGAGAGCACCAAAGTCTCAGTAAATAAATGCCTGGTAATTGACTTTCAGGAAAAAAAGTCAGCCTTTCAATAAGTTGTATCATTAGCAATGCAAAACCAGTCCTCGATGTTATTGTTACAGAGATTTTTTTGCTTGCTTTTCCCTTCCTGTTTCCTAGTTCTAATTCAATCTTTATTATTTTGGAAGATTTTGCCAACAGAAAAAGCCTCCACACATCAAAGTGGGTGGTGAGTGGCTGGGATGAGGTTCTGTCAAGGGAGAGAATGGGATACTCGGCATTAGGGGGAAGTACTGTGTACTTAGAGATGAACAGTTTTATTTTAATCTTTTCATCTACTTTAGCTCCTTTTTGTTTCAGCTGCCATAAACACTTGCTGTGGAGCCAATGTTCGGTACTAAAAAGATTTTTTTATGTGTGTTCCTCTCATTTCTGTTGAAACATGACACTCAAATTGGAGATAGGAGCAGAGATCAACAAACCCTGTCAGCTCTTGTCAACCCAGGTGTGACAGTGTGATCTTCTTAAATTGCTTCTAATCTGCCAAAGATCTCTTTATCTGCAGTCTCCATCATGCTGTTTGCTCACATTTGGTTAACACTTTAAATTTCCCTTTTGGAGGTGTCACTGTTTGCCATTTAGCAACTAAGAAGAACTGTGAGAGCAGCTTAAAGCACATGGATTTGGGAAGCTAGAAAAGCTGATTAGCTATTCAGGGAGAATAATCTTATTGAAAGTAGTAAGAGCTGTATAAAGAATGCTTTTCCCTTTCCTTGTAACAATCTTCTAATTATGTTGTCAAGCTTGCTGTCGTGTTCTCCCCCTGTGCCATTAAGAAACCGTTTTCTAAGTTAAGAAAGAGATTTCCAGATTGTGATGATGTTTGCTGGAATTTTTTATTATTATTGTTTAAAGAATCTGTGTGTATTAAGCCAAACATTAAAAAATTATTCATGTGCAGCATAATTGTTATGGGGCACTCAAGGCTGCGGTGGTGGCAAGAGAGGCAAGGGGGTGCTCAGCACGGGGGGGTTATTCTTCCATATGCCAGGGGATTTCACCTCTCTGACTGGGATCTGAGTCTAGGAGGAACCTTTGTGACTAAAATATGATCACAGATCAATAGGTGCTCAAGGGGTCAGAAGCAAGGCCAAGATATCTGCAGCTGCAGATTTCCAAACAAACCCCAATATTTCTTGGTAGTAGATGAACAAGTCCAATTTTATCCACTCCTTTATTTTTCCTGTTGTTTATATATTGATGAAAATAATAGGAGCCAAACTTTTAAGTATTTCCTTCAAATTGGATGTCTGGTAATTCAATGGCTCAGTAGGGATCCATTCACTGATATCAGCATGTTGGTGGATATACAATGTCATATAATTAAAATAAAGTATATTAGTTGCCAACCAAACCCAGACCTGCTCAACTGTCTTCCTGTTTCTGATTAATGGTGTAAACACCACCTATCCTGTGGCTTTGACTTTAATCTTTTCCTATTAAAAATGAAGTCATTTGACCAAACACAATATCAGAAGTATTCATTAATTTGCTTTTGCTGCTGAGTCTCCAAGTGACATATTCGTATTAAGTTCATATTAATAGCTGGTAGGATTAGGTGTATAACATTGCTAAAACCACACCACAGTTGAGGAAAAATCTGCAGAATAACTATCTTTATCAAAATGACTAACCATGGTGTCAGTCCTGACACTATGCATTGTATTTTGTTATTGAGACACAGTGACTTATTTCTCCCTCACAGTTAATGACTAAAGGTGTCTTTAAGGTGTTACTGAGCAAACACAGTGCATTTTGTAAGTTATTTCTTTAAAAGTATAATTGCATGCCTTCGTATATTTCAATTTTCTGGATATTTCCCAGAGTCAAATTTCTTCTTCTCCCATTTGCCATTGCATGACTCCAATTTAGTCAGCAAAATTACTTTTTATTTCAATAGCAAGCAAAAAGAATTTGGCTACAAAATTTTCCATATACAAAATACTAGCTACCTGAGTGAAGATAGTTCTGCTTGTCTAGTGGAAATCACCAAAATCTAAAAATTTTTCTTTATAACAAAGTAACAGTCACTTTAGAAGTGATTTTAAAAAAATAAATCTCCTTACGTTTTTTACCATGTGGCACACATATCCATTATCTTACTTACATATGCATCTGGCCAACTGAAAATTTTTTATCACTTTTTCATAACATAAATAAACCTTTTGCACACACACACAGACACACACACACACACACACACAGGGATACATACATATATACATATATACATACAACAAATTCTCCTGAAGACTACCAAGTATGCTGACAGAAATTATGAACATTTCTAACTTATTTTATTTGAATTTCAATTAAAAGTTAGGGAAATATTTATGTACAATGTTTTTGAGTTGACAGATCTGCAGTTTCAGATGAAACCAGAGTATTTTCCAAAATGAGTAAGAAATCACTTCAAACAGACATATGCTATGTAGTGTGTTAGCAAGGACAATATGTTCTAGTGTGTGAACAAATCTTCACCATGCTGAATTTTGTAGGAAAGCTAATACTACTACCTAACACAGAATTTGCCTCTATGAGTGGAAAGCCAGATGTGCCTCAAGTATTTGACAAGTGGGAAGAAGTTGATATATATTTCGTATATACAGATGCATATTTTTTTAGTGAGTAGGGCAAAACTTTGCTATCATAAAGTATGCATCTACAGTGAGAAACTATTTCTCCTATGTGAGGTTTTCCTCTTTTTTTGGTCTTCTCAGACTCTATAATCCCAATGGAAACCCTGTAAAAATGATTGCTGTTCCCAGACCCAATATCATTTCAGAGAGCATGAATGATATGTAGGTTTTTTGGTTAATGTTAGATTTGACCAGACCCTCAATAAGCCAACTCTGCCCCATGCTGTTCCAACATGGGACCTCCACACCTATGGGGCCCATCTTTTCTCTCCGGGGAAAGTTTTATCAGACACAGCAAGTTTATGAGCTGTACCTAGCCTGGCATTCTCCCCTAATCATGGGATTGACAACCATTTCCTGATCTTCCTTTCAATGGTGAAAACCAGTATTCTTTCCAGAAAAAGAATGTCCATTTTTTTACTTCCCATATGAAGGTCTAACATGAGGAATTATGTCAGATTCTGAACTGCTGTTTAAACCTCAGGAAATTCAGTGAAAGGAATGTGCCACAATCTGACTGCAAGAGATAGCTGAAGGGTGCATAAAGTGGGAATACTGCAGATTGCCTGTGCAAATTTTCACAGGGTCTTTTGGCCATACTCTCTGCTGCTGTGTTTGGGAACAGGACCAGCAGCATCAGTGTAATAGGTGTATGTCAGCCTGCACACAATTTGGCACTGGAGGGCATGGGAAGCATCTTTCAGGCTGATAGATGCATTGGCTACCTTCCAGTCAGGGTAAGAGAAATAATTGTGTTCTTTCTTGGAGCTGAAACAGAGATACCACATTTGGTGTTCATTCTTTTTCAAAACTTTTATGCACTAAACAGGCTGCCACACAAAGGTGTAGTAGTATCCTCTTCCTATTTCACATTTTTTTCTCTGCCTCCCTCCTCAGTACCACTACTGAGAACTCTTCCTGCAGAGGATGGTACAAGCTTGTTCTGGTCATTCTAATGTTCTGATAATTCACAAGCTGTATCATTCTTGACCCAGAGTATATAATTAATTCTGATTATTCACAGTTTATGAATGCCTCCAACGAATCATAACTGTTATACATAACCTCAGTTTTTCACAATTATTGCTATCTCAGTCCCCAAGATATAGGAGGATGCAGTCTCTGATTTGAAGAGCTTACTTTCTAATTTGATCCAAGACACAGGTGAGCATAAATGAGGAAAGAAGGAGAGAAAGAAAGAAAGAAAGAATAGTGAGTTCCTATTCATTACACAGGTTAGTAATGTCACAGCTTGATGATTCTGAATAATTTTCAAGTATCCCTTTTATAAATCAATAAATAATGATTGCTGTCATTACAGAGCTGTTTAACCACTATTTTTTGGCTGATTCTTTTAAGTATCACTTTCAGAAGTGGCTTATGAAGAGCAAAAGAATAGGGTAGAGAAGAAAAACAGAACTGTTTCCATGTGTGTGGAATAACACAGATAAATAGTGTAGAGGAGAGTCTTGCTAAGAAGTTGTCCCTGAACTACTTGCCTCAGTTTTCCTGGCAGAACAAAGAATAATTTAATAGTCTGAAGTGACAGAAGACAGCAACAGGGGAACTGAACAAAGGCTAGATGGTTACAGAAAAAGGGACATTATGCATTTTTTGCTGCACTTAAACCCTGCACATGTGAATGAAATCAAGGTAAAATGCCAGAAGGAGGAAGACCAAATGGCAGAAAGGATTTGGTTAACCACATACCAGATTACTGCTAAAGGTTGAGCTGAGAGTTTAGAACAATTGTTGTCTGCAAATATATGCTTGTGGACAAGGTTATTATCAACCTTAACTGTAAGGAAAATTAATTTCAACCGAGTTCTTGTCACCCAGAAGCCAACTGTCCAGTCCATACTCCAGAGACAAGCAGCAGCGCTTCCAGAGCAATATTTACATGTTCTTGTTCTCATCAAGAACAGAACTGAACCATGCAGCAACAGAATCCTCTGTTTCTGCAGAATAAATTACTTAAACTTGCATGTGCAAGTGATTGCTTTCATTCTTGTAAGGCCCATTTACTTTCCATGACAAGCAAGCAAGTGTAAGGAAGTGTGCTGTGTTTCAGATTTTAGGGTTTGGGGGTTTGGGTTTTTTAACAATATGACACTATGTAGAGTCCATCCAAGTGGTATTTATTTTAGACACAGCTGCAAAAATATCTCACCCCACTTCTTGTGGTTAAAAAGAGAAAATGTCAATTGAAAAAAATCTAAGATCAGTAACTGCAGGTTGTCTTGACATAAAATGTCTTGTGAAATAATTCGCAAGAAAACTGTGACTGCAGTTAGACAGATACTTCATTATTAATATTCCATTACAAACTAACTTGAGAAGAGGCCCCAGGAGGCACCACAGCTGCTTCCACAAAAAAAAACAAAAAAAAAACAAAAAAAAAACAAAAACAAACAAAAAAAACACAACAACCCAGGAAACAAAAAACAAACAAAAAAAACCCCACAAAATAAACCAAAACACCACCAAAAAACCCCAACAAAAGAAAACAAAAAAACCACACCAAAACCCAAAACCAAAAAACCCAAAACAAACAAAACCAAACTGGAAATTAGAAGTTTTCTTATTGAAGGCCCAGCCAATGCCTTCCTAAAGGTTACATCACTGTACATCACTGTGAGAAATCAGCAGAACATCTCCTGCTTGGCTGCTTTTTCCCATTGACCTGTTTTGCCCTGTGACCCTCCAGGTGTTCAGTGCAACAACCACTGCCATTACCCTGGGTGCAGCTCCCTGTTCTGCAGGGTTATTTAGAAATGGCAAATGTTAGCAGAGATTAGAGGAGGGGGAAGGAAAGGGAGAGGTAGCCTTCACAATGTCCAATAGGCTGCTGGGCTGCTCTCACCAAATGAGTGTGACTTCAGCTGAAGTCCAGATGGAAATGTCAGAGGACGGGAAAGCTTCTTTTCTTGTTCTTGGCAAGGAAAGTTGTAGGGCATTGCAGGGAGGTAAGGAACCAAACTGGAGCTTAATCTTTGTTCCTAACATGAACCAAAATAATTTCAAGTTCACAGGGCTCCAGCAGAGCTAACCAAGGAGATGGGGGTACCCTGGCCTTTCCCAGACAGAGTGTGCAACCTTGGAGCAGTATCTTTCCTGATGATTGCTTCTAATTTTTGCCTAGAAGAACAATGAAATGCATACTTCGTCCTGAGCATCTCCCCCTACTGAGGTTTTCTTTGCAGAATATCCACTCCTCCTTTGCTTCCTGCTGTGCTTCATCTATTTGGCTGGATCAGTGTGTAACTACATGTCAAAGTTCCAGCACTGATACTAGAGGGCAAATGAATCCAAGTGGGTGTTGAACTCAGCAGAGCAGATGGAATGTGCTCTGAGAGGCTATAGTCAGAAAAGCATAAAAATCACTCTCTGCAGAGGCCTTCATATAGTGAAAGTTCACTGTTTAGGAGCACAGCATTCTATCCTATCAGGAATATAGTGCTATTAATACAAAATACATGAATGAGCTGTAAATAAATAATTACCAGTTTACATGAAGGTCATGTATTTTCTAGTTGCTAGAAAAAAAAGAAAAGCAACCATCGTAATTTTTCTTAACTTTTAGTTCCACTGTTCAAAACTAGATCTATAAACCCAAGTCTTCCTGCCTTCTTATCAATCCTTTCACCACCATTGTTTGGCTCTAGGATAGAAGAAACTCCAGATTCAGAGTATTGTAGATGTAGATGAGATGCAGTCTAGAATCTAGGCCACCTAAAAATGACGAGTGCATTGTTCACCCAAAGCATTGTCTAGGCTCTTTTGACTGTACACCCTATGTACAACAAGAGCTTAAACACCTTCCTCCCATGTAGACTTTTGCATGGCAGACACCCACAGGAGGTGCCTGACTGCAACATTACTGAACATTACTCATGAATTTCAAAAATAGTCTCCAGCTTTTCTTGTAGCACAGCTGCTGCAGGCAATTGATCTGCTTAGGTGAGATGGAGAATATTTCCTCCAAGCTGTTTCACTTATTGCTTCTTGATATCATGACATGAACTGGAGAAAGCAGTTATGCCTATTTCAACTTCCTGAAAAATAAGCCTTCATGCTTTGGTTTTGGTCAGGCTTTCTCATAGAAGTAGAATCAAGTTTGTAAACATGAACCAAATCAAAACTGACTCACATTTCAAAGGAACAGCACATACCTCTTCAAGGATTTTCTTCATTTCCAGTCAAATTTTGCTACCCAGCCACAAGGCAGGTCTGTGTACAGCAGGAAAGGTTTTAGGGGCTGGACTTCCTTACTAAGTGGAGTGTTGAACATTATAGAAGCACTGAAAGAAGGAAGAGAGAGCAGTAAAATTTGAATTAAGTTGATGTATCCAAAATGTGTTCTAATTGCATCCTTGTACCAAACAAAGATGTTCATGACTTTCTAATGGCACAACAAGTGTGCCTGGTGTTTATGTTTATGTACTAGTTTGTCATCTCTCTTCACAAAGCAAAGATCCCAAGATAATTAGATGACAGGATGCATGTGAAGTATCTACACAGTGTTGTCCAGAGTCACATCAATCTGTGTACTGAATTTCTCTTTGGAATGCGCTCTTGGTAATTGTATTCAGAAATGCGTTTTACTCTTGATCCTCAGTGTCTCTGGTTTGCTGTTCTTCCCTTGCTTCTTTGCATAAGGACCTGGCATTACCCTGGTTGGAGAGCCACAAGTATTTGCTTTCTTCTTTTAGAAGTGGAAGAAGTAGAGTCTGCATAATGTATTTTCAAGTATACTGTTTAAAAGTCAGTTCAGGGTAAATGATCTACAGCAACACTTAAAGGACAGTGATAATGAGAATGAAATAATATTGTTTTTGCTCTCTCACTCCCCTTCATTTCTATAATCCATTAGTTAAACGAAATTATATCCTTGTTCAAAGTGATGTCTGTTAAGAAGAGTTTTCTTTCTTAGGTATTTTTCACAGGCCAAAGGGCCTGTGAAAGAGGAGAGGAGCCCACAAACACCACACCAAAGTGAATGGCTCTTTTCCCAGGAGGAATGGGAGCCCCTGGTGCTGAGAGTAAAAAGCATCCTAGATTCCTATAGAAAGGATGGGAAACACTAATCATGGTGGGAAAGGCAGAAGAGGGGTATGAGTGGCAGACCTTGCTTTGGATAAGGACAAAGCAGTCAGGGAGACTTTTTTTTTTTTAATTGGTGGTTCAGTTTCTGTGACTAATTCAGCCTAAGGAGATGATTCCTTATATAAGGCCTAGGCACAGTGAAAATGCTTAACTGCTAAATGTCTGTCAACACCCACAGCAAGAAAACCCAACAGCCATCCAGGGAGTGTGCACAAGAAGGGGTTCTCCTTATAGCTGAAGAGCTGGTTACAGGCAATAGCAGAATCTGGCAGACAATGGTGCCACTTCATCTCAGATATCATGAAGGTGTCTCAGATTTATAGGCCTGGTTTTAAAGAAATGGTAGGAAAGCACATGGGTCTGCAGCTGATGTCAGTGAGCCCTACCTGAACCAGATTGTCTCCAAATTTAACACTCTCCTTGCCCCCAGAAAAGGAAAAGTCTTTCTGAATTTTATTCCCTCATTCAAAAATCTATAGACCGAGAGCAGAAAGATATGCTGCAGTATTTGGCTGGATTGCCTCTTCATACAGGATATGGTATCTTTCCTAGAAAGAGGAACACAACCTATCTTGCACAAAAAGACCATTTTAAACACTCCAGAGACAAAGAAGGTTGCTACCTGCCCTGGTAAGAAGCTCCAGCATTTATTTACCTTTACTTCTAGGGATTCTATTTTTTCCAGTTTAACTTTGTATTCCAGCTTTTATTATACATTTGTCTGAAAGAGTGAATAGCTTCTACCTACGGAATATCTTTTCCATTTCTGATAATGTAAAGAGAGTGATCAAGTTGCATATCAACCCTTTTGCTTAAAAAAAAAGAGTGGATACACTTTCCCAAGAATGACACTACATGGATTTTTTTTTCCATCTCTGAAATATTTCTGTGCTTCCATTTTTTAGCTTTTTGGAGTGCCATCCACCCCCAGCCCCCTTTTCTGAAACATGTATACCAAAGCTGGACACGAGGATTTAATACAAGTCTCATCAAGGCAAAAAAAAAATCAGTTCTTGGGTTTTAGTTCACATTTCTGATTAGTGAGGGCTACATTGGTCGCAGGATCACAAATAAAACTCAGGATTAGGCAGTTATTGAAGGCAACACTAATCTCCTCAGAATTTTACAAGACAGGTTTCCACAATATAGACAGAAGTTGTTCATATAGCAATATTAATTACTAGATTTCCAAAGGCTGTTTGTTTCTAAATGAGCCCATGCCACATAAAGCCCATAGCAGTAGATTACACCTTACTCCATCTTCTGATAATGTACTAAAAACATTGTTTGACTTTACCTAAAATGGCAGCAACCAAATTCAGGTTCTAATGGTGCTGCAACCGTTAAATAAGGACATGGGTATGTGAGAGACAATACAGAGTAGAGGAACCAGCCCTGCAAGACATTCTTTTTTTTTTTTTTTTTATGTACCTGGAAGTATTTGTGATTCCGAGTGAAACAGAAGGTCACAAATAGAGAAGTTTGGGAGCTACTTTCCTATGTAAATTATTAAAATAATTTGATGCAGTGAGACCAGGGACCATTCCCTAGAAGCTCTGGCAGCAATGCTCATTGATGCCTTCCTATTAGCAATTGCATTTTAAGACCTGTCACTGAACCAATTTTTAATCCACCCAGCTTGCACCTGTAACCTAAGATTTTTAATCATGCAGTACTCTGTCAAATGCCTTGGAGAAATCCATGTAAACTATGTCAGCACAGTTGCCTTTATCAAGCAGACCTGTAATCTTGTCAAAAAAAGCTATCAGGTTTTTTTGACAAGACCTACTTTTCATGATACCATACTGACTGGTATTAATTAGATTTTTAATCTCTAGGTCCGTGTTCACAGAATCACAAATTAACTTTTCATGAAACAAGTGAATTTACCCTGCTATCCCAGGAAACAGACCAGACTCCTCTAAATAACCAGATTTCATTGCAGTCTCATTCTTTTGGGGCTCCCCAAATTTTCAGATGTTTGCTTTAAGTACCTGCAGTTAGGCAATTCTTCTGGTATCTTCTCTAAGTCTTTTTCAAGACTTGTGTATGAGTTTCTATGAAAATGTCACCAACACACAGAAGAATTTGAAAACAAAAAAATATCTGACTTCACTATTTTAACTAAATATTATTAATGCATCAGCATTATTCAGCTGCATCATTAGAATTACTTATGTTCTGAAAGAAAATTAAATGCCCAAAACAATAACGCAAGGGGGAATAATTTTTCCTAAATCCCTCTGGATATGTGTGAGTTCCTCCTTTAACATCAGGTACAACTCATTACAACACATTTCCCATGACAAACCAAGAAATTAAAGAAGTGGTTACTTAAAGATGACAACAATAAGAGAACATTTTCTGTGGTTTTCAGTGCAGCTCATCACTCACGAAGTCACTTCTGTAATACTAATTGGTCTTTCATTAACACGGTTCAGAAAATATTTGGACCAACAACAGAAAGTCAAGCAGAGCAGCAATGGAGAGGCAAAACCTGTGAAAATATATTTTTAAAAATTGGTTGAAATTTGGTAAACTTTGGTAGAAATAACGACAGGGGAACAAGCTAACAGCCTTCAAGTACGTGAAACATACTTGCACAGCAAAAATACCTGTTTACCTTAGCCTTAAATGAATTGGAGACAAAGGCTGGATATGCAGAAGACCTTCTTAAAACAGGAGCAGCAAAGCCTTGCAGCTGGTGCTCTGGAGAGAGTGGTGTCTGTCACTGGACGTTTTTCTGCCTTAGGCCGTGCAGTACCCGAATGGTCCCTCCAGTCCTGGCGGTCTGTGTCACGGCTATCAGGAACAGGGCTCTTCTGCCCAGGGTGTATCATGAGACTGGAGGTGTAAAAAGCCCTCTTTGTTTCAGCAACTCTCCTCCCAGTTAGGAGGTTCTTCCCCTGTGCAGGTTTGTGGTAGGTTTTTTTTTCCCTACAAATCCTTAAAAACCTTAAAGTCTGACATTCTCATCATCATAACATGGAGTCATTTCCATTGTTATGAGCAATGAGTTAAGGAGTGAGGTAGATACCTTTGTCACTGTAATTTGCCTCTATTTGTCAAGCAGTATTAAATGTTCACTTAAGAGTTATTTTATCATTTTTAAATTATCTTGGCATTTATTTTATTTACTAGTAACAAGATTTTGTGTGGGCTGCATGTAGCAGCAGGCAGCAGCATAACAGTGATTCTGCACAGCTGCTAATGCCTCTTCTTCATGGAGAGTGAGTGGGAAGAGTGAGGAAATGAGTGGAGATTTGGCTTCTTGCCTTCAGTGTGCCAGCTACAGTTGAATCATCACAGTAGGGAAAATGTAAAGCTGTGTAACAGCAACAGATGACTTTCCCTTGGAGCACAAGAGCAGTGTAGTACACTTTTAGGTACTTCTCCATTAAAAAAACGTTAGATGGTACAGTACCTACCACACACTGATGCTCAACTAAGCCCCAAGTGAGATGGTTCAGGCACGAGATGTCAGGCAGACACATCAGTGTGGTATCCCACCTTGGCTGGGATATCCCAAACGACTGGTATTTCTCAATACCTCTGTTGTGCTACATTGAAATCTTAGTGACACTCAGGCAAGGTTTAGATTTCTAAGTTCTAAATCTCTTCAGATGGCCACTGAGCTGCTAAATGCCAATGCTCCTTAATATTTGGCATGACAATTGTCTTTGATTTGTCTTCTTCTGTGTGTGTGTGTGTGTGTGTGTGTGTGTGTGTGTGTGTGTGTGTGTGTCAAGCAGGGCATCACTATGGACACCAAATACTTAAGCCCCCATATTCTACCACCTAGGCATTTCTTTCCTTCTTGAAGCTAAGAGGTCCATGTCAGTCAGTAAGAGCTCTTCGAAATCACCCTTTGGAGCAAGTGCTACATAAGGTAAAGGGGCAATTACATTCTATTAAATAACTTGGTAAGAAGTGCTAAGGAATATGATTTCCTCTTAAAGACTGTGCCCTGAAAAAGAGATGTGTACACCCTAGAGGATGATTTTTTGCCTAGGTGCTGGTCAGTCTCATATCATTGTCCTGAAAGAGTCCCAGGAACTCTGGAGTTTACTATTGGGAATTGAGTTCATGTAATAGATAGATATGGACTTTTTATAAAATAATTTTAATAGAAATACTTGAATGGAGATTAAAAACCAAGTATATTCCCTTCTTATATGAGCTGCTTAGCATATAAAGCCCATGCTCTTCTCAATGCACTTGTAAAAGATCCCATTAATATCTTCCACCAGTGGTTTCTACACACCTTTAGGGATTCTTTTTCTTCTTCCTTTAAAGGTTCTGTCACCTTGGTTGTTGCAAAGGGGCTATGATGATGTTTAAGTACTTATCCTGTTAGCTACATCTGCTTTCTTCTCATACTTCTCCTTCCAAGGCAGTCACTGGGCATTAAACCATGTAGCTCAAAGGAGTAGCTAACAAACTGTTAACTAAACATTGTGCTGTAACAAGCAAGGGATAAGAATGATCACCCTTTCTCCAGTATTTCCTGGGTTTTAATTCTTACCTGTGAAACTTTAACAATAGCTTACAGAACTCTAGCAAATAAACAGCCAGATGTGCCCTGCTTTAGGATCCTCTCAGCACATCAGAGCAATTCATCCTGCTGAATTTTATATTTATATGTACCTTGAGCTGAAGCAATATTGGCTTCCTTAAAATGGCTTCAGATTTTTGTCCTGGAAATCTGAAGGGATTCTTTCAGTTTCACCTGGAAATCAAAAATCTCACCATTAGTTTAATGGTTGAGGAAGAACTTAAGGTGTAGTATTCTGGAAACTGACAAATCAGAAAGGCATGGCCCTTTTTTCACCGTGTTTTGGTGTCAGAAAAATGGAGCTTTTTTCCTTTCTGAACTTGACAGTTCTTTCAAAGCTCCTTCAAATTCACAAAATTATAATCAAAGCATTTTTATTTATATGTAAAATTCAATTAATCTGAAAAGAAAATACCTGGTTAGATGCATGTAAACATACTAGTTAAGCTGTTTATCTTCATTTTTTCCACTTCAGTGACTGAGACTGTGTAGAATAGACCGTAAAAACTACACCAAAGAACATTTTCTCTTTTTATTGCTTGTCAAATTATTTCTGTGACACCCATAGTTAGTAGTGAAACATTGTGAACCACTGTTAGCAACAAAAAAACAGAGTGTGAGTTGCTTATTGAGTTTAGGTAATGTAGCATAAAACATTGCATGAAAACACTAATTTTGTCAATATATATTAGTAGACAGAAACAGTGTTTACCAACAAGAAGCTGAAGATGGTTTTAAACATAGTTAATTTATCTGAAGGGTTTTTTTAAGCTCTACTTAATCACTTTATGTTGAAGAAGCAGAATCTGCAATTTGACCTATGTGTCAGTCAGTCCCTGGGAGATGTCATAGCTGAAGAATGCTGACATTTTTACAGTGAGTGACACATGCATCATATCTTTGACATTGAGTTATCAGTTAAGGCATCAGTGTGTTACACCAGCCATGTTTTGTCATTTTTATCTTTCCCATGTTATTTTGATTAGTCTCTCTTTGTATTTGACATACATGCAACATACAGGAAATTTGTAGGTCATCACTTCGGTCCTACTGGCACTTCTGTTAGGAGTCTAAAGACAGCACCTGACATTAGCTCCCTCCTCACAGACCTGCCCTGACTTTGGGTATCTCACTGAAGATGATCCTGAGACTATTGTTACAGTGTGGCTTTAGGAGCTGTACAGATAAGAGCTAGTTTTATTTAATTTATCTGAACTGTATAAAGAGAATCATAAAACCCAGTATTGTCAACCTTTAATAATACTACCATTGAAACCTTTCATTATCTTAATATCAGTGTATTCAAGAAGAGGTTCTTTGTCTCTGTCCTTTTTCTTAAGATGCCTGTTTCTCAGTGTTAAGTAGCAATTGTTGGTTAAGACCAGCAGAGGGGAAAGCATTATTCCCTGGATAGCAAAACAGTTGATCTGAGCACATCATAACAAACTTTATAATGTGGCAAACGTTGCAGGTCATAGATTTCTTCATTATCTTTTCTCAGTCCTTCCCTGTAAGGTTTATTTTCTATGTAGCTTCTTATACTGCCTCTGAGGCTCTAGAAGATGAGCTCTGATGAGAACAACTTTTGTTGCACGTTTCATTCTCTGTCCTGTCACCCTCCAGGGGAAGAATTGTGAATGTGGTAGATTTGGCTTTGCAAGCAGATTAGGGAAGGGCTGTCAGACCCTATACACTGCAGAGAGATGTGCAATGGAGATTCAGCCTAGGAGACTTCCCCAGGCCACTTACTCAACAGCACATAAAGCATTGCCTCACCACAATAACCCAAGGCCCTTCCAGCTAGATTCTTACTGCCTAAGCATCAAGGCTGTTTCTCTTTGGGAAAGCCAGGGGTAAGACGCCCCAGAGAGCAGGCAGTGTGAATCTGTCACTGCTCTCTTGAAATCCAGTGGCACAACAGTCATGATGACAAAGCACATCAGGAAAGCTGGCTAACGGTAGCACAGAAATAGAAACTGTAGCATAAAAAATCAGCAGCCACAAAACCCATGCCTTGCCACTAGAAAAGAAAGGTAATAATCTCAGGATAGTCAATGTCCTTTGCCACATATTGTCAGTTATTCAGACATGCCAGGAAGTGGACCACACCTCAGGAGAAAACAAAAAGTACTGATAAATCTTATCAGTCCTGTTAGAAGAAAATGTTCCTTCTGGACTATTAAAGTGGTGCTATTAATGGCATGACAGATGTCCATGGAGAGTTCTTAATGTAGTATCATGGTGGCCTAATCTATTCCAGCTCACACAGTGAGCATCCTTCCGTTCTTCTTACAGACCTCATACTGGAGAAAGACTCTGGAGGAACCTGTTCCCCTGTTACTTGTATCATGATTTCTACACAGGTGAAACACTGGCCTGTAACCCAGATGTGAATAGGACAAAAATGTCTCACAAAGGTGTTAGTCTGGATAAGGAGAGACTAGGACCTCCAAACATGTCATGGCAACACAAATAGTCCAGGCACAGTCCAGAACCAAATTCCATCTCTGATGCCACCATCCACTCAGGTTTGTGCTTAGGTGAGGCCTCTGCCCAAAACTTCAAAGAAGGACAATTCTTCTGCTTCCCCACCACCACTACTGAAAAGCAGTCCATCCTGGAAGAACTCCTTTGTGAGTTTTGTTCATGGAAAGCCAGAAGTGTAAAGATGGATATTCTTTTATCAGCGAATGAATGACAACTAAATATTTTTTCAGCTTCCTCCAAAAAAATCAGACACCTCAGGTATCTCAACACCTGAAGCCTCTCGATTTTCTCATCAGAAAAGAAGTGACAACCTGATATAACAGCATTATTCCTTTAATCTAAATCAGATTAAATAAGCAATGTTTTTAATGAGTTTTGCATATAGACAAATTATTTGTTTTCTTTGGCTTAGTAAATCACAATTATTCATTCATTCTCAGAAGATTTTACTAACTCTGTCTTCATTATTTGAATTCCATATTAAAGGTATGGGAATGAGCCAGACCTTTTATCTTACCATAATAAACATCTTGTAATGTAAAAATGAACACAGATCAACCAAAGCGTGTGGCTGGTATTCCCTTCATGTGCTCTAACACCTGGCAAAATTATTCATTAATTCAACAGCCACATTTAAAAGCAACAGTTCAAAGGCCTGTGAATGGTAAAATAACGTGTTCAGAACTGAAGAGCTCTTCAGCAGCAGCAGTGTCAGAGTTTAGAGAAAGAATCATTTCCTGTGAGATGGAGGGCTGGGGAGAGTGAAATAGCGGTTAGGAGGGTCTCCACTCTGTAAACTTGTTTCTTCAGAGTCTGGCAAGGGCAGCAGATATTAGATGACATGCATTTGAGAACAGAACTTTCCACACTAAAGTTTTTTATAAAAAAACTTCCTTGGGTTATGTGATTTTTTTTTCTCCAGGCAGGATTTAGTCACCAGGCAAAAAGTGACTCATGAAGTAAACAGAAAACACAGAAAGGAAAAGGAGGATTAGGACTTTGGTGTAATACTTTTAGATGTGTTAGAAGATGATTGGTATGTCATTTTGCTTCTATCAGCTGAAAAGTGTAACGTGCTACTCACATAGTGCTACTTATAGAGTTCATTTGCTTGTTTGTAGCAGATGTAATGCACCCTATTCAAGAAGCTGTCCCAAACTGGGTTTAATGCACCTCAAATGTCTTCACCGTTGAGAAGCATTTTTGTCAAAGACTGATTCCTACTTCTTTTTGGAAGCTCTATATATAGATTTTAAGTATATGTTCAGTTCTTCATGGAAGCCAGTAATTCCCAAGCTTTGATCTTTTGGATGCTTTTACACAGGGAATTTGTATGAACTCAGGGCAGAAAGAGTTGGGCTTGTGCCATCCTTAACACAATCCCAAACATCCATAAATATCTGCAGCTTGGAAGAACCACGCTTAAACATGATTGCCCAGACTTACTCAGATAACTACACGCCCAGGACTGCCTTCTAGGGACAAAAATGTCAAATCCATCACAGAGCAGCCAGTGCAAGGCCCTATTTACACATTCATGCTGCTGCATAGAGAAAGGTGCTGTCGGATTTGTAATCTACCGGCCCACAGACATCCCAAGTGTTACGATGTAGATGCACGTTAAAGGATGTGGACTGTGGGATGGATGAAAAAGGCCATGTGCCCATGTCCCCCAAAGACAAAGCTGTTCACTTCCAAGATTTTTGCTTTTGATGTGACCAAATGTGTTCATTTCAGGGAGCCTGCTTCTGTGCAGGAGTGCTACAGACTTGAGCTTCAGGAGCTGATACATCTTTTATAAAAATTTCTTTCTCTCCTGTAAAATTGTATCATCATAAGAGGCCTCATGCAAGCTTACTGAAGTCCACTGACATCTTTCAATGGGAATAAAATCTCCCATGGACTGCAGTGGACACTGAATCAAACCATAGGTGAGGTGGTCTTTACAGGGCTCAGAAATTATTTTTCCTTTATCTCACAGTTTTCTTTCCTTTGGTGATGGTATAGTTCTCATACAATAAATTACTGAAACATGGACTCTCATTTACATCTTAAGACACTATCTCCAGAGGATGAAAGCAATTATTCCATAGCACCTTTCACCTTCTTCAGTCTATGTAATTTTAAATGCCTCCATCCATTAAGTGATTTTAAATTGATCTTCTCCCTTAAATCCCCGATCTTTCCTCTCAAGGTTATTCAATTATATGTGTTGTATTGGGCAGCGTTCCATTAAAGGTTTTCATGTTTTTGATCCAGTAATAAGTGCAAGCCTTGGGTGAAGGAGAGGCAGTTGATGGTCTTCTGCTTTTATTTTGAGACCTATTTTTTCTGCTTTAAATTGTACAGACAGAAAATTCAGGTCTTTTTAAAAATCTGGAGTTTTTTACTTATTGTTTGAACTGTTTTGTTTTATCTGCCCTCTAAGATGCAAAGGTCAGATTCATTTAATATAGATATCTTCTTAATAATTAAAAAATGAGGAATTAATTCAAGCCTAAATTTCCAAAATGTAGTTTTTTAATGAAAATTGTGTATTTTTAAGTAGCATAAAACAAGAGAGCTGCATCAAATGTGCTGAACTCTTGTAAATCTTCCCTGGTCTCAGAAGGAACAATACTTAAGAATGAAACTTTGAAGTCACACTTCTTTTACACACACTACTTTGAAAACACTATCCCTCATTTCAGTTTCCCACTGTACAGCAAGGAGAGACCTCTTGATACGGAAATATGTATTCTTGCTTAAAGATTTACTCTGCTTTTTAACTAAGTCAGAGCAAGCTCAATATGCTGAGATAATGCTAAGATAGTGTAAACATAAACATAATATACTGGAATAAAAATAAACACCTTGTGAACCACATTTGCAGACAGGTTAAAAGGAAATCATATTCAGATAATACAGGAAGGAAAATTTCTGTCATTACTGTTTTCCCATGAATTTCACAAGTGGCTGATAGTAAATAGAAGCAGTTAACATTGTCCTCATCTTGCCTTGAAATGGAACAGTAGATGATGGCATTTGGCACTGTGACCTGTTTCAGATGTCTGTCACACTTTAATGTGTTGAGTCTCTGTATGAAAAACATAACAAGAAACCCAGTGTGGGAGCAGAGGTGAGAGATTGCAAGAGCTCACCTTACAACAGGTGCTGATCCAGGGATGCAACCACTGTGTCAGGCAGAGAAGCACGGCCCCATTAACACTGACATAATGAAGGAAAACAAATGCCTCTGTAGAGTGGATTGAATGCCTGTACTTGTACCACTTTCCATTTGGATCACAGGTACTTTGCAAGGCTGCATTGTGTCACAGGTGGCTCTCACCCATGATTTTTGCCTCATAGAGTATAGCTGAGCACATCCATCCCCAAATCCAGTGGATTTTTTACTGGGTCACGTCACTGACTTCCAGTTAATTTATTCTGATTAAATGAGAGCAGCACGTGAACTGTGGTGTGTCTAGGTTACACGTATTCAGCCATTCAATCCTCTTTAGTTTTGGGGTTTATGACTAAAAGTATCAAATGTGACTATAGCCTTGGTCAGTGATGAACTAGATGTTTTACAGGATCATGGAATGGCCTAGGTTGGAAGGGTCCTTAAATATCACCTAGTTTCAAACTCCCTGCTGTGGGCAGGGACACCCTCCACTAGACCAGGTTGCTCAAAGCCCCAACCAGACTGGTCTTGAATGGGCCCAAACTGGTCTTGAACAGGCCCAGGGATGGGGCACCCACGGCTTCTCTAGGCAACCTATTTCAGTATCTCACCACCCTTCCAGTGGATGCTTTAATTGCTGCAGGAAACAGACTCCTTGTTCTGCTGGTTTACATTAGGTGACATTCTATTCCTCAGGATGTCTTTGAGTATAAAGCTCTGGCAAGCTTCACTGACCTCAGGTGACATGTAAATAGTGCAAATTACCTAAAGCGTATCAAAGATCCATTGAATCAGTGACAGTATCTCTCACACAAATCAAGCTTATGTTTCCCAGTAGCCAGCCATCATCCACAGCAGCCTCTACCTAACATAATCACAGGGTCATATATATGTGCCTGCTTCTCAAGTCATAATGGTAGCATATTCATATAGTGTTTCCACTTTTTTTTCTTTTGGCCCTTTCTTGCAGCTGCTGGTTAGTAGCATTTTCCTCTCATTTTGTTCCATGCAACCTCTTTGCACTGAATCCCAGATGCATGTGAAATGGCCACAAAAGAACTATCTGGGTTAAATGAGTACTAAACAGGTTTAAAATTAGTGCTTATTGTTTGGAAGCAGATGCAAGCTTCAAACAAATGCAAAACATCGATGCAAATGCAAAAAGGAGAGCAATTTGAAAATCAGATTCTAAGTACTTGATTCTATAGGTTGTTTTTTCTAGTAGTAATACCCAGAACAGTTCTGTTAATGTAATGGAAGCTCATTGAATAACTACTCTACCAGCATTTGTGTCTGCAGAGTTCATGAATCAGCAAAATAACTCAGGTTCCCTGCTATTCTCATTTTAATGAACTGTTAACTCTACAAAGCTACTCCTTTAGAAGCTAGCAAACACTGCTACATGTCTCTGTGTGTTACATTCTATAAAAATTATTATTAGCTTACAGTTATTTTCACTGTTTGTTTTTCTTTACCTTTTGCACTATTTTTTGAGGGCTACTTGTATTTAGAATCAGTCCTGAAGATCTACAGTGCTGAAGTTTAATGGGTTTTATCTGTCCATACTACATGCAAATTGATGGCAGCATAAGGGGAATGTCTGTGACAAATTTCTTCGGCCACACCACTGATAAAATTCCTTTCTTCTGAATTTTCATTCTTTATCCTGCTGTGCAACTTGAAGCAAAACGAAGAAGTCTATTTGTGGTAGCATTTGAGGTAATGCCATGGAGGGGGTTTGCTCTAGGTGTAAGGAAAACAACAAGTTCCTAGAATAGCACACAAATAACTGACAAAATTATGGTTTCAACTGACCAGGGCTGGAAGGGAGATTGCTTACAGCCAGGCACAGAATGAGACTCACTCCCTAGGCAGTGGGGAAATGGCTGCTTGCCTCAGGAGAAGAAATTTGGTGCCCAGAAGTTAATTTATAAATTTATTTGTCATCATCATCATCATCATCATCCAATTTCATTATCATACCATTTCTTGAATTTAATTTGGTTTTGGCCTTGTGAAGCCTTGAACTGACTCTAAGAGTTGATAAGCAATGAACTCTGGCAATATCAAGGTGTGCAGGAGGCAGGAACCACCCACAGTACCACCCGTAGAAATTCAAGTTCCCTCTGCACAGAACAGATGAAATGTATAAACTTCTCCAAACAACCTTCACTGCCAGTACAGTCCAACTGTGACTTGGTGGATTTTCCTCTCTGTTGTTTGCTTTCTCTATAAGGAGCAGATCCAAAACTACTTTGCATAGAAAAATAAACAGCTTTCAGGTCACAGCACACTGTCAGTTACATTGCTTACTGGGACACCTCAACAAACTAGTTAGGTTCTGCAGGAATGCTTGATCATCTATCCTGAGAGACTTTTTAAGACCTGCTCTCAGAAATTACTTAAAATTGTCACTTGGGTGAAGTGAAATGTAATGTAGAGAGAGAAATTAGCTTTCCATTAGTTTCTATGAAGTGCACCAAAAGTCTGTCATGGTATGCCAATTAAATTAGCAGTGATTTTGGTGTAGATACCTGACCGCTGAAATCAGAACAGGGACAACAGATAGTTTCAGAAATAGTTCTGAAAATACATTAGGTGTGATGACTTTTTGGAAAGGATTTTATTTAATGACAGCATTTAGGGAGAAATGGAGTAGAAAACCAAGTAAATGTAATGGCCATTATTCCCCAAAGTATTGTTGCCAGCAACCTTTTGTGGCTTACAGTAAACAGTAGATGCTCACTGGGATTCTTTTTCATTGCAAGCCACACTCACTTCTTCACATTAACCATGTCAGTGTGCTCTCAAGTGCCTCTAATTTTACCTCCGTTGCCTGCTTATTTGGGCTCATTCATATTGGTGGGAAACTATTACATTTTGTACAATTTTAACTGGTTATCATTTTCTAAATATACTTTTTTACATGCATCCTCTTTTTCTCTATTGGTAAATATCAGAGGTGTGACAGATGTGGAAGGCAGAGGATGAAGAGCATATTTTCCTTTAAAATATGTGCTTGGGACATGAATAAAATAGACATATTTGACAGGATGGCTTATGCTCATTTTAAAAGCACAGAGGCTGCTCTTACATGCCATAATAGCACTGCAGAGTGGGAGCTTTATCTTGGTCCCTGGAGCCACAAAGAGAATAAAAAGTGCAAGTTAGTGCTGACATTTGTGGTTCCAGGAATGAGGAAATGTCCCTTCCCCACCAGCTGGAATTATTTTTGGGTACCTTAGCGGAGCTCTCTCCATGTGTTTCTAGAAATCACCTGAACTCATTTTTCTTTTACCTCCATGGTATTTTTTGAAAGAAACACCAAAAATACATTGGCATCTCTCTCTCTATCATCATCTAACCCTTGAACTCTGCAGCAGGATTTATCTGCAGATAAATGCAGCTATGATTCCTCCTTACCTATTTCTGCCTCCATCCCCAGTCCGTGCTTCAGCCACTGGGCAGGCCAAAGGCTATCACACAAATACATGTTTCTCCAGACATTGAGTCATTACTGTCATTAAGGTGAGGTAAAGGCAGATGCTGATCTTAAACCTCTATCAAGAACTGTAGGACAGTCCTGGAGACACCCAGATTGTGACAGTGAGAATTAGTGCTGCTGTAACACCACTGAGAAGAGGTACAGATCCCAAAAAACAGTTTGGACTTTCTTGCAATCCACATAGTTGCACTGAAAGTATTTTTAGTACCTAACTGCTGACTATTGGTTAAAAATACCTGGTTTGTCTTATAAATAAGTTCTAATAATTTTTATAAAATTTGGGTTTTTTCAGATTTTATTATTTCTATAGAGATGTAAGGTTCTAGAATCTATCCATGGATAGTTTATATGTGGGTGTTGTGAAGCTCAGCACTATCCAACTAGAAGCCAGTAGAATGATTCACAAGGTACTTTCCATCACAATATACACTATGAAACAAATTTCTATACTATAACTTAACCTCCTGTTTGCTGGAAAACAGAGCCCTTCTGCTGTGTCTGAAATCTTAAAATTTTGGCTTTGCACTCACCACTTCTTTCAATGGGAAAAAAATGAAGGCTCACTTTTTGCTAGACTCAAATCATTCCTGCTGAAAAGAAGGTAGACTATAATACTTTACACATTGCTTCAAAGGATGGCCATAGGAGCCATCTACAAATCAATAATTCATGAGAACTTATTAGAACATGCTGTTCACACATGTAAACAAACTGAATTGTTTCTGCTAGAGAAGAATAGCTTTGAGTCATGACTTCCAAAGCAGACTGACAACAGCTTTCTAGACTGCGTGACCTCTATCAAATCCAAGGTCCACAGAGATGTTCCTCCACATTCTGAGCACCCACAGCATGGATAAATGAATATACAGCAATACTGCAGTGTTTTTCTTTTTATGAAGCATAACACAAACCCTCCCCTCTCAAGAACCTTTACTATATCACTGAGAGATATCCCACAAAATACCTCTTCAACCTCTACAAATATGATAGATATATTGTATGTATTACACACGGATAGAGAGAGGAAGGGAGAGGGACCTTCTACATTTATTTCTGTGCGGATGAAAAAAACCAAAAACAAACAAAGGAAATTGGGGAAAAAAGTAAAGGAATAGTTACCCTCTGAAAATATAGTGATATTATTTTAAAAGGAATCTTACATCATAGTGAGACAAAAAAGTTCTGGTGGGAACAAAACCTACACCCATTCCTAGAGACAACAGAAAGCAAAGAAAAAGAATCGTTAACAAGCAAGCTCTTAATTCAGTGTTTTGCAGGTGTACAAATACATTTCCCATTTTGACCTAAAGATTATGATTGTCAGATTTCTGTATATTGAGATGAGTGTGTTAATTAGGTAGCATTAACTATAAAGGAAAGAATTCTAAGAGAAGCAAATTAAAATAGTACCCATTCAGGCATTATCATGAATAAATGCTTTAAAAAATGGAAAATTAGAACTGACTCTACTTGAATAACTGGGGAAGGTCACAGATGTGATTTTCTTCTTCCATTTTGAGCATTATGGTACGTAAAACCTGAAGTAAGAAATTAAAAAGAATAAGCAGCATCAAGACACCACTATTTGTCAAGACCTCTGGCATGTGCTATGGGCATGTCCAGCCATGGCAAGAGCTGTGTGTCCTCAGAGTTACACAGCAGCTGCATGTCCTGTAACAAACTACCTGTTCAGGGGAAATCTGGCTTGGACCTTAAGTCTTCAGAGCACTATAAGACATCTGAGCAAGGAACATGGACTTGCAATAAATACTTTCTTACATACTCACAGACCTCTTAGAAGTCTCCAGTTACCAGTGCTGAAGAGCGGAACAGCAAGAACAGAGCTTGCAATTGGCATTTTCTTATCAAAATAACATAAGCAAGGTATCTGTGCTTTGGAGAAGTCCTCTTGTAAGAAACTAAAATATCAGATAAAGGGATTTGGAAGGTGGCACAAGGGGAATAGAGTTGTAGAAAATACAAGAGGCAAACAGAGATATTCCAACAGAACGGAAGGAAAATAATTGTCATGAAGGAAGTGGGTGGGCACTGGCAGAGGTGCCACAGAGCCTGTGGAATCTCCATCCTTGGAGATACTTACTATACTGCTAGACAAGCCCCTGAGCAACCAGCTCTAGCCACAAACAGGCCTGCTGCAAACTTCAGGCTAAGCAGGTGGCCTCCAGAAGTCACTGTCAAGCTTATTACTGAATTGCTGTTAGGATTATCTGAAATGCCAAGAGGAGGAATTTTTCACATATGTGAAATACATCTCTCCCCCATGAAGTAAAAATAAAGCAGCAATACTATGTTTGCTTATACTTCTGAGGTATTCAAAACACACAAGAAGCTCATATATCCATCAATCTATCATATATCCATCAACAAGCAGTATTTACCTCAGAAATATTGCAGTCTGAAGTAGAGACAAAGACAGGTGAGAAGTATTGGAAAAGAACTAGATTATGGCATAATATCCAAGCAGAGAAGATCACTCCAGATAATGAGACTATAGCATGACAGCATGGTTGTTATTTGCACTGCTCACCCATGTGGAAACAATGGGACACAAAACTCAATGACAGTATATTTATAATCCCTCATAGGTCTTAAAAGGTAAACACAGCTATCTGCTGTATTTACTGGCTGAAATTATCTTTCTTAAGACCCAGCTATACCACAAAGTGTTTGGGAAAACTGAAGAAACATTACAAAAGCAAAAAATACAGTGTGAGTGTTGCATGGCTTAGTGTGATCAACATTTAACATTGGGCTCAGTGGTTCAGGATCCACAACACAAAAAATTAAACTGGAATTTGCCAAATTTCATAGTATACGTATGATAATAAGTATGATAATATAACCATTTAAGAGAATAATCACACATTAAATGTCTTCATTTAGTTTCCTCCAGTTTCAATCACTCATCATTTCATGTGTGAACTCTCTGAAGGTGCTAATTTAATTGAAAGCATTGAAAGAGTACTTTGCTCGTTCATGTTGCAAACACAAGTTATAGGGTGCAGGTTGGATCCAAAATACGGATGGTCAAAACTGTTGCAAATCTCAAAAGCATTACATTTATATACACACACCAGAGAAGTCCCAAAGGTGCCTTCATCCCTATTTCAATATATATATCTGTGCAGGAAAGTCAAAAGCAGCACAGAGCAGTTAGGCATCATGATTCTGTTTAAGACTTCATGGGCTTTGCAAAAGAGAGGTCTATCTCACCCACAAGGCCCAAACCCAAATGAAAATTAAAAAAAAAAACCAAAAAAAACCAAACAACCTAAAGCACTAATCTGGCAGTGCCAGAAAACACGTGAATCTCCCCTTTTTATCTGAAGACTTTTCTGTACAGAAATCTGGCATCAGTTTTTTCCTCTACATGAAAAGACAAGATTATGTATCTTTTACAGATTCAGAAAAGAGATTGCCCTCTAAAATATAAGGTATTCTTGGAAATGGGATACCTCTCTCTCCATGTCTTTTTTACTAAACAATTCAGTAATTTTGGAGTTAATAAGATTTTCTAAGGACAAACTAGATAATAACTCACTACCTTAGTAACTTAGGTATTGATACAGAAAGGAATGTGGAATCCATCTAATTTCTTAGTGAGATGAAGTTTTATATGTAAAGTGGAAATATCTCATCAGAAGATGCTGGGACACAGCAACCCTGAACTCAGAGCCTGGATCATGCCACAGCTGGAGTTGGTTCAAGGTCCTTGTCACTGAGTTTATTATTATTTGTAAGGCTGTCGAGGGATAGGAAAAGGTGGTTGTTGTAGACACTTGATTTCAGAAGAAGATTCACAACGGAGGCTTAGGGAGCCCTTCTTTGCAACACTGAGCCTTCATGAGAACAGCAGGCTTTTCAGTTTCTAACTCAGACAGCTTCTTTGTCAATTGATCTGCTTTGGAACAAGGTAGAGCCATGCCAGCCTCTGGCTAGAACAGCTCACTGTACACTGAAGGACACCAAAGAAAGCAAATATGCAGAGGGAATAAAATCATATATTGCCAAGAGCAGTGTCATTTTCTCCATTTTTCCACTGACTAGTTTTTTCTTGAAAATTTGTGTTCAGAAATCTGATCTGGCCCTGGTGCAGTGTGTGAGACCCTTGGCACCCTCAGGCCACCTGGCTGCCCCGAGGGACAGTGCTGGGCTGAAGGGCACCTGCTGGCCCCAGCCACCAACACTGACACACACCTGTCTCCTCATAGATTTTAACACACACCTGGAGTGGAGAACACAGATGCTCTGCAAATGGAAATATTTCCTTCAAGCAGTGCTTCTCCTCATGTATGCCAGTGAAAAGGCACACCAAAAGAATAATTCCAAAGTGTTACCCACATGCAGGTAAATCAGGAAGCCCAGCCTATGTCTATATCTGAACACTGGCAGACCATGAAAATGAATTTTTTTAAGGTTATGACATCACATAATCATTAAAATAAAACAAAATATGAAAATAAAGGGGGTTTGCCATGAAGGGCATTTTCATAACTAATGATGCTTCATGCATTTATCCAAATATCTTTGCCTTAAACATCTTAATAGAAGTGATGCTATTCTCAGCCTAATGATTCCATGGTCATGTCGTCAAGCCAGTCTTGAAATCAAGATGTGTTTCAGGTCATCCAAGCAATATTAATCACACTAAGATCCTTGAATCACTAGATGTGCTATATTTGACTTCTATATTTGTAGCAAATACAAGAACACTGGAATGCATTAAAAGACCTAAATAGCCCATTTTCTCTACTTCAGTCACTACTCACAGGCTCTTCACTTATATATAGGAAACTAATGAAAACTGCAAAGCATGAGGGATTGCTATTTAAATAATCATACTCTAGTGTTTTTACATACCATACCCTGATGCTGCAGTTTTGGACAGGATTGGACCATCTGCTTTGGACAGAACATTAACTCATGCTGACCTAAAGATAAACTTTACTTAGACTGAAAACTGAGATTACAATGATTTTAAAAAAACCAAATCTGTATTTATTCAAATTTGATTCTACCTAATTTCTTGTGGTATGGTAAGAGTGAGCAGATGTAAAATCAGCAACAGTAACCACTTAAGTGTATTCTGATAGATTAACAGAAAGAACAGATAACTAAGCCAAAGAGGAATTAAAAAGGACACTTTGAAAAAAAAAAACAAGTTTACATGGCAGGCTTTAAGATTGTTATTCTATGAGAGACATGTCCTTTGAAGAAAGGAATTCAAACCAATTGAACACAATAGCACAATTAATAAGAGGTTAAAGACAGGAATTAGGAAAGCTGAGAGGGAATTTCAGAAGTAGGTATGGAAAGACACAGACACCAAATACTGCATTATCTAAATACCTGTGGAGCAGGATGGTTTTGAAAGAATCAGTGGTTTCACTGGGCCTTCTGGAAGTGAAAGCATCATTAAATAGGAAAGAAGTCACCACATCTGCCAAAAGTTCTTTTTGCTTCAAGATTGTCAGGGAAAATGTCTGTTCTCCTTATCATATCAAGAAGCACTGTTAGAAATTAAAGTGTTGGAGTTTTTATTTAAGAGCTTTTATAACAAAATGCTTTAATTAGTTTTGAGCCACCAAAGAACTAAAACTTGACTCATGAGGACATTAGCGAGTTTAACTGCTGTCTCATCACCATTCTCAGGAAAAAGTAATCCAGACCTTAGACCCTTGCAGTTTTGGTCCACCAGGTCTACTCAGGACTCTGGGTACTGTGCAAGGAAACTTCCCAGTCCTGAGCATGCTGAGGTCCTCTGTGGTTCGGTGTGTCTTTTGTAAGAAAGTTGTTCTCTGACCATCCCTCACAGACCCCTTGCTGCTTCTTCTAAATATTACACCTTGCATGGGCCACTCCCATACCAGGATTGTGATTAGACCACTAAGGAATTGTCTCTGCTCTTCTGCTACATCAAGGGGAAGCTCTATTTTTGTACTGTCTGTTTGACTGACACTGGGATGAGCTTTCAGCCCATGAGAGAAATGTCATGAGATTTTTTTGACACAATAACAGTTCAGAAAAGTATGTAGACTGAGGGATGACAACTCAGTATCAGACTCATCTGCTGAACTATCTCATGGCTGATCATGGATTTTGGCCATGGAATCTGCCACATCCATTTTATTGATTAGATGATGCAACTCCCTAATGCACGCTGTATTTCCAGTTTATATCATTCTAACATGAATTCAAATGGGGAAAAAGCTATTCTTACAGAATAAATAAACCCTGTTTCTTGGTCTGTGTCAGTTTAGATTAAACAAGAGTTGCCACAAGGTCCCTGCCATCAGTGGGAGAGGAAGGTGCTGAGTTACCCCCAGGGGGTCTGAGCCCACTGAAGGGTCAGCTCCTCCCACAGCATAATGCATGCTGGATAAAAGCTTTTTTATTTTTGTTAACCTGCACTCGGTAGAGTTACCTTCCTCTTGGTTTGTAAGAGGTGATGGTTGCAGGTTTACTACTCTTCTGTCAGACAGAGGGAGGGAGTGTTTGCTCTTCTGAGGCTGGACATTTGGGCAATCTTTCTACGGATGCCTTTCTAACCACGGCAGCAGAGTTTCCCTGTCAGTGCAAGTATTTCACCTCTCCATCTTCTTCATTAAATAAGGAGCCTGTGGTTGCTTCATCAGTGAAATGGACATAACAGTTGTCTGCCCACAGTGTGAACTGTTTCTTGGCTGGAAATGTATGTAAAACTAGTGTCCTATTTTTTCAGCATAAAGTACGTTTTACCAGTTTAAGATGCTGGAATACTTTCAGGAGTTTTGATGTCATGTCATATTTCTCATTTTAGTGAAATTTCCAGTACTGAAATTAAATTAATCACAGAACAAGACTGTGAAGCAAATTGATACTGATACATATCCATGTGTTACATGAGACTGTGTTACAGAAATAAACATTAGTGAAGGTCCATTGTGGGAAATAGATTGGTAGAGAGTTGTCTACAAAAGGGTATTGTCCGACAGTTCATATTATGTAAAAAACAAAAAAAAACCACTCTCCAGTCTGAAAAACTCAAGCATCCTACAAGAATGCTCAACAGTGAAAGATGACAATGGTTTGGTTTGTTTCCTCTACCTTCCCTCCACCCAAATTTGCACTTACATGCAGGGATAAGTTTCTTATGTTTTTATCACTGATGCTGCTTCTGTCTACTCTCTGCTGATAAAATTTTTGTTAGTTATGGACATCCTTATTTCCTCATATCAACAGGCAGTATTATGAGGCAACCTACAAATTGCAAACAAAACAATTGCCACCAGGCCTTGTTCTGATTCTGGTGAAAACCAGCCGCTAGCTTTTGATTTCTCGGTTGTCAGTTCTGGCAACTGTATTTGCCTAGACCGCTAGTTATTCCCTCCTTTCTCTGAACTTCTCATGGACATTGGCTTCTAGGGATCTTCTATCTAATGACTAAGGAAGATCTTTGCTTTTAGAAGCGTGGTTTTGAGTGGAAAACCAGCCTGGTGTTTTTGGGTGTACTGGCAAAATTGCCAGGGTGAAGAGATGAGATAGAGGAGGGAGCGCAGCCTAAAAAACACACACAAAAAACTAAATTTGTTACAGAAAAAAGGTTGAACTTTCATTCTAGTAAGACAGTAAATCAATAAATAATAAAAATAATATTTACAAGGTTATAACTGAGCTTCAAAGTAAACAGTCCATTAAGATGAATGACAAAGTTTGCATTCCTCTTAGAACTATTGATTCAGTCTGGATGCCAGAAGATTCATGGAAATAGTACTGCAGCATCCACATTTCATAAGATTTTCTTTCTACCAAGAAATGCTATCTTTCAAAACAAAATAGAAGTTTGAAATTATAGAAGGCAATTTTCAGATGTTGCTCCACATATTTTCAGCTTTGTTGTTAATTAAAGAATGTGATTTTTTTCCAGTAGTAAGATTTTGGCACTTAAGTAACAGAAACAATATTGAAAAAAAGGCATAAAATTAAATCATTTTGGAATAAAAATCATGGTCCTATTTAAAAGTACTATCTCACTCACTGACAGGCCACATTGTGAGCAGTTTTGAGAACATTCTGTTGGCAGCACCCATTTATAGTTTAATTTTTATGCATATAACCCTTTCCTTACTATTGTTAATTGAGAAATAGCAGATTCCATTGATCATAAAGCATGACCTTTAATAGAAGTCTGGGGTGTTTTTTTTCTAAAAGACAGTTTTGTGTTCCTAAAGCTCATTAAAAATTTGGTGTATTTGTATCTGCAAAGAAAGTTTTGGAGGAGCCATTTTTACTCCATCAATTAGACAAATGATTCATACACAGCCCTGTTCACTGTGGACCTTAAGCTAGGTAAAATGAATACAGCCACTGCATTCTGCCTGTAGGAACTTTGTCCAATTGTACGTTCTTTTTTGCTAATCCACACTACTAACATTCAAATATATCACTGATAGGTTATAGATAGTAATTTCCAAAACCACAACTCTTCTTCCCAGAGCATGAACTTCAGGAGTTGATGGAATTTCCTTTTTTTCTTCTAAGAAGCAGACGTTATTTTCAACCATTGCAGTCCTTCATGGAGACAAATTCTGAAGTGGCAGGATACATTATTTAGTTTATATTTTCCATGGGTGCTAGACCATCACTCCTTATACTTTGGACATAGTGTTTACCATCTAGATTGCATATAGATGCACAGGGAGGGTCTTCAAAGAATGTGAAAAACTTTCTTTTTTTTTTTTTAATTTTGAAAACGTTTGAGATTGTCCATAAGTAAGATATGACTAATGCAAATTTTTACACAAAAAAATCCAGCCTGAGATCCCTTGAAACCAGACAGTAACAAGAAGTTACTGTTATTATCCAATAACAAACTGGAAGCAGGACATCCCCCAGTGTTTGCTGAGTGGCAGACACTGATGAAGGGGTCTGTCACACTCAATTAAATAAACTTACACAGCCACTGGAATATTTTCTAATGTGTCGTACTCAAATGGTTTCCAGAAGCACACAACTCTCAGGTTTCCCTGCCTGGATGTTATGGTTTAGTGCCAGCTGGCAGCTAAGCACAATGCACTCACTCCCCTTTTCCCCACCAAGTGGGGAAAAAGGGCAGAACCAACAGTTTGAGAAAAGAACAGTTTTATTATTATTATTGCACAAAAAAGAGAGAGAGGCACAAAACCCAAGACAGACAAGTGATGAAAAGTATATTTGCTGATCACCCACCATCAGATTCCCAGCCTTCCTGAGCAGGGAATGATTTGATCCAATCTCCCCTCCCCGCCCAGTTTATATACCAATTATATACCCAGTTTATATGACATTCTATACAATAAAATGCCCTTTTGGCCACATCAGGTCAGCCTTCCTGGCCAAGATCCCTCATGGCTTTTTGTCCAGCTCCTCACTGGCAGAGCATGAGAAACTGAACAGTCCTTGATGTAGGGTAAACACTACTTAGCAGAAAATCAGCATGTTAGCAACATTATTCTCATACTACATCCAAAACCCAACACTGTACCAGCTACTAAGGAAAATGATCAGCTGAAACTAGGGCATTGGATCTAACTTCTATGAATTGCATCAGTCTTAATTTATTTTTGGTGCCTTTTCTGTGGTTTTACATGTAGTGTTTTCTCCTGCTAGAAAGAGCATAAACCTGGTCAAGCATTACCAGTGTTCTTATGGGTTCCACATGGCTTGTATAAAAAGGCCATTTCTTGACGACCTGTGCTTTTGTCTATAGTTGCCAGCATTATTCTTCTATATGTGATGGAAAGAAAGCAAGCTGTTTCCAATGTAGAGGATTGAATACAATATGGTCTTAGGCAGCAGAGTAAGTGCCCCAACAGTGGACTGGAAGGAACAAGATCACTTCTTTCTGCTGCAAGATACATAGGTTTGAGCATGGATCATCTCACTGGCAATACACTGGAAGACATTCGAGTATTATTTGTTGAACTCTACCATACTTTTTTTTAACATTTGTCTCAAATTTTTTATTCTGCCCAACACTTATGGTTCGTGAGTCCTGAGTGTGTAAGCCCAGTGGTTTTCCTTGTCTGTGTATCTTATTAATCCACAAGAAAAATTCCACTTATTCCATTGACTTCTGGAGACTCAGATGCATAATATCATATTACCCTAAGGAAATGCTTTCCTATGTGACAGTAGTATCCTGAATATAACAAAAGGAGACATTCTTCCTCAGAGAGTTTACCTTTCGTAATTTACAATGCAAATCTTCATTTCTGTCCTAAAAAGTTCCCTTTAAAAACATACACCAACTGCCTTTGCAAAACAGAGCAGTTCATGCCTGACTGCATGGTAAAGGCATTTAAAGACACTGCTGAGGAACAGGGCAAGCAGAGCTCTCCGAGATTTAGAAATTTTCACAGTCTAAATGAAAGTGTGGCAGATCTCCCTATTGGAAGAATATGGTAGATATCCTTGCCCTAGGAATGCTGCTTGCAGTTTTCTCAACTTTTGGTTATTTTTTAAAGTATGCTGGTAAGGAAGTCCTTATGGGGATCATGGACATATAAACACTGTGTTCTGCTAATGGAACTTCAAGGATGTTGTTTTGCATCTTGCCTAAGAGGCCAAATACATCAATTTTATAATATACTCAACCTGTAAAAGCATTTGTCCTTAAAACTCCAGTCTCCTCACAAAGACGGGTCTCCTATTAATGGAATCAATTAGTGGAGTTCAACATACCAGCAAATGAGAGCAAAGAAAGCCAAACAAAATCCTTTTTTGCTTTAGATTTTTTTTTTCTGAAACCTATTGGCTTCTGCCTTGCAGACCCATCCCCCTTTACTTCCTGATTGTTTCACTGCCATTATGTCTAAATTAATGATGTGTTTGGCAGTCAGACAACTGATCCAATTGGCTGCAATGTCACATCTGAAAATGCTCATCAGTTCTGCAGCCCACTCATTTTTTATGACTGACATGAGCATAGCCATTGAACAGTGTGCTTGCTCCCCCTCTCCCCACACACTCAGCACACAAACAGCAATATTTACATTATTCTGGTGAATATGCAGCCATGGTTATTGAGTGTGGGGAGTTTCATTGTAGAGGAGTGGAGAGTAGAGGACTCCAGCAACCTTTGCTGGAGGAAAAGTGACTCTGCACCTCACTCTGGGAGACCAGCCTGGGGTTGCCCAATCCCTCCTAGAATAAGGCAGGGTGTATTTTTTAGAGGGGGAGCTCTCTTAAGTGGGCAAGCTAGCATAAGTGTATTTCTAAGTACTTACCTGAAGCAAGAAGGCAGAAAAAAACAAGGTTATGTCTCTCTGGCACAGGCTCAACAAAAGGATTTACATGTCTTGCCGTGCTAAAATGGACATTCATCTCTTCCATCATCCAGGTTATTAACAACGCTATCAGATAGTACAACAACCAGGACAGACTTCTGTCATAGTCCACATGATTTAGCCTTCCATTTTGACTGTGAAGCGTCACTAACTATTGTCTCAGTACACTTTTCAAACTCATTTGCTATATGTCCATTAATTTCTTTGTCATTGATGTTTTTCCTTTGCTTGTTTGTGTAAATATCATGTGAGACAGTGTCAGTTTTACTAAGATCTAGAAAAGATAACATCTGTTATTTCTTCTCAGCGAGCTAGATCCGTTACCCACTTTGAGAAATAAATTATATTTGTTTCATGTTGTTTGTTCTTCCCAAATCAATGGGGACCATTCTTCATCTCATTATTTCTCAGGTGCTTAGAAATAATTCCTTTGATTGCTCATTTCTTTTAGAAACTGAAGTTACTCAGGTGGTCTGTAATTTCTCAAAACTATTTCTTTTAAAGATAGAAACCATAGCTGTCCAGAGACAATTTCCTGGCAATTCTTTCACCCTTCCAAAGTTCTCTGAACAGCCATATGATTCATCTGTCAGTTCTTTAAGTATCCTCAGAAGAAACTAATCAGGTTTAGCTGATTGAACATCTCTCATTTATGTTCCTTCTCTTTAAGAGGCTGAGATCCTGCTTACTCTTTTGCAACTGGAATTAATTGACTACTTGCCACTTCAAAACTGACCTCTCTAATGAAGGGCAATATAGAAAAACTTAGTTCATTTTCCTAGAAGAACTCTCTTGTACTGATGTCATAGGCATTACAGCTAAAACCATTTTCCCTTAGATGAAGTGGAAAAAATCTTGGAAAATAATAAATAAACATTTTTCCTTTTTAATTATTTATCCTTCATTCTGAGGTGATTTTGTTCCTTAAACTTTCAGTATGGCTACACATTTGCAGCACTATTTTCAAGTACATTGAATAATAATTAGTCTCACCGTGTCACTCTGGCTTGTAAGTAAAAGAATTTCTTTTCCCCAGCCAAGAAAAAGTTAACAATTAAAGCACTCACAGTGGAGTTCTTATCTATATATCAATAGAATGATGGCTGATAAATAATTTTAAGCACATAACAGTGCAATCCTCTGAACCAGTAATTCCAAAGGTATTCAATAACACTACAAGGATGTAGCAGATTAAAGGCAATGAGAATCCTTCTCTGAAGCTACTATTCATTTCTTTTAAATGTGTCATTGATTGGTTCCTCCAATATACCAATTCCTATTACATTGTTAGCTGCAGCATCTGATCAAATATTCTTTGCTTCAGGACTGTAGCTGTACTAACCATGCCATGGCAAGGCTGAACAGTTCTCTGACAACAGCTTCACAAAACCAGGAAAAGGCTGAGAACAGCGAGTGAGACCACCCGTGCTTCACACTCGCGTTGGAGAGCTCTGCAGCAACAAAGCTCACCTTCTTACTCTAAACCCTTCACTGCCACTCAGTTTTGCTATGCAAATCAGGGCTTGTAGAGGACAAGCAGAAACTAATATGAGAATTAAATGCATCAGTTCTGAGACAATTTTTACTACTTTATATATCTGCTCATTTAGAATGCATGTCAAATTACAATTGACCATGTGAACCAAAGGTAGTCCGAGTCAAGTGTCTGGAAAGTTTTTTAATTGAAAAAAAAGTCTTCAAACTCCTGATTCACATAAAAGATGTATGCTTTAAAGGCCTCTGGGGAGAAATATTTTAGCCTTCTTTTAAAAATATACTTATTTTGTTAACTTAACTTTGTTAATTTAATTTTTCTTATACCTAATCATACTTTTCAAAATAAACATGTTTTTTAAACTTAGGGAACTTTCTTGAAGTATTCCTTGACAAGCAACTCTGGGAACAGAACTGTCAAAGATCTGGCAGCTATTGAACAGTGTTACATGAAAAGCATCAGAAATGCCAATGTGGAAGGAAGTAGGAAGAAGAGCAAGATGAAAATACAGAGTCCTTTGAAAACCAAAAGACAAATAGGAAAGGCAAGATGAGACTACAGGTATTGCAGCTTCACATCTATACCCATAGGATGAGTATAATGAGGCAATGTAAGCATGGAGGAAAAAATTAGATGTGTTAAAGTGCAAAAATTAATTAATACCAATAAGGACATGCATTTGAAATCAGAGGGAGCTAAAAGAAAGTATAGACTCACCAATTAATGGGGGAGGACAGCAAATAACAGGCATAAAGGCAGACAAGTCTTCCCATTTTGCTTCATTCTTCATGAAAAAGATTCACTGAGAGCAAATGTTACAGCAATTCATTTAAAAGAGAACAGTATGAAGGCCAGAACAGAGAAGGAGTAGGTTCAGTACCATTTAGTTATTTCATATGTATTTAAATTTGTTCCTGATTAAATTCACCACTGAGAACCTAAAGAATCACCCCTGAGGCATTAGAACTACCTTTGACAACTTCAGGAGGGGAAGGAAAGAATTCAAAATTCTGCAGAGAATTCAGCACAGTATCTATCATTAAAAAGGGGGAACAGGAGGCCATAGCCTCATTCAGTGTCCAGAAGCAACATTAGGCAAAGAATCAAATAATCAGTGTATAAACAATCTTTAGGATATGAAAGTGATTAAAACTGCTGACAAAGGTTTGTCAGGAGTAAATCACATCAAATCAATCTACTCATCCTTTCAGAAGGAAAATAATATCTGTGATATAACTATACTTTGATATATTTTTTGAGTTTGTTTTGCATTATCATGCTATAAACAAATTGCAGAAATATAGGCTAAATAAAATCCCCATAAAATAGCTGAAAGTGCATTTAAACCAGAGAAGTCCCAAATACATTACCAGTGTAGTTATAATTCAAGCAAGATTCTGCACTGAACTGTCCTAGATCCAGTTTGATTCAATGTGTTCATTAATTTCTCAGGTGATAAAATAGAGAATACACTTAAGGCGTTTGTGATGACATAAAGTTAAGCCCATAAGGGAAGACCATATTAGAAAACTAATTGATCTTGATACATTGGATGTCAAACTTGAAATTCAATAAAAACAAATGCAGAGCACTACACCCGAAAGAAAAAGACAACAGATACACAATCACAAAATGAAAACCTGAAGAGGCAGCAATCCATCAGAAAGGGACCTGCTGCTGCAGCAGTTTGCTGAGTGAATATGAGTAGAAGTTGTGTCGCTCCTGTGTTGGAGAATTTTGCTCAGAAATGGCTTATAGAGTTTTGTTCAGACATGCCATAATCATATACAGCTGATGGAAAAGTAAAAGGCAGCTGTGAGGAGCAAATTCTCACAGCCTGTTTCTGTAAACAACAAAAGTTCTCAGGCACGTTTATGTAAACAGCAGAAGTTCTCAGGTTGTTTTTAATAACAAGTAAATATCTTGTCCTTGGATAAGTTTTGGGAAAGCAAACGTTGACAAACATGGAGGCCTTGAGAACTTTCATAACAGGGTGAGAAAATAAATCTTGGATTCAATAACAAACCACAGGTATTGAAAACAAAAGGAGGGGTTAATGTGTAATCTGTGACCTACGATGAGCTCGGGTTTTGCAATATGTATGAGCTTAATTAACACTGTTATAAAAAGGGGCTGGTAGATCAATAAATTGGAGTTCAATGCTGATCAAAGGATGGGTCGTCTCCCTTCGCTTCTACACTCCTGGAGCAAAAAAAATAAATAAGGCAAATCTAATTCTGGAGGAAACTCAGAGGAATGACAAGATAAGCAACAACAGCTGATTCTGATCCACTTCCAGTCAGTCAGGCTTCCACTGCACCTCAAGGCCCCATCTGCTCAACACATTTCACACCAAAAACAGTTGAAGGGAAAGCCAGCAAACACACAGGAATGAAAGACCAAGTTAAGGAAGAAACACAGCAATCCTTCAACATGCAAAAGCAGAGAGAGTTCTGTGATGGGTAGGGGCACCTAAATGGCCTTTGGCTACTCGCAGTGCTGTGACAGTGTCCTAGAAAGCCAGGCTGCCAGCTGCTGTTGCTGCCACCAAGAAAAGGGTTTTGATGAGTGGACTTATGGCTGGGTTTGGGGAGGAAGAGGAGATCCCAGAAGCAAGAGTCACAATCTAGTATTGGGACAGGAGCAGCAATGTCAGTTTTCTACATCTTGCAAGCACAGTTTGAATTTAGCATTTCTCCTTGAAAGCTGTCAACTTTCAGTAATGTTGAGAGGGCTTGAGCTGTGCTGTAGAAGGCATGTACAGAGAGCATGGGAATCAGTTTTTGATGGCCACCAAGAGAAGAACGACAAGAACTTGCTAACTTTAAAGCAGAATGGCTTTAGCAGAGATATTAGCATGAAAGTTCTTGAAGAGAAGCTCTAGAAATTACTGCTCAGAACATTACAAAACTTCATTTGGTACAAGGATGAAGGGCTGTTAGGGGAAAAAACACATTAGCAAGCAGGTGTTTTTGTTGTCTCCCTGTGAAGGAAAACAAAAAAAAGCAACTCTCTGAGGGGCATTTCCATCATCACACTTCTGATTAATAATATTTCACTGTGTCTGCGTTTTACCAGGAAAAAATGTGGAAGCAGCACATGGAACTCTGTGCTGATGGCAACTTTCAGAGCCCCTCTTATAGCCCTGGGACAAATGACTGGTAAGATAAGCTCCAGCATAATTTTTAGCTACAATTATATGGTGTGTGACATCAGCCCATAGAAATTGTTTCTGGCTTCGCTCTTTGGCATCAGTGAGCAAGTGCTAAGTCATACATCTGTTTGGGAATGCAATCACATTATTATCTCCTGACAGAGAACATAATCAACTAATTTCAGCCCTGGTATAAATGGATAACCATTTATTATAAATGGATAACCATTCTCAGTTACCCTCTGAAGAAGCCTCCTTGTCTCTATTACTGCTGTATAGGTAAATTAAACTCCTTAATTTATGTGCTCCAAATTAGTTAAAATAATTTAAAGTAGATGGAGTTAACCGCTTGGAAGTTATTTCTCAATAACTAAGCTAATCATTCCTAGGGCTCTTTATAATCAATGCTGGATTGTTTCTCAGTGAATATGCACATCACCTTGCTATTACTTCAGCGGAGTAGTGCTGAGTTAAACCAGCTGAGGATTTGGCCCACAATATCTCAAGGGTACTTACTTTTAATTTAGTAATAATTACACTCTCTGCTAATATACTAGAATGTCTTTGGCCTTCCAGTTAATGAAATAATACCCAAATGACCCCCAGAATCCATTTCTTCAGCAAAGAGGAAAATTATTTCATAAACAGGAAGTAACATCAATTTCTTATAATAAACTTCATTTTGCATATAAAAAGAGAAAGAAAAGACAGAGGAGAAGAACAAAGAAAATAAATTTTAATATGATTTTCTGTGGTTCTTATCTCTCTAGTTTTTTATAACCCAAATCAAAAGTGTTGACCGTGGATACACACACACATATATGCACACAAACATATTAAATTAATCCCTATTTCACCACCTACTAAAGGTCTCACAGAATTATGACAAATGTTACAGTGAGAGGAGAAGGCATCTGTTCTGCCACACCCAGGAAGAATTATAACTCAGACTAGATTAATAATAACCTGCAAATGTTTGTCTTCCATCCTCACAGTAAGTAGATTGAACATGTGGTCTCAGAATAACAACCTAAAGAGGTGATGGCAGGTCCTCTAAATTTCTCAAAGAAAATTTCTTACATCTCCATCTCCTATGCACCATTTATTTCCTCATAATTTTTTTAGTCCTCTCACACTGAGCTAATTTCACTATCACACAATTATCTTACAGTTTCACTGATGAGATCCTGCCAAAACCAAAGGATATTGCTGGAGTCTTTTTCCTTACACACTCTATCTGAAAGGAGAGGATAGATTTTTAACATTTTAGTCAAATAAAATAATTGTTTCATACAGTAAGTTGTATCTCCTAGAGCAGGGAACTGAAACTAGATGAGCTTCAAGGTCCCATTCCAACCCAAGCTGTTCTATGATTCCATGATCCCAATGACAATTATTACTATTTCATATCTGTTCACACCTGAGCAATTTACTACAGGTTTTTGTGATACAGTTGTAGGAGCAGGCTTTTGGTCAAAGTTTTACATAAATGGTCCTTCCCTGTTCTATGTGAAAATGTTTACCACTCTTCCAAAGCATAATTTTGTGAAGAATCTAATAAAATTTGAATTTTGAAAATACAACAAACTGTATTGATTTCTATAGTTAGACACTAAACTAGAGTAACATTGTATTGCAAATTATAATTGCACTCTGACAAGGCATGTAATCATTTAATAGGTCCCATCTTTCAAGTCCCTTCTAACCTAAGCCTTTCTATGACTTTAAGTTTTGAAATATCCTGGAGGCATTTTTTAAGTGACAGAGAATTCCTATTATTAAGTCAAATCAATTTTACATATTGTAAAATGTTTTGATAATGATTAATAGGTGAGGTCTGAGGAAAGTTCTTGGCTTAAAAAGAGATTAAAATGAAGCCTTGTTAAAGCTGCAAGCATACAACCCATAGTGTTTTGAAAATCAGCTGATACCCTGAAAATACTCTGTACTAACTTTTTAAAAAAAGTCATCTGCGTCCCTCTTTAATCCCAAATAACAACAGGATTGTGTCCTAATAAATGCTGTATTTAGTCCTGTTAAATGCTGCAGTAACACAGACAATCTTAAGACTGGGAAAAAGGTTTTGCTGAAGTTTGTGCTGAGAGAGTAAAATAAATATTGAGAAAACCATAAAACATGTTCCTTTTGATCATCTCTTTATCAAATCTACCATCATGTTTTCAGATCCAGAGCTGATATCCTAAAGCTTTCCCAGTTTTGCTTGCATTGAAGGTTTTGCAGCCTTGCATAACCTGCTGATGGGATGTATTGGGAAAGGAAGGGAGTCTGTGCCAAATCGGATTTCTTGACAATCACATATTGTCCTAGAAGCATCAGTTATGCATTCAATGGAGACTTACTTCTCTGGGGTGAAATAAGGTCCTTTATGCAGATGCTCAAAGAATATGGTGGCATTACAACTCTGTGCACTCTTCTTAACTGATAGCACACATTTTAAAGGTACAGAGTTACACTGGGCCATTTTATTGCTGAGTGTTGCTTTTCTTCCTGGACAGGGACCTTGGTGTTCTTTCCTCCCCAGTGGCTGCATGAACACTGCACCATTTCTCCTTCCCCCCTTCCCTCCATTCCACTTTGCTAGGGACATTAAGGGCACGTACCTGAAGGGTCACTGAGGACAGACAGAAGCCTCTCAGGCTCTGGCAGTATCTGCCATGAGGCTTTGAATTTTACAGAAGAACCTAAAAGTTACTAGAGGTCTTTACAGACAGACAGACAGACCAGGATGGTTGTCTTGATTTTCTCCAGGTGATGCTGACCCTCCAAACCCCCTGCATACTACAATTTGGACTCTGATTTGGAAACTACTGAACTGAATTAAATATATTGTCAATAGCTTATCCTGTGAATTGGTTCTTCTCCTGTCAAAAATTAAAATCTTTCTGTAAATCAGAGGGACACCTGAACTTCTGTGGAAAAGCAGATAAAACTTCATAATAGAAAACATTAAATACAGGGCTTGCCAAAATTCCCATCTTCTTATTTTATAAATCAAACTTCCCAATCTTCCCAAATTCTCTCCTTGTGCTGTACTTTAGAGGTAGCTTACAGAATGTTACAGAAGTTACAGAATGAAATTGGTGTGAATGACAAGGGAGTTTGCCATTCAAGTGTGTATTTCAAACCTCACACTTTCAATCTAGAAGAATCTAGAAAATGTTGTGAAATTACTGTTGCAGTAGAACACAGAAGTCAGTTTTTCAGGAAACCAAGTTTCCCATAGAAACAGTGCAGAGGATGCAGAGGATGTAAGTCTTTCACCTTATTTTAAAAGCTCTCTAGAATTTTAGAGTATGTGACATTTATAATTCTCCTATTTCAAGGAAGTGAAGCTCCATTCTGAGTTAGTCTTATTGAGCAACAGTGAAGTGGAAATTGTAGTTAGCTGCAATTCATTTCTAATAGCCTTGTGTTGTCTTCAAAGCATATTTGAAATAATATATACGAGGTTGGAGCAGCTGCTAAACTTGCATTTATGTATTAACAATTTGAAGGAAATAATTAATTTTAACATTGCTACAATGTTAAAATGACTCTGTATCAGTGTCTCAAAAAAATGGCTGTGATTAATAACCATGATAAGAATTTTGATCAATGATATAATGTTTCTTCGTTTAAAAAGGAAGAATTTATTGCACATTACAATTTTTTTGAACTGTGCAGATTTCAATCTTGTCTGAAAATGCAATCTTCATCCACTCAGTAACCCAAGAAGTTAGTTTTCTCTACTCAAACATTTACAAACCATGCCTCCATTACCTTTCCTCCTGTCACTACTTCATTTAGTTTCATATGGTTTTAATGAGTGATTTTTTTTCAACAGTTTTTGAGTGTTACAGATAGCAATATTTCATTCTGGAATAAAAGCTAATGATCCATAAATACTTAATGCCATATTTTTATGGCCAGTAAATTAGTCTTAAATGAGTTCAGTAAGTTCTCTGACGCATGCCATTAATTGCTAATGGTGTTTTAACTAGATAATTGTTGTAAAAGGCTCTTTATCATCACCATTGGTGGGTGACTGTTCCTTGCAATCTGTCCCGCCTGGTACTGCTGAACTTTCTCTGTCTACCATTGTGTACAGCAAAGAGATCAGGGGACTGTGAAGCATAATTTAAATAACAAATTCAAACACATCTAGTGGACAATGAACCTACAGATCATCAGGCTTAGTAAGATCAGATTACTTTTTGTTTTTCAAACAGAAACACACATATATCATATCATAGTGCTCCTTACACATGGCATAAATGAGTTATAGACCAATGCTGGCTAAGTAGTAAAAATGCCTAAGCTTAGATCCAAGCCGATTCAGGCATTAAATTACCTAAAGATTATGCTGTGCAATGACTTGGTGACATGAGTAGCAAGCGAAGCTTGGACAGTCATTAGTGGTTTGTCCTTAGGATAAAGAGGTAGTATTACCTTAATGACATGTAGTAATTAGAGGGAAAGTTCACCAAGTGCTAAGCAAAGTGAACTTTTCAATACACAAGAGCAAGTTGCCAGAAAAAGCGAATTGAATTGAAAAGTAAAAGAATTGAATCTCCTCTTTGCACTTGAATCCTTGACCAGTATTACGCCTTCACAGGCTGTCACCACCATGTTAATTATCAAGCAAACAGATATCTTTGGTAAGGTCAGATCTAGCAACAAAGAAGAGTAATACAAAGTCTTGTTTAAGTAAACACAAGAAGCCCTAAGTATCCAGAGGCAAGGTCTTTGCTTGCCATTCCAAGTTGCTGGGTTGTCCTCATTCTTAAAACACACATGAACTTTTGTCCTTGCTCTCACAAGTGGGTTTTCTTAGGATATTGCTACAAATACTGCACTTTGGTGTCTCTGGGTCCTCTTTTCACATTTTCTCCGTGATTCTTCAGCCTCCCCACTATTTTTCTCTGACACACAGCTCCCTCAGAGGAGTCTTGTCCCATTACACTTCCTTTCCAGTGGTGGCCAGCTGCATATTTTTACTCCAGACTGGTTAGTGTATGGACTGTTCATTTGACCCAATTCCTTTGTTCTCCAGTCCATGCAACTTTCATATAGGCTTGACCTAAAAGAGAGGTAGTTACCTCAGTTTTAGGGTAGAATCTTTAGGTTAGTGTTTGCTCAATCTTAGGAGAGCAGTGCGGGCAGAATCATCTGAGATCAGCCCCTGGGTCATATCTACTGTTTTTTCCCTCCTCTTTTGCCTGAAGCTACATGGAGCCCATGGTCAGTATGGGCAGAGACTGGGGTTTGACTGTGTAACTAGGGGCTAGTGGAAGTGCATTACATGCCAGCTCTAAATCCTCCCGTGAATGTACTAGATGTTTCTTAAGGGAGGGTTCCTAATTCTTCCAATGGTTCTGTCTAATCCCTGCTATAGCAGGGAGGTCATAAGGGTTTGGAGAGTTTTGTTTGCCTTGTCCCTATGTGTAACTAGCATGTGTTAGCTGTCTATGCACCACACAGAATTAACACATGTCAATTATAGTGACTTGTTTGAGGTGCTGCGGGATAATGAGGCTGGAGTGCTGTATTCTGCCAAGAAAACCAGGTACAAAGGCATACATGGTGCTCATGCTATGTATCACAATATTTTACACATCTCATTGGCTGCTGCATTCCCCAATTTCTTTATGCCCTTTAACTAGTAATATGTTGCAACCTTTTACCAGCCTTACATGACTGAAAAATCCTGCCAGGCACTGCCTCTCCTAAGGAGTTAGTAAAGCTTGTCAGGTAGCTCACTAAGAGAAGTGAAGAGAAGCTTTTCTCCCCCAGAACATCAGCCTCCTCAAGGCAGGCAGGATGGACCATCCCCAGCAAAACAGCGCTGATGACAGTGGGGCTCACTGCCCTGGGATCACCTCCAACCACTATGACCACATCTCCCAGCAATGCTCTCTGAGCAGCATCTCTTGCCTGCCACCACATTTTGAAAGCTTCTGCTCTATTCCCATGTTCACCACCCCCACTGTAAGACCAGAGCAGGTACAAGTTTCAGGGCACCATGATCAGGAACTGCTGCCTTTACCAGCTCACTCAGTGCTTGTTCTATTTTCCCCCCGAAAATAGGTCTGAAAAACAGAGGAAGAATCATTCTCATTCTTTAAAATGTGGAGCCAAAAGATGCTTTCATTGCCATTACAAGGTGAAAAATAGTGGTGGTTAGAGAAAGCACTTCAAAATGTGGCAAAAGCCAATCCAGAAAAAGGACATACCATGGGAATACAAATATCTGTGGACTGAATGTAGGAAGTGGGAGGAATTCTCCCTAGTTTGCCAGTTGAAGCAGTTCCTTTGTACAAGTAATATTAAAAGATTAACTGAGAAGGCGTGTAGGAGTGAACCAGGAATATTACAGGAGACAGAAAACTTGATTGCCAGTCCCTGTTCTTGCATGTTCTTACACAGCCTCATATTTTACCTACACCCAGCACTGGATAAGAGGCACAAGCAAACCTTGAGACGTTGGGATTTAGTCTGTTCAAGAGTAAGCTGCACCCACGGGTTCGGAAAGCCATGCTCAGTCCCATTCCTTTTGTTCTGCCAAGAAGGCATTCCACGCAGAAAAGCACCCTCAGCAAACTGGAGGGGAGAGGCAGGGAAGCAAATCAGCCATGCCTCACCGAGGGAAAATGGATTTGGGTAGAAAAGGGAATTGACTTGTGTCCCACATCATAGGTCAACCTTCAAACTTCAACAACCTTCAACCTTCAACAACCTTCAGTTGTTGTACAAAAACTGAGAAGCACCACCTTCTTCTTTAGGGGCTGCAAGGTTTTGGGGGCCAACATCATCCCTGAAATTGCCTGCCAAACCAAAACATCTGCTGCAGATGAGAGAAAATGCACATATTTAAGGAGCCAGTAGGGCTTATGCATGAGAGGTGATAAATTGCTTTTGAAAATGCATAATTAAACTGAAACTTCTGAACATGAAAATTCTCTGAAACTCTTAGCCCAAAAAAACAAGTGCAGGTCCATTTTTAAGGAGCTGAATTGGCAACAATTTCATTTAATTTTATAGTAAATGTTACAGCACTGTCAAGTAATGTTTCTGCTTATACTGGGAGCACCAGTGTACATAAAAATCCCTTACCTGAGTTGCATTATGGAATGTTTTGAAGAATTTCAAGGGTTCTTCAGCTTCTTAAAGTGAATTCATTGCAAAAATTGAGTTAAACTCCTTTGGGGTGAGCTCCTTTGGATATCTGGTGTGTTATTTGTAAAATCTATTATTTCACTGTGCATAAATCTCTAGAAACAAGTTAGCCATTATTTCAGCCCAGGACTCCAGTTTCTACTCCTGCTTTTGCTCCTCTCACAAGAGCTTATCATAATCCTCTTACTATGTGTTCTGTTTACAATACTTTGGGCAATATCAACCCTAACCACTTTTTTTTTTTTCAGTTGTTTAATGAAGATTAGATTAATTTCATTAGCATTCAAAGAGTGCTCTTTTCTGGTGTTCAGTCATAGTTCTGCTGGGATTTTTTAAAAAGCCTGAGGGAGGCAGTCATCCAAATACCAGTGAATTACCATGAGAACAGGTTACATTGCAGAGGTCACTGAAGAATCCCAGCTTTAATCATATTGCATTACTCAGGTAAGCTCCTAAAATACATTTTTCACATCTGCACACTCGCTTGGTGCTGGGTCACACTACTAAAAAGAATAAAAAAATCTTGAAAATTAAAAAGAGGCATGCAACTGATAAAAAGGGGGAGGAAAAAATGTCAAGCCTCATATGGTGTCATGTATGGGCTGAGGGTGACATGTTATGTTAGCAAAAAGGAATTTGGGCAGGGCAGTACCTGCCTTGGTAGTGCTGCTCTAAGATCTCAAAAGCAGAGTTTTACACCTTTGATCTCATCCCTTTTCTTCTCTTTATCCCTCTCTAAACCTTCATACTGAACCAGATACTTAGGACTCAGCCAGTGGGAAAGTTCACCTCTCCAAGGATTTCTCAGCTATGAATGTATTTTGTTTGCATCCACTAACTGTTTAAAACTGGCAGAAATCTCTTTACATGGAGGACTGTAATAATTTCTGTCCCCCACAGAGCTTGCAGAAACCTCAGACTCAAAGAAGCCAGACTCAGAAAACACATTAAATAGCGTTTAAAGCAAAAAAGTGCACCTGACACAGATCTTGGGCTAAATACCTGGCAAGATGTTTACCAGCCCTGTGATTCCACAAATTCTTGGGAAAGACTGGTTCTCATGTAGAGGATGTGAATGAACACAAACTTCTGAGAAACACTGCCTTTAAATGATTCTTAGCCCCACTGGCTATTGCTCCTCTTTTGACAGGTGATTATTAACACTGCTCTTGACCTCCTCTCTTCCCTGTGGAGACTCAGTTCAGGAAGTCACTGATGTTTCCCCATGCTGAGAAGGTGGGAGGAGCTGCACTTTCCCAAAGCACTGTTGGCAGGGAGGACAGAGAAAGACCTAGAGTGCTCTGACTTCCTTTAATCATTGAATACAAATGACCTAAAAATGACCCTAAGGGTAATCCACCTCCAAAATAAAAAGAAAATAAAAAATGAGGCAAGCAGAGAGAAGGGAAAATTATGAAGACATCCCTTTGATAAACTCTGCTCCTCTACAAAGGCTGGAGGGCAGAATTTGAAGATACAAGCGGTGATGGTAAAGGTGGCATCTTTCCAATATCAGTGTTGTCAGTTTATCCTGAAAAGTTAACCTTTTTAAACCAGCACCAAATCTTTTCTTTTTCTGTATAACAGCATTTTGCCTTTTGTGGAAACAGTTTTCTAATAGGTTTTCTTGTGGCCATTTATTACACATCGGGCACTGGGTTTGGTTTCTAATAGTTCCTTTTCATCTAGCTGCCTACTGCTGACTGTGGAAAGTGTAGGTTTGGCTCCACTGATGGCTCTCTGTAATGGCTGTGATTACACCCTCTGCATCTTCTTCACAGTGCCAGCCTTTCAATTGAAAGCACATTATGCCTGGATAAAACTCAAAGAGCAGCTTAATATCAGGGTTCTCTGGAGCTATAATAATTGGTTCAAGATTGAACAGATAAAACCACATCAATATTTCTGTATGGTCCGTGACGTAAAACACAACAAGCCTGCATATGTCTATCCATGAGTTAAAGCTGTATTTCACCATCACTCTGGGGGAAGAGAGGTGAAAATAAACCAATGTCATCAGAAGGTCTAGAGAACAGCATGTAACCAGCATCCTATCACCTGCTGCATGCATCAGCAGGATAATCTCTTCATATCAGACCTAGCAGATCACTTTGCAAGTCACCATTCTTATGCAGGTATCCCTTTAAACTTGAGAAAATATGTTTCTGCAAAATATTTCACTATCACTGAACTCAGTTATTTCCAGGGAATCTACTAAAATGTTGCTGTAAGTACAAACTGAATGATGAAAGCATCAAAGTGGGGGAGACCTGGGAAGAGGCTGGGTATGAAACAGAACTGTTTGTGCATTTTTAAACTATAAAAATTTATTATCCAGTTTGGATAATAAATTTTTATAGTTTAAAAATGCACAAACAGTTCTGGAAACTTAAGGAAGCAGGTCCAGAACCCAAAATAGAAAAGAAAATAAAAAGGGAGACCTTCATTCACTATTGGTTCTTTAGAGTTAGCATTTTGAATTTTTTCTTTGCAAAGGTAAAGATTTAAAACGAAATTTTTTAATAGAAGTTCAGTTTGCTGCATTTCACTGATTCTCAAAATTGGGAAGCTGCTTTAAAAAAACCACCAGATTTCTCAAGGATTTGACATTAAGGGAGAAACAATGAGGGCAGATCTGTTATCAATAATTGTATTCAAACTTTGCTCCAGTAGCAATACACTTACCCAGCAAATACACTTCCAGCAAATACACTTACCCAAACACTCAATTAGTTTAGACAGGCTGTAGCGGTGTTTGTGAGAAAAGCTAAGAAAATGCTGCTTTCAGTGTTCATATAGCGTTGGACTGTGGGCCCTTTTAGTCACATCAGTCTTTCGGACCGTGCTGTCCACAGCACCAGGCTGACAGAGGGTGTGCCCCTTCAGCAAGCACTGTGGCTGAGCAGGAGTGGGTCTCTGTGGAGTAATTAGTCCTGAGGACCTGACGTTCTCTGGGTGCACATTTCAGAGTGGGATTTTTGGAGCAGGACACTTCAGGCTATCTGTCCTCTGCCTATTTGTGATTAGAGTCCCCTGGTGCACATCTGGAGCAGATCTTTCCATTCAGTTTCATTTGAAAGGAAACCAGTTCATTTACTCTGGGACTGCTTCATAATGCAAAACAAAGTGGAAGTGGAGGAAACTGGGAGATTTACTTCAGTAACACACTACTGCTCTGAATTCAAGGGGGAATGTTGTGCACTCTTAACCTCCAAGAAGAATTTACTGTCTGAATGGCTCAAGGTTGTGAAGTGCTGAAGTGATATGTAGGACTGGGCTTCATTTAAATATCCAGTTTATAGGTTCATTAAAATATCTCTGTTCTTAGCTTTCCACTGTAGAACAACTCATTAAAATGTATTCTTCAAAACAGCAAGTGTGTTTTACAGTGAGGACCAAATCCAGACATTTATGCACTAAAGCTGCATGTGTCATATAGGTACCTTTCAGGACATTGTCTATTTTATATGACAAAGTTTCCACTTGTCTCCAAACCATTAATCTTCCCATTTCAATACAAAGTTTAATTCCACTTATATCTTTACAAGGCTCTACCTGCACTGAAACAAATGCTGGTGTATGGAACCACAGAGGGGCATCGTGATTGTTCAGCAGAGCCAAAGTTATCCACTTCTTTTTCCATCTCCCACCAGCAAAGACCTGGATCTGAAAGCAGCCAGAGAAAGCACACAAGTTCTGTTCCTCCCAGGCTGCTCTGTTTCCTGGAGTTTGCTGTCTTACTGAGGCAGGCACTTAGTGAAACTACCTTCAGAGAGATCAGGAGTGACAGGCACAAATTTCCAAGGATCCCTAAAAATCTCACGTCGCTTTTAAGCAAAACTGGCTTAGAATTTTTTTAACTTTTTTTTAAGGGGCTCTGGCAATCTTACTAGAGCTGACATGAATTACCCAGCTGAAGCCTGAGATTTAGAGTGCAAGCGAAAGTGCTCCCATGAAAAACACACTGGTGTTATGTGTCTAGTTCCCAGAACTCTGCTGCCTCCCTTTGCGTCCACCATCAGCAATGCAATCATTCAAATAAGCTGAAATCAATCATATAATGAGCCCCACCATATGATACTTATCTTTGAGGGGAATGAATAAATCATTGTGCCTTTGACAGGGTATTTATGCCATGAATTGACCTAGGAAGTGGAATGGCAACACTTTGACAGTCATGGCTGTGATAGCAACAATTTAGGAAAGAATTCATCTCTGTACTTTGACCAGTTCGAGTCCTGGCACCTGTTGAAACTAAAACTGTGGAGGGGAAAAATCTTGCTTCTAATAGAGATGTTGGAAACAAAATGGTGAGCTGTCAGAGGAAAATGTAGAGAAGGCTTGATGCATAACCCCCCTGCCAGGAGGAAACCTACCTGGGAGCAACAGGAAACTGTTAAGTTTCTTTCCCTTCCGTGACAGAGCAAAGCTTGCCGGTCTGAACCGAGAGCAGTCGCTGGGATTCACATTTCAGCCAAGCCAAGCTTTGCAGCAAGGACTGCTCTCAAACTGATCACATTCCTCCTTTGGACATCTCTCCATCTCTCACTGCCTGCTGTCCATACTCAGCTTCTCATTTATAATTAATATTTTCATAAATAATGCAGCAAGAAAACAAAGATTTGCAGTAAATGGCCAAGTCTGACTTTTCTAGCCAGTATCAAATAGTCTCTACTTACACATGACTGTTATGAAGTGTTAGAATCAAGCTTTATTTGCTGAGAATAAACTAAAACTGAATGTAAAGGTGGCTCCCTTTAGCTTGGATTTGGTGGTTTTGTATCTACCACCTGCAAGCTTTGTAACCTGAACAAAACGATACTGAAGACATCAAATGCTGAGTGACATCACCCTGTCAATCTTTCTTCTCTTGTAGTGATTTTTAGTTCAAAAACCATTGTTTTAAAGATAGTGCTGTAGGTGTGAACAAACCATTATATTAGATTTTCAGGGATTCTGGAGACTGTAGTCAGTATTTGTGACACACAATCACTAGTTTTAAGAAAACCTATTATAAACAAGTTTATATCATAACTACTAGAGTATATGTCCAAAATCTTATGTATTCTTTCTATAAATAGAATTAAAATATTGTATATTATCAAATTTTAAAGATGAGGGATAGAATTAGATATTAACATAGGGCATCTATGTACTAGCACTGGATTCAAAGATGCCTTCAAAACCATGAAATGAAATTCCCTCTTCTCACAGCTGATTGCATTGCAGATGTTAATGCACGAACAGACTACTGTCTCTATCTGCAAAGTGGCTGGGATTTTTTGCCCAGACAGTCTTTTGTCAGGTTGTTCCCAAGTCCTATGGGTCAGATGTTTCCAACTGTTTTCTAATTTCTAGCCTAAGTGTATTCCTAGCTAGTTTACTGCCTTTTATTCTTATGTCAATATTGTTCTCTAGTTAAATACTTTCCCTCTTCTCTGATGTTTATTCTCTTGACATATGTGTAGAGCACAATAAATTCCCTCTCTCAACCTTTGTTTTCTTTGGCTAAACAAACAAAGCTCTTTTTTTCCTCTTGCAAAGTAGGCTGTCCTTTCCTGATTACTGCAGAAAACCTCTGTATCTGCTAAGACTTGAACTCTATTCATTTAACATAGGCCCTTTATCATAGAAGTATCTTGCTCAATTACATTCATCATTTCCATCTCTACTTGAAACCTATAACCTTACAGGTAGAATAATATTTTTTTTCTTTTTTTCTTGGTTGCATCATAAAGGTGACTTAAAGGCTTTCCACATAGCCTTCCTTCTATACAAGGCTCCCTTGTAACTTAATAGACACCATCTCTGCTTCTAACAGGTCTGGCTCCTTGCTGTACAGTTAAGAAAATCTGGATATTTGTACGCATTGTGCACATGGTCTTGCAGCGTTCCAGTTAGACTTCATCCTGTCCCTAGGAATTAATCTGGTTTATGCTGTAACCTACTAAGTAAGCTTTCTCCCTGACACCTGTTTTCTGTCAACAAATACGGTAACTTGGTCCCATTTCTTGTGAGTGTCCATCAAAGAAAATACTGAACACGTTATTGTTAGCCCTATCCTGAAGAATTCTGCCCATAATTTCTCTTCAGCCTCTGAGTGGGTGAGGGCCAACACATTCTATTGCATAGAAAATCTATGATGCTAGGCACTGTCTCCGTCTGAGTTTTGTCTCCTTTTCCATTATTTACAAGTCTTTCTTGAAAGACCTTCCCAAAAGCTGTAATGACAAGTGGAAACTATTCTTCAGACCATCTGCATGGTATTCTCTTGAGCAATCTTTACCATGTCCACTGCTCTTACTTCTGTCACTGCCTTAGGACAACATCCCCTCAGTTCTCATTACTCCTTGATTTGATGCCAGTGCCAGTGTTTAGTTTTCTAACTGCTTGAATCAATATTTTTGATGGTCAGAACTCCACCTAAGCAGCTGATAAATGCATAGAGAGGCACTGGGGCTAATCTGCTGGTGGCAGTTCACACCTCCAGTCATGTCACTTTCCTCCTGCTCAAACTGGATGCTCATCTTGTGCTCACAATGGGACCCTTTGAGTTCCTGGACTGAACTGGCTATCCAGCTGAAAGTATTCCATTTGTATCCCTTTGCAGACCTCTCAGATTCTTACCAGTGTTGTGATATTCTGATTTTGAAATGGTGCTGACTTTAGCTCCTTTCTAATATGATTCATAATCCAGGACAATAGACCTTTAGGAAATGTAGGACACTACTTCAGGTTTCTTTTAATCTTTCTTTTTTTTTCCTTTTCTGGGTCCAGAAACTGGGCAGACTGCATCTTGGTGTCTTAAATGTTTCAAAGATGCTCAGGCTTCCACAGATGAGCAGAAAATATGGAATTATCATTCCTGTGAATTACTTTATTCTTTTTCATCCTTTCTTTTGCATGTTTCTTAATGACCTCCTCTCATTGCACAAATGGAAACCCTCTGTGTCCACTCTAAGATGTGAAGAAGTATAGTATAGCCTCCTGTTATGGAAATAATTTTGAACATCATAGCAGTGGACCCTTGCACAATGGATAAACCATGTAATAACAGCCTCAATCATCAAAGAAGGCACTGTCTTATTTTCAGTGACTACATCTGCACGTCAGTAGTCTCAGAGGATACACACGGAGAGTCTATATCAAACATGTTGTCTTCTTGGCATATTCTGTATTCAGATATTTCTTATCTTGGGCTGCTGAACAAGGAGAGCATTTCCAGCTCTCCTGCCTTCCTTAGAAGAAGGTACATTGTGATCAAATGTACCATCAATTTGATGGAGCCTGCTGCTTTAATATCCTGCTGTGAGTGCCAAACTATAGAAATTACAGTTTATAACTGGTAGGGAAATTATGAATTACAGGAGATCTTGTGTTCCCTGGGTTGCATACAAGCATTCTTCTGTTGTTCATTAGAATTAATATGTTTCCTTGTACATCAGCAACATAAAATCTGAGATCATGAGAACATTTTTCTGGTGCAGTATTTCTGGGAGTGTATTGCAGCTGACTCCACAAATTACCTGGATTCAAACTGCTGTTTGACAAAAGAGACTATCTGAAAATTAGCAGCCTTCTTGCAGTGGTCTGTCCTCAGAATCTAATTTAACATCAATTTCTTAAACTACTGTTGTCAATTTATTGTTTAAAAAACCCAAAAGCAAGCAAACAAGCCGACCTAGTGTTTCAAACACTATTCCTACTGAGCATGTCTGTCTTATGTTTTACCTTCTGTTCTTTTGTGATGATAAAACATGTATTAACTATTTTTCTGTTTCATCTTTCATATCCACTTCTGCATGCAGGAATGATCCCTGATTTTTAGCTTCTACAAGGATTTAAATCTGTACTTTCCAGTGATTTATGTCCTTTCATTCTCACAAGCTTCCTTTCTCCTTTGCTGAAAAAGGTCCAATGGATGAGACAACCTAATGATCACTCAGACCACAACCCAGAATGGTGACGGCCATACCTAGACCTCCTTCCTCTCCTTACTTTTAATGCTGCACCTACTCATTCTTTGCATGGCAATTTCAGCCTTAAGCAAGTTATTGTCAGTCAGCCATACCCAGTAGAGGTATCTCTTCATGTGTTGGTGGGTAACTACCTCAGCTTTGGACACCCAGCACTGGTTAAGTTAAGCACCTCTGCTTTCTCTAGCCTCCATCTCTATCTTGCTCCCTTTTTAACTACCTGAGCCACTTCAGGCTATGTTACATGGCAGGCTTTATTATTACACTAGAGTAGAGATGTAAAATGATGAAAAATCAGAGCTTCTGCATGACTTCTTTGTGTCATTATCAATGGAAAGGCACTGGAGGACAGCCATGCTTCCCACAAACTTAAAACTCCACTTCTGGATTCAAATGACTGCTCTTTGCTGATGCTGCCTTTTCTGGAGCTGCAGTGTGGTCTTTGACTTGGATAGAGCCTTTCTGGTGGAGCCTCAACTATATTCTGACTGCCCCGGGGCTTACCAGCCAGAGTAAAGAAAAAGGGAAATTGGCCTGTTGGACCACTCTCTTGTGCTGTCAAGCAAGCTTAGCAACCACTTTTTGGCCCTTTTGATCCTTACATAAAAAAGGGATCATGAGGCAGTGGTGAGAAGGATTAAAGCACTGGCCTTCTCACTGGGGTCATTTGCTTCCAGGCAGAGAAGGTGTCAAATGCTCACAGGTCAGAATACAGAATTTTATACCCAGGAGACTTCAGAAAACAATTAAAATTCAAGCCCTACAGTCTCCAATCAGTCCTTGTTTGACTCTAGTTCTATGCCAGAGTAATTTCACTAAAATCAGGTGAATTACTTCAGTATTATGCTGCATGAGCAAGTCCATCACTTTAAATGGAATTATGCTGGCATAGAAGTGGTGTAACGTGGGTGACATGAATCAGGCCTCGTGTTTGCAGCAGCCTTGAATACACCCAGTATTGAGAGGACCTTTGGAGCTGGGCCCAAAGCACTCACAAAGGGAGCTCCTGCTGTTATTCCAACCCATAGGCAGTTCACTGAACAAAGACCAATTATCTGAGCTTTGTGTGAAGGGGGTAGGGGACATGCACCAATATTCATAAATTAGGCAAGGCTGGTGTTTACTAAAGTGGAGCGCCTTCATTCCAATTAAAATCTGTCTCCATTCCTTCTGTGAATTCTTAATTTCCTTTCCATGTGATATTTGTCAGTTTTCATTTGTATATTATGACATACTTTAAATATCATTGCCCATTTACAGATAGGGAAACCAAGGCATAAAAAAGTAAAATTACTTACCCAAGAGAATAGCTCCAAGGTCATTTGCTACCTAAGGTAAGGTTTTGCCCACATGCTGCCTCCTATTAACAATTCTGCTCACTTCTTCAAGTGGTATACAATAAAAAGAATGGAAATCAGAATTTTTCAAAGGCTTTTTTGCACTACACCTTAAAAAGAGCTGTTGCATTTTTCTATTTTCATTAAAGAAACCTAAAAGAGTAAATAGCCATGATATTACCAAGGCTTTAATAAAGCTTTAAACCTATATGTTTGACTTTAAAGGATTCACACAGAATATTATAAAGCATTTAAAATAATTTCTTTTATATGAAAAGGCCAATTAAAAAGGAGAAAACTTCAGAAGAAATTTTGATAATATCATTATATACAGTATAATAACAAGATCATTATAAGTTGTAAATATCATGTCATTACCCATTGTAAGTATCTGATTACATTCACTTACATTAACTTTGTAATTAGATGTAATTTCACACTTATCAAGTAAAATCATTTTTAACATGCACAGTAGTACAGCTCCATCTTTCTGTGTCTCTCTGGCCTGATCCCTGAAGATGGGAGGATGGAGAAGTTCTGAGTGAATGGTCCTTCCCCAGGATTGCAACAGGAACACATTACCACATGTGAGGAAAAAACAAAAGAGATCTTTTTTTACCAGAAGGATAAGGATCTTGAGAATTAACTCAGAGAAAGGAGAGGTAAATGATCCTGTGAAATGAGCAAAAACCCGTAAATTATAGTAGAGCAAATATGTCATTTTAACACAAGGCTAACCCTGCCTTACATCATCTAGTGAAATGACAGATTTTATTTATGAAAATGAATTATTTAGAGATTGTAAAAGCCTGTATAAAGCTATACAGACTATATCAGCTATACTCCTAAATTCTCTTGATTCTTTGTCTTTTCTGAAAAACTTTCATGGCTGCTTTTCTATTTACCCAAGGTACCTCATCACCATATCAAAAGCATCACAACTAGAGCAGTGCCACTGGAGGTGCAGAGATTGAAAATAGCTGTACTGGATCAGCCCGAGGGACTCTGGAGCAGGACCCTGCTTCCAACAGTCACTGTCTTCCCAAAGTTCTTACCCTTCTCCCTCTCAGAGAGGGAACAAGTTCCCAGGACCATCCCATCACTTCCTCCCGGCCTCAGCCAAGCTGGCCTTTCACTCCATCAGCAGAAGGAAGTTTGGGAAGGATCAGTTTCTGTTCCCTTTTCTTACCGGGCCTGCAGAGAGGGAAACACACATTTCTACCTCAGATATGCTCAGGGAGCAGTGGGAACTGTCAAGCCTCCCTCTAGTTTCCCAGTTGCACACTTTTGAGCCTTGCATTTCTCATCTCTCAATGCCACTGTTTTCTCCTTGTTTTCCTTTTCCTGCAGCCCTTTCTTTCCAAGGCCATGGGAACTCACAAAGAGTTCACATCCTCATACCTCTCAGAAATCACAGGCTCAAAGACAGCCTAAGGCAGAGGAGGCAACCTCAAATGTAATTCCCCAGGACAAATTACCCTTTTGAGATCTTATCTGATCCTTGAAGCCAAGGACCTTTTGCATAACTACATTTTCTGTGCATTCCACTCTTGCTCTACTAATTAATTCTACAATGAATTTCTTCCTTGCTTACTTTGAACATATTCCTGGGCCTTCTATTTGTTTCATCCTAGCTTGTGTAAAAAAAGAAATAGAGAATAGCAATTTTCCATTTAGCTTCTTTATTCCACTCAATATCCATGAACCTCTTGAATTATTTTTTTCTCAAGCAAAAGAGCTCTAGTCTATTTAAACTCTCCTTGTACAAAGCCATGTTCCTACCATCCTTGTCCACCTTCTCTCTCTCTCTCCTATTCCTACAAGACCCTTTGGGAAAGCAGTTCTTCACTACTCATACATTGCACCAAGGCAGTTCTGCCTCTTGATTTGGCTTCCCTACTCACTTGTCTGACCTCCTGAGATCTGCCTGTCAAGGAAAGGTCTGGAGTGTGAAGGCCTTAGTGCTGAAATCTCCTAGGAGAAAGTTTACAGTTCAGTCTTGGCCATGATAGGCATGGCTGGCCAAGTGTAAACACTTCGGAAATATCAGTTTCAGTGAAAATCCAGTCTCTTTCTCCATCCCAGGTGAAATTGCAAGAGTCTGAGGCAACCCAGATGGGTCTCACCTCTGCACACAGCACTTTCCTTCTTCACCTGAGCAAATCAAGAAAGCAGATATCAAACAGAGACACAGACCAAACCCTTCATAACAGTGAGATGATTTCTAGAAAAAGTTGTAGGAAAAATCCTGGCAAAAAAGGTCTACCTTTGAAGCTTGCAATAATATTAAACAGTGGAAAAGTAAATTTATTTTAAACTTCAAATAATAAATTCCCTTCAGTTCAAGAAATTTCTCCACACTAGTGACACACCTGGGAATTTGACATGTGTTACCCATCTTCCAAAGTCAGAAGGGGAGGTGATTCAGGCAGTCTTGATGGACACCTGGAGAAAGCCTGACATCATCAGATCTTAGCTGTCACCTAATGGTGCCTTTCCCTCTACTCTACAGGTGCCTCTCTGTCTATTATTCTCATGAATTTGTAACCAGTAGCACCTCCTTGGCATAGCAGTTTTCAAATCTCACTCCAGCTAAAGAATGCTGGGGTTGATGCGGGCTGAATTTTCTTATATCACAAAAATAAATTCACTTTATAGAGCTCTAGTCCAAAGCAATTAAATGTATACATCTGAATTGTCTCAACAAAGTGGGTAAAACAATAAAAACCATAAAGTAAAGCACCTACTTAAGTGGTTTGGTAGTGCAAGCATACAGCCTATGTAGGCTGATGATAGCAGCTGATGTGTCTATTTGCAAGAAATTTGCCAACACACTGGTCTAGGAGCCTTTTCATTCTTTTGTCAAATGTAATTGAAATGCGCTGATTGTTCAAATGAATCACTTCCCTCTCCTTGTTTTGGATTACACATTCTTTTTTTTTTCACCTCACATCTTCCTTGCTCTTGAAGGCAAAGCTAACGTCATAGCAGACAGAACTAGCCCAAGATTTCCCTAAGTGATATTTCTGAAGCAGAGCAGGTGCAGATGAAAAAAAGGATCAGCCAATTTTTAAGAAGTCAGATGGCATTGTGCAGCAAACAGAAGGCAAAGGACTGATTTCAAAGCACAAAATCAGGTCCTTTTATTTATGTAGAATGCACCAATTCAGGGAATTTGAAATGGCTGGTTACAGAAATGTATACATTTGATCATAGTTTAATCCTCCATGGACTGCAATACCTAAATCAGGAGAGCTGTGAACATGGCATACAGGTGGATTCATTTCAGTAGAGTCACCTGGAGTTTCTTACATGAGATATGTGGCATATGTGATTCATATTATCCAGTAAGAAATCTTATAATGAAATTTATTCTTAGCATTGTCTCTAGCTAGGAGAGGTTGGGGGCAGGGGGAGGAGAGGGATACAAGTAATTTTATCATAAGCATTTTTTACATATTTTGCCCTGAGTTGAGTTTTCCATCTCCCTGTAAATGTAGCAAATTACACAGAAATTAGATACTCAGGTCTTCATGCTTCTTTTGTAGTATCTGTCCTAAAAGACAAGAAGGCATTCTAAAATTAAAACATCAGTAACAGTAAAACATAAAGCTTGTAATTTCTTCAAGACCTTATAGAGTGGTTTCACAGAAATCTCATGTTTTAATTACTGTGATATCAGTGAGATCACACACAGATCCAAAATGGCTCCAATTTTCACGCAATCCTTTACTCTTCAGTACTAATCAGACAACACCAATTAAATAACAATTAAAAATTTGAAGTTTTATTTATAAAATTACTTGCTATTTAAAAGAATGCCTTTTTAATTCTTCACTGCTCAAAAAAGCTATGGTTGTATGGAAAACCAGCTTAGCTGCTTCTATGTGTGTGTGTGAATATATGGGGATAAACTTCTAATTAACTCCTCAAGGCATAATTACTCTCAGAAATTTAGTGATAAGCAGACCTTGATAGCTACATGTCTTAAAACACTTCTGCAATTGAAAAAGTTGTAATTTTAACCTAATAACCATAAGAATTGTTTCCACAAGTTATATCAAAGTAGAACTATAAAATAATGACCAGATATTAGTGAGGAGATCCTATCTCAGTGATGTCAGTGGCAAAGCTACTGCCATCTTCCATGGAGTCAGGGCCTCACTCAGGATTTAATAACTCACTCTTTCTAATTATTTATGATTTTTTTTAAAGCAAAGAGAAACAGAAGGTAATTGCAAAGCCTTCTGGTCTTTCCCTCATGGTGCTAATTTGAAATATTAAGATAATAATGCTCCAAGAAAGTATGTGGTTTCTGCTGACTAATTCCTGTGGTTAAAACAGAGTTGTGGTGTTTAACAGAGGTGTAAGCAGCATAAGTCAGGCCCTTTCACATCAAAACCTTTCTCTGGAACTGTTTGTCACAGCATGCACTGGAACTGTGCAATCATCCCAGCCTCCCACATCCCTTGGGCAGCTCCTGAAGGGCACAACTTTCATCAGCTGCCAGAGGGGCCTTCTCAAACAGTTGGCTCCACTGTTCCCATCTCCAGCAGCACCCCTAACTGGTAGATATTGCATCCATGTTTACCTCTGAAAGAAATGCCCAGGACAGTGGCATTTTTTCAGTATAACACCATGGGAGGTTGTGCCTGACCCTCTCAGGGTCAGGAGATAAGGTGAGGGACTGTCACCAATGGAATTGCTGTGAACCCTCTGCCACACATATCTGCAGATTTTATCCATGCATTTATTGTCCAATTTGTACTCAACATTGCAGTCCTGTGCAGAGCAGATGAAAAGTGCTATCCCTAAGATAATGTCAGGGAAATCTGAGGAGCAGAGGGGGAAAACTGCTGCAGTTGCATTTCACTGTTCAGCAGGCCACATATGACACACACATTTTTAAAAGGCAATCTTACAACAAGACCTTGATGACAAAAGTTACCAAAATATACCACCAATCCAAATCTATTTTTCTTCTCGTTCAGTGGGTGCCACCTACACTGAAAGAAATTATTTTCATTTTCCTTTTTCTTTTCCTTTTCCTTTTCCTTTTGGTAAGCTGAGGATAGGTCCTTTTTAATTTTCATTGTCTGTGAGTTGGTTCTCTTCACCACTTGGTAAGCCCCAAGCACAGGCACCCTTAGTGATTTTACTGCCACTTTTCTTGTGTACCTCTGCAAGGCCTCCTGTAAAGTTCCCAGTTCCAGTCTGAGGATGAGCTCTTCAAAGATGAACAACATGGGATTTGGGCAGGTTCCAATCCATCAGCCTCATGAGCTGTTTGGCAGCCATAATATCTGGAAAAATCTGAGATTATTGCATCCACAGGAAAAACCTACAAAAGCAAATATTCAGCAGAGAATTCACTTTCTTAACTTCCAAGAAAAAAGCTTTCAGATAGACTTCTACTTCAGTAAACTGTTCCCATGTCTCATTGAAGATTTGAATACTGTCAAGCTTAAATACATGAAGCATAGTGTATGCATTCACATACACTCTCATACGTGTCTTCACACAGAGACATGAGAACACTTCCACACAAAAATGTTGCTTTTTATTTCATTCTGATTTTTTTTTTTAATAACCAGATCAGGCATCAAACCCTTTTGACTGTGTGTCATTTCAGAAGCAGAAATTAAATGTTACCAGAGAAGAGTCATGTCATCAAAACAATATTAATTCGGTGTTCCCCAAGTCCAAGGAGGTTCTCTTATGCAGAAATAAAGACATCCTGGTTATTAAGGGTTAATCAAAATCTGGGCAACAAAGAGAAGAAACTACTTAGTGGGGTTTTCCTCTGCCAACCCATTTCTATTCCCATTGCCAGTTTTTAAACTGACTGAGCACCAAGAGCTTTTACAGTGGTATCCCATGCCTTCCAATGCTGAGGAGTCTCCTTGAATTCTAGCTCTTGGAGTCATAAGATTATCTGAGAATCTCATTTAACCTTACAAGTAGAAATGTAAGAGAAAAAACAACAATCTAAGGACTATTTTAGCTTGGTAAAGCCACTCTCCTTAAGGTTGCTTTAGAGATCCAGAGATAAAAGACTAATTTTAGCTGCAATAAATTTGGATCAGCAGCACATTTTGAAACTGTCAGCAAGATATTGCCATAAGTTTGGCATTGCCAGGAGGAATATACCAGACTTTGCCTTACAGGGATGGGATAAAGATGTTCAGATATGGGAAACAGCTGTTCTGTTTGCAGCAGGGAAACTTTATCATTTCCCCTAGGTTTGGGGGTTTTTTCATACGTCTGATGTACAGAACAGGCAAAATGAGGGTAAAGGAAAGAAAATAAAAAAATATTTCTATACTATTATCTCCCACAATAAACAATGAAATGTTATTTATTTCTACAGCATTTCAATCAAATGTCAATCATCATGTATTTAAAATTAGTATCTTATTTTAAAACTCGTGATAATAGCAAACTGTAATTCTTGCAGACATGTTTTTCTCTTTAAATAATAGTGGCATTTTCTGCTACTACAGTACAATATTTTAGTGTTTCAGAGACATGTCAACAAGCAAAAGCTGCACTTAAATATTTCAGCTCAATGCCATAACTGGTGCTAGATACATTTGTCAACTGCTTCAGAAAAATGCATGTGTATAGAGAGTTCATAAATATATATGGCAGTACTTGCTGTGTGCTACCTAAAAGACATATAATAGTTTTTGGTATGGAAACAGTAAAAAAACCCCAAACCTAGGGGAAATTATTTAAATTTTATGTTTTAACTGAGGAGATAGTAAAAATGAGAACCCAAGCAAAAGCAACAAGCTTTGCAGGAGAAAAGGAAAGATTAACAGCAGGACATAACATTCAAGTGGAAATTCAGATCTGCAAGTTTTTATGCAATGCCCACTTCCCTTAACTAGATCTCTTGGGGTCTGTTTTCCACAGTAGATCCCGGGGAGTCCCAAGATACTGTGCTGGTAGACACTTTGTAGAGAACCACAGTTCCATAGGCAGATGGGCCTTCTTTGCCCACTACACCAGATTGTCAGCTCTGCTGAAAGGTGCCCATATAACTGATTATAGAGCAGACACAACTCCACCTTTTTACAAAACCTTTTTACATTGCTTTGTCAGCATAACATACTCATGAAATGGATGTCATTTCCTCTCATTTGATGATTGCATTACTCTGCAAGTGGCAGGCAAATGCCACAAGTAAATGAGCATTTGTATATTATAAGATGAAAGGATCTGGATTTATCCATAAAATAAGGCCATTCTGGTCTGAATTAAAGGTGGGGAGTTGACCAGACTCCATCAGGTGACATTTCAGTGACAGTTCTTGGACAGAAAGTAGTCTGCTGCTTAAACAATATTTACAAGGTCATACTGCAGATGGTGTTGTAGATGACAATGAGGTATGAGTAAACAAGGAAAAGAAAAAAGTGTGGGGAAAAGAAGTGGAAAAGAGCTGTAGGGTAGGATGGACGATAAAAGCAAAATGTGCTTCCAGTAGATCACCAAAACTACCCAGTGCCATGTTTGGAAAACTGGGTAGGAGTTCATAGAGCAGCGTATTACTGAAGCTGGCATTAGTTTGCCTCTGCTGGAATGGCCCAATTTGTAACCATGATTCAAGGAATGGTTCCCAGAAAAAGGACAAGAGCCACTTTAAAGGTGAAAAATATATCTTAAGAGTGAGAATCTCCATCTAAAGGGGGCTTTAATGTGCCTTCCTGAACAAGGCCCAACTCCTATGGACTTCAATAGCAGCAGTGACCAAGCTCCAGGCACAGGCTTTGTGTGTGAAAATCAAGAGAGAAAAAGTTTCCTCTGGCAAATTATCCTTCAGTTATCTGCAGTATTTAGGGGAGGAAAGTACAAAACTGATGAATACCAGAACAGGTTAATGAGAAAGAAAAGGAAAACACATTTGTTCTTATCCTCCCTATGACCCTTTTTTTAATTAACAGCACAATTGCATGGCTCCTGTGGGAGCTGCTGCTCTGTCCCCTGAGCTGGGCCATGGGATTTCTGTGGCCAGGCCATGTACACATGCACATGTGAGGAGAGAGTGAGCTTCTAGCTGAAGACACTGCTGGGTGAGACAGCAGTGGGTGGGGGGGCATATTACAGTCACTTTAGTCTCTTGGCTGGTTGCCAGCAGTACAGAAGTTGAGAAATCATTTGTCACAAGGATAAAAGCCAAATACATTGCTCTGGGTGAGATGTAACCTGACAAACAGTCTCCTGTGACTGATGCATTTGAACTACTAATACACTCTATATAATGACTTTTTTCTGACAGCTAGCAGTCATATTTTTTTGCTTAGTTTTTCTGCTTGTTCATGCTGAGCTTTCTGAGTTCCTATATATCAGATTTCATGGCAAGGAACACAGAGCAGGAGGACAATTTTCTGTCACACTACTTTCATACTACAAGTTCAAGAGGAAACAAGCTACAAAATAATTAGAAAACAATTTTTTTAAAATTACTATTTTCTAATATATCTCTCTTTTTTTTCCTTTTACTTTTTTTTTCAAAAAGCCACAAAGTCAGCTGGTCAGTGGGAACTTCATTTATAACTGTCAATTTAACAGTTCATTTATTTTACTGAAGCAGCGAGACACAACAGGGGTGTGGTAACCATGAGATAATCACACCTCTGGGGTCTTATGAGGCAAGGAGAAACAGCCAATTCCCTCTAATCCCACAGTGGTGTGATTAGTGCTCCTGATAGCTACAGCCAAGGAGGTTATGAGATAAATTGAGCATTTCATGTTCTCGGAAAAGAATTAAATAAAATGTTTTACCAGCCTCATTCAAGTTCTGCAATTCATCTTGATTATAGATATGTATGTTCATGAACACTGACCCACATACATTTGTCTACTTTGAAATGTTTGACAGACAACAGGAGTAGCCATTTAGTTTGAGAACTATACTACACATAGAAGTTGTAACATATTAGCTGCCTATCTTGCCTACAAGCCCGATAGGCAAGAATCCATCATCATGCTATCCAAAAGCTCCTCTGGGTATGCAATCCTTACCTGCAGAACTATAAAAAATAAAAGGAACTCAGTTGCAAAGAAACTGCCTTTTTCCTAGTCAATTTTTGAGAGCCCTGCTAATCAGTTTCATTAAATTCCTGTAATATCTCCGTCTGCTATGGAAGGTCCATTCATCTCTTACTTATGATGGTTCCACTAGAAAACATACACAATGTGTTATGGGTATTTGGCGGACAGAAAATAACATGATGGAGACTGGAGAGTGAGAGGCTGCAGAGCAGTGCCATGGAAAGGGACCTGTGGTTCCTGGTGTTCCTGGTCATTGGCAAGCTGAACATGAGCCAGCAGTGCCCTGACAGCCAGGAGGGACATCCCTGTCTGGGGGCATCAGGGACAGCATGGCCAGCTGAGCAAGGGAGGGGATTGTCCTGCTCTGCCCTGAGCTGGGGCGGCCTCACCTCGAGTGCTGGGGGCAGTTTTGGGTGCCACAATATAAAAAAGATATTGAACTGTTGGAGAGTGTCCAAAGGAGGCCACAAAGATGGTGAAGGGCCTTGAGGGGAAGCTGTGTGAGGAGCCGCTGAGGGCACTTGGTCTGCTCAGCATGGAGAAGAGGAGGCTGAGGGGAGAGCTCATTGCAGTTACAGATTCCTCATGAAGTGAAGAGAAGGGGCAGACACTGATCTCTTCTCTGTGATGACCAGTGGCCTGAAATTGTGTCATGGGAGGTTTATGTTGGATATCAGAAAAAATTTCTTCACCCAGAGGGTGATTGGGCACTGGAGCAGTTTCCCCAGGGAAGAGGTCACAACACCAAGCCTCAGAGAGTTCAAGTGTTTGGCCAATGCTCTCAGGCACAGGGTGTAATTCTTGGGGATGATCCTTTTGGACTTAATGATCCCTTCAGGTTTTTTCCAGCTCAGCATATTCTGTGATTCTGTGACAGAAATTACAGAATTAATTATCTCATCTATCAGGTCATATTGCTCTTTTACATTTTTCAGTGTTGTGTGCTCTGCATTCTAAAATGTTCACTGAAGAACATCTATTTTAAAGGAAAGTATTTTAAAGAACACTTTTTATGATTTTTCTGAAGACTGAATTCCTTTATTGTAGGCACTGGCATATGAAAGAGTGTGTCAATGTATGACTGGTTCCTCTCACTGCTTCTTTCTCCTGAAATGTAGACTGATGGTGCACCCTTGAGATCCTCTTCCACTTCTCCAAGAGTAGTCATTGCCCTGGGGAGTTGTTGTGGGTTTACTTTGCAATGTAAAGGTTCCCAGCAATGTAATGTAGCAAGCTGCTACATTACTCCCCTTAATCAACATGACAGGGGAGAAAATAAAATAGAGGGGAAATAAAACACACACCAACAAAAAAAAAAATCCCAAACAAACCAAGCCAAAAACCAAAACCAAACAAAAATACAAATATGTAGAACAAAAATACAAACATATAGGTTGACACAAAGGCAATTTAAAAACAAAAGACATTTTGCAGGTGACTGGACTGTCTCTGACATCGGGACAGATCTTGATGTCTTCTCACAGTAGCCAGTCATCCCTGTGCCCCCCCACTCCAACACAGAATCCTTGCTACATAAACCTAATAAAGAGTCTAATAAACACTCCAGAACTAGTATCAGCCATGGTACAGGTGCCTGGTGCCCTGCCTAGCAGGTGCCCATGCTAGAGCTGACAGTCAAATAGCCCAACTTGCCTTCCTCGGTAACTAGGGTGTGGCAACATCCAACAGGCAGCTCTATCAAAGCACAGATCCTGCAAAATGTTGAGTATCTTCAAGGTTTGCTGTGTCTGTGCAATGACATGGTGCTTCCAGGCAGACAGTGTGTATTTCTGACTCAGGCTGTGGTGCTGCAGGCATCCTAAGGATAGGGAAATAGATAAGCATTGGGTTTTGCATAGCAAGGTTTCAGTAGCGGGTGGGCTACAGGGGTGGCTTATGTAAGAAGCTGCTGGAAACTTCCTCACATCCAAAGCAGCCAATTTCAGCCATCTCCAAGTCAGGCCTGGCACTGGATAAGGCCAAGCCCATCAGCAACAGTGGAAGCATGTCTGAATTAACAAATTTAAGACAAAAAGTTGTTGTGTGGCTGCAACTGAAGAGAGAAGTAAGGATATGTAAGAGCAACAATTCTTTACACAACAAGATCAGGGGAGAAGAAGGGGAAGAAGGTGTTCCAGGCACTGGAGCAGAGATTCCCCTTCAGTCTGTGGTGAATACCATGGTGAGGCAGGCTGTGTGACTGCAAGCTCACAGAGATCCACCTGCAGTCGGTGAAGGGCCCACCCAGAGCAGGTGGATGCACAAAGGGATGTAACCCCAGGCTCCTGGCAGGACATGTGGAGCCATGGAGAGAAAAGCCCATGCTGGGCAGGTTTGGTGGCAGGACCTATGACCCCATGGAGGACCTACGCTGGAACAGTCTGTTCCTAAGGACTGTGCCCCTGGGAAGGACCCACACTGGAACAATTTGTGAAGAACTACAGTCTATGGGAAGGACTCCCATTGGAGAAGTTTGTGGAGGGACCCCACAATGGAACAGGGGAAATATGAGGAGGAAGGAATAGCGCAGACAAGGTGTGATGAACTAACCACAGCTCCCATTCACCATTCTCCTGCACTGCTGGACGTAGAAGGGAGAGAATTGTGAGCAAAGTTAAGGCCAGGAAAAAGGAAGAGGTGGCAGGAAAGTGTTTTTAAGATTTTTTTTTTTTATTTCTCATTATCCTACTCTGATTTGATTTGTAATAAATTCAATTAACTTCCCCAAGTCAAGTCTGTTTTGCCAATGACAGTAACTGGTGGGTGACTCTCCCTCTCAATCCATGAGCCTTTTGTTTTATTTTCTTTCCCTATCCAGCCTAGGAGGGAGTGACAGAGAGGCTTGGGTGGTACCTGGCATCCAGCCAGGGTCAACCCACCACAAGATATTAAAATTCCTTCAGCAATTTCAGTTGTCAAAGTCTGATATAACACCCTTAAAATATTTTTAGCAAGTGCACTTGAACAGCCCAGGAAAGGGGAAGTGTGATCTGTGTACCCTTAGTAATCCTTGAACATTTTGACTAGTTTTTCCTGTTCTTCTTATTTTTCTTAATAGACCTACTTGTATAAGAGAAGAATGAATAATGACTTACTCCACAGAGTTTTCTTTAACACATACAAAGGGCCACATAGGTTTCTCCCAGGGTACTGAACCTAACTCCAGCTACACACTTGTTTTACAGAACAGCATAAAATCAGACTTCTACATCAAAAGAAGGCTACAGTCAGCAGAGGCATTTCCTAGTTAACCCTATTTTAGATGCCAGAGGTCTGTTTTCTCTACTGATGATAGAAGTACAAACTTAGCAATCTTGAAAACAAAAATAACACAACAAAAAAACAACCCAAAAACAAAACCACCGCAACCAAAATATCTATTTCAGAATTTATTTTAATGTCATTATTCACCAAGCGGGAAGTTAGCTATTGTTAAAATTATCCAAAATTGTGGTTGTTAGTGTAAGTGACTGCTAAAAGCCCTCAGTCACTGCTTTCAATGGTCTTGGAGTCAGCTTTTCATGGCTGTGAACAAATAGGAAGCAGGCATATCATTTTTACCATCTCATTATAACTGCAGTCCAGTCCTTGGCTTTGTAAAGGAGATGGTCAGCTAACAGGATGAAATTTCCTAAACCTCAGCCAGAAATACCAAGCATGCCATCCTCATTGGATCTGCAGTGGGCACCTGTGAAGCAGCACTGCAGCCCTAACTCTGGTTTTCCCCTCCCTCAGCTCAACACTGCTGCCTCTTCACAGAGCAGAGCCGCCACAGAAATGTGAAACAAACAGGAGTCTCTGTAAGTCACCTGGAGTGTTATATTGAAAATGTATGTGAAACACGTGGGACCTCATTCAAACAATACTTTGGTGATTATTTGGACGCTTCTGGGCTAATCTTAATAGTCAGGCTTAGCTTGACAAGAAGAATGTTCGCTTGCTCTAACAATGATGGAAACCCCAGCAGCAGTATTTCTGCAAGAGGGAATGCTTTGGAGCAATGCTGGCATATTTCTATTGAAGGCAGGTTTGGAAGAACCAACACTTTGATACCTGGGGCACTCAGCAAAAAATTAAAAGACTTTTTAAAAAATTATTCTTCTTTCAAAATGCAAGAGAATTATAACCCTTTTGTCCTAATGATAGGGAAAGGGTTTTAAATTCCTGAGTGCTCCCTCCCTCTAGCCCCAAAAATTTTTGTAGCTGTGGCACTGAATGCAGTCCCATTATTTTTAATGATATATCAGGACTGGGTAGAAGAATAGCATACCATATATCAAAAGCTACTCCCTTAGAAATCACAGAGCTCTTCAAGAAGCCACCAACGGGTTAAATGGTGACCTGACCAATTTGCTATGGTTCATTTGGTCTATGCTAATTGTTTTAAATGCTCACTTTGTGGCATGTTCTTTACTGTGCTGATGGGAAGTGAGGCATATTTCTTTAGAGCAGGGATTCAAGTATACATTTATATTGGAGAGACTTTTTCAGAAAGGTACAGGCACACCTCAGTAGCACTATGTAAATAGGAATTAAGCTGCATCCTTTATCCAGTTTAAAGAAATATATCAAATAAATATTTTTCAAGTCCTTTTGCTTTGCTTGATTTTTCAATATCACGCTTTTTTCTCTATTCTTCTGCAATGCTTAAAATCAGATTGCTTCTTTCCCATTACCAAGCTCTTCTGTCTGCTTGTGTGGTGAGTGGCTTTTTGTTTTTTTATCCCTCTGGACCCTGACCTGGTAGTCATTATTTTGTCTTTTCATCTTTTTTTTTTTTTTATTAGACTAGTCAGCCTTGATATTAGTCTTCCCAAAGCTACTATCCATTACACTGTCAGGAAAGCAAGCTGCCTTACAGTAGGCCAAGTGTCAACAGAAGGTGAGGCAGAAAATCAGCCACAATCTAAAGCTAATTACCCTGCCTAGAAGTTAATTAAATACTTGTTAGGAGCAGCAGGGTAGATCCTAATTAAACTTGTCTAATAACAGTATGCTGACATACTCTGACACTGGGAATTCCTACAGGGTTTAAATAATTGTACAAAGGGCAATAATACCTGTCACATCATGGTGTGCAGGCAAACCCTGAAGATGCACATTTCTCAGTATTTTCTGTATTAATTTGCCACATATTGTGCACTTCACATGTGTTTAATTTACACATGTTTTAATTTTTGGTGCCCTGGATCTTTTTAAATGACTTTGCGGTTGCTGATCTAAGCGTAACCACTGCAAAGGGAGATGGTCATTAGTATTTCATTGTATCTTTAATACACCTGATAGAATCCTGCTGATAGTGACACCTCCAGGGTTACTTAAATACAGCTGTGGACCCTTTTTCAGATTTTAAGACAGTAGTGATTTTAGCTGGAAATGAAGGGAAGCAGAGAGCACGGCACACCTTGCTAGCCCTCCCACATTCTCGAAGGACCAAAATCCGACCACCTACAGACTGGCAATTTTACCTGCTGCAATTTCCATTCACAAGAGCGCCACTGACACCGACTTTTACCTCCACTGATAAGTGTGTCTTTAACCAACATCTCTTTCAGGCAGTCAGATCTTCATTTTCATTCAAAACAAAAGGCAGGGGAAACAGCTAATAGGTGCAATTGCCAGACAAAGAGAGGAGAGGAGAGGAGAGGAGAGGAGAGGAGAGGAGAGGAGAGGAGAGGAGAGGAGAGGAGAGGAGAGGAGAGGAGAGGAGAGGAGAGGAGAGGAGAGGAGAGGAGAGGAGAGGAGAGGAGAGGAGAGGAGAGGAGAGGAGAGGAGAGGAGAGGAGAGGAGAGGAGAGGAGAGGAGAGGAGAGGAGAGGAGAGGAGAGGAGAGGAGAGGAGAGGAGAGGAGAGGAGAGGAGAGGAGAGGAGAGGAGAGGAGAGGAGAGGAGAGGAGAGGAGAGGAGAGGAGAGGAGAGGAGAGGAGAGGAGAGGAGAGGAGAGGTGAAAAACAGAAGGGGCTGATAACAGAAACTAATCTCTCTCTTCTGATTGTTTCCAGCCTTTTGACGGGCTGGAAATATTTTTGTTCCCAGACAGGAAAACACAATTTGCCATGATTTCAAATAAATGAGGGTTCCCCACAAACCACAGCAGGGCTTTTGTCTACTTGTTTTTAAGGGATTGTCTATGCCAGCGGTTTTAATGCTGATTTAAAAGCTGTCGTTTGACCAGGTTCTGTTTTTCAACTGATGAGTTGTCACACTGCCTCGCGTGAGGGTTAATCCCCCATTGTGTTGCTGATGCCACCGCAAAGAAGGACGGCGACGGCAATTGCTGATAAAGCTCGTCTCTTCTCGAACAGCCCGGAGAGGCTGTGGCGCATGCTGATGGTTGTTTACCACAGAAAAATGCTGAATGCCAGTTTTAGGAGAGCTGTGTTTCAAAACTTTTTGCCTTTTCTCCCAGTAAATTCAGTTTTTCACTGTTCCTTTCCTACCCTTGACTCAAGCACCCTTTTTAATAGGGGGTTAGGGCTCTTGGGTTGTAACCAGCAATGGATGCTTGACAGTAGATTTGCTGTTCCCATCATTAGAGCCCTACTTGAAATGCCATGTCAGTGAAACTAATGAAATGGAGTGCCATGATGTGAAACTAATCAGACATGATGAAACTTTAGGGAGGGGGGAAATAAGAAACCTGCAAAGATTTAAGCCAATAGCAATGCTCTCATTTTGTACCCTCTCCCTGAACAGCAAGGATTAATGGAAAGATGTAAGAGCTCTGATCTTTTCTGGCAAGACTGTTGTAGAAATAATCAATTAACCTTGGGAGATCAAATTGACAGAGCTTAAGAGTGAAGTTATTTAAAATGCCAGATTATCTAGGCAGATGAATACATTTGTTGCAATACTAAAAGGAAAATGAAAGTCTTTTTCCAAACTTCGTTTTTCTGAACTGATTTAACATTATTTCCCCAGGAGTCAACTCTGCCTTTTTCAGTGTGCACTTTAACACATTAGAACAAAATGAGATTTGATGTACTCTATAAAGAGACTAGTGATTTTTCTCTCTTCTTTCAAGGAGTGGGAGGGTTATTACAGAAAATAGCTTATAGTAACCTCATGCTTTTAGCTCTTTACTTTTGTTTATTTGACAATTTGATTATTTGGGTTCCTGTCCTCTGTGGTGATTTTGGTTGGTTTGCATTCTGGCTAAATCATCTGCTGCTTCTTCCATGGAGTAAGAATTCCTTCTTGCCTTAAACATATATAAATAATGTAAAATATTTTATAATATCAGTTATTTTTAAGGAACAAAAGAATCCCATTAGATGCTCTTTAAACAATCAATTTAACTTCATTTGGTCTGACGACATAAAAATTTTATTTTATTAAAATGCTTTGACTGTGTTATTCAGACTAATAACTCTCTACTATTTTATTGTATTAAGATGAGGACAACATAAAGTTATAGCAGCATCAGTTTGTAACTAGACTCGGTGCTGCATGCTGCAGCTGTGTTCCAGCATATAAGAATATGCCCAATGTAAGCATTCAAGCAACAACAATGCTGGTATGCTTGAAAGTAAGCATTCATTCACACAGTCTTAATTCCTTCCTTCAAAGAGAATTTGTGATCAACCTCATTGATTAAATTGGTACATAATCTATAATTTCAAGAATGGCACATATTTCCCCTCATGAATTTCAAATCAATTGCTTTGTTAAATTGAAAAAGTTGCCTTCACTTCATTCCTTCATTCATACTTTCATGCATTTATTCTGTTACTTTTTCTTTCTTCCTTTATTTACAGTGCTGTAGGAGTTTATATCAAATACAACAATTCAATTTGAGAATATACTAGAACTTAACCTGATTTTCATTAGCTGAATATATATACTTCACTCCAAACTAGACCAAAAATACAAGTATTTTTAAGCCAGTAAGAAAACATTTGCACACAAAGACATTCAGGCTGAATTGTAAAGGTAGACTGTGTAGACCAGTTCAGATTGATCAAATTAATCCAGATGCACTTTGCCAGCAGGCGCACCAGTTTCAGAAACTGCCATCCCCAAAGTTTTGTTTCCATACCAGCACCAGGTGACAGAGTGAAATCAAGTAATGTATTAGTGAAGTAATGACACAGTGAAGTCAAGTAATCCCAGGCAAACTGGGACAGGTTATTTTAGTCAGTGCTAGCTGTGACTTGAGCTAACTTCATTCTCTCTGCTAGAGGCAGGGACACCCACTGAGCTCTTCTCCTGAGCTGCATCTCAGCTGGCAGACCAGCAGTTAAGAGTGCTGTGATCAATTAGTTCAGCTGGCTCCAGAAAAGCATTTCTCAATGCTCTCCTTCTTCAATTCCTTGACTATATAGCCTCTCCTAACTCAGTCTTCCTCCAGAACATGATGCTATCAGACTAAGAAGGGAAGTGAGGAGAGGAAGCTCTTTTGGGGACTGGAATGGAAGACAAAAGGAATGGGGAACAGATAAAAACAAAAACAATGCCTGAAGAAGGGGTTAGTTATGAAATAGATGTTTGAGAAAATTATTGGAAGAACTGAGAGGAAATGTCCTTTGGAAGGTCTTCATCTTTTACATATGGGCAGAAGGGCTAGAAACTGTCAGAAAAGGGATAGACAAGGAGTCCTTGTCTTATGGACAAGGAGTCATTAAAAAGGATGACAACACATTGCAGAAGTCACAAACTATTGGCCAATTCCGCATTAAAGATACTCAACACTCAGCCAAATGCTTTCTTAATATGGAGTGCAAGTCCTTTCTCAAAGTTCAAGACAGTGCATCAAACATGAATGACACTTTTTGAAGTCTTTCAAATAGCAGGATTCTTTTACAACATAGTCTGGACAGGACAATTCACGACAGTGTAAAATTAATGGGTGGCTTAAAATTGTAAAAAATCTGCCCTGAAGAGGAAAATGGGTTAGTACCAAATGAGAGTTCTTCCATAAGACAGAGCTGGAAGATCATTTGAAGATTAGAATTCTCCATTCTTGGAAAAACTATCTTTGAAAAGACTTAAGGGCCATGATGGATTGCAAATTGAACAGAAACTCTCAGTCAACTACTAAATTAGTACATGCTACTTTACATACTAGTACATACTATTAGTACATACCTTCAATTCATAAAGAAATTACAGCAGAAAGTAGGACTGCTGGGTTGCTTTTCATATCCTCTGGTAGGTTATCATGTCCTCGTTCAAGAAAAAGGAGAACAAATTAGAGGGAATTTCAGGAACTACAAAAATATTTTAAAACTTGGAAACATCATTTAGAGTAAGAGCAATTCAACTAGTTTAACTGAAAAAAAAGGCTAAGAAGTGACTTGACAACAGTTTGAAAGTATAAACACAAGGAGATAAAATATGCTAATGGAGAACTCTTCCAACTTCAATACCAGGGTGCAAAGTTAAAGGCTGACAAATAGTTTAGGAACAGAATGTTTGTCCTCAACAGTAAACATAGCTAGCACCTCAAACAATCTATAGCTATGCCTGATTCTCTGGTGCTAGATATTTTTATTTAAGACTTGATAATTTTTGAAATATTATCTATCCCACCAAATAAAACTTAATCCACAAAGCTGACCTCCTGCTACAACTGCTACACCAGTTGTCATAACACCTGACTGCAATAGCTCTTTCTGGTTTTAAAATGTATGATGTTTCTAATCCATGACTGTAGCAAAGGTAAACTTAATAAAACACATTCTAGAAGTAAAAAGCAATTACAAAACCATTTTTAAAAAAAATATTTTATTGCCATCACTTGCCCCTGATTTTTAAAATTCACTTCTCCACCAACCACTGCCACTTGTATATTGAAGCACTGTTGCTTAATAATTGGCACTATTACAGGACTTTTTCTTTTCCAACTCCAGCTTTAAGATAGAACAACAGAAATTATGGTTCTTGTGCCTCTCCAGGATAATCTGTGTTAAACAATCTCCAGTCACTGCAGAAAGGAAGCACGGCTGCAGAAAGGAAGAGAATTGCTGCAAGTCCACGGTGTGTTAGTAGCACGAAGAGTGTGCTGGGTGATTGGTCCACTGGTCCTTACTCAGCAAAACCACAGCTTCATAGCCCACCTTTACAGGAACTCTTGGTCTTCACTATTCTTGATAAATAGCCACTAGAGACAGGTGCCACAGGGTGTGCCAGAAAGGACAGTAATGACTCCGGGAACTCTGCAAATTTTTAAAGCAAGGAGGTATACCTCTAGCACACACCACAATCTTACAGAGGGAATTCCAAGTAGCATACATAGCAGAGTTTGAAGCCCCACAACTTGAAGAAATGTGTTTCTTCTATGCATATAAGAGGAAAGCCAATGTATGTCCAGAAAACATACCCATGATTTGAAAGGGATGCTTGCTGCTTGCTCCCTTTATTTTCTGTGCAAAGATGAGACAAGGCAGACCACGGAAACCAAACTGTGTTTTCTCTGCAGGACTCCACTCTAAATGCACCACAGCAGACCTTAAACTGTATGCACAGTTATCTCAGCCTAATGAGTGGTAGCCTTGCTAAAGCCATCAACATCACATTGCTGCTTCAGCGTATACACTGATTAATTGCAGTCAAATCCTTAGATGCATTAGGATCAAGCTGGCTTCTGTATCAAGGAAGAATTCCTCTGCTGCCTACCTTTCTTTGGCTATTACCATCTATTACAGCCTCAGGGAAGTGCAACCTGCCATCACGTTCGCACAGTGCAAGACTAATGGGTTTTGCCCCAGAAATTCCTTTGGGATTGTATTTAATAATTTAATATTTCTAAGGATGCAAAGTGGTTATTTTTCCCAAAGTAAATACAGTTTGAGGAGATGGGGAATTATACAATTAGTCTGTTTTCCCATGAAAACAACTTTTAGCGTTTTTACCTTTGATTTTTTTATTGTAACACCAGAGCAGGTAGTGTGTAAGAGAGAAAATTCTCATTCTAGAAAAGACAACTAACATAAAAAGCAAAGGAATCAGTGGAAAAAAAACTGCAACAGCATGGTGAAACACACAGATGCAAACATCTACCCTCTGCCCTCAGACACTGAAGGACAATCTGTACAAGTCCAATCTATCTAGAAATGACTGCCACTCCAAATATCAGGTCTAGGGACATCTCCCTTAAGTCCACATCTTTAACTCACCTGTGACTGCCTGTAAAACCAGTTAAATGACTCTGAAGTACATCAGGATAAGCAGCTGCTACCTGTGGCAGATTTGGCTTTTTTTTTTTTTTTTTTTTTTTTACCATTGTGGGGTCAAACACAGTTGGAATAGGAATTTAGGACAGAAAATTCCCTCCTGCTAGGCTATTACACAATCTGAGTTCTCATATCAAGAAAGGTAATACTTGTTGCACTTACTTTTACCCATCTATGTAAAAATATCTGTGAGAAAAGCATCTTGTAAAATGTTTTAATTGAAAAATGTTATAATCCTCAGTTTAATTTACAGTTATGAATTTGCTTTACTTTTGTATTATAGGATGTAAGGAATCAGTCTTGTGGAAGACAGAACTTTGAAAGCTTGCTCACATTAGTTCAGGAGCCGGTAACATTCAGACATTTTGTAAACATACATAATGTTCTTTCAAACAAGAATCTATCAAATAGAGCACCCAAGGTAGGATTAATATTTACTAATTTGTCAGATTTTTACTACAGGAAATGGGGCTTGGATGATGAGGAAAGAACACAGACAACTAAAGGAAAAGTGAAAGGAATAAAAAAATGGAGAAAAAATGGAGCAGGGGAGAAAACAGCTAAAATAGAAAAATGCTTTGCAAGGTTATAAAATGAAAGTAAGGTAACAGCTACTTATTGAATAAAAGCACAAGAATCCACATTCTGTAATAAAGGATGAATTGAGGCAGCAATAGAAAGGATTAGAACAGAGATGCTTTAATATAATGTAGCTAGGAAAGAAGGAAAGAACACTATAAAAAACTTCATAAAACAGTGGCAGACAAGGAAATTAGGGGACACAGAAGAGATCAAAACAAAACAAAACAAAAAACTTGAATGGCATATGTCCATTTACAAGGCAGTTCAGTGAAGGATGGAGGACTGGCCAAGTTTGCTCCATCTATTCTGTTTTACTGGAGGTCAAAAAATGATAAAGACAGAGTTGAAATGAGGTGAGAAACAAATGGATAGAAGATGGTGCACTTAATAGCCTCAAATGCTCTCTACCTATTAAGTGTATTTGAGCCTGGATTCCTAAAATGAGTAGCCTTATGCATTTTTGCTCTTCAAATATCCATCTCCTTTTCATCTTTACTAGCTTTTGCCAAGTCTAACCAAGAGTGTCTCGGAGATATCTAATTTTTCTTGTTTCAAGGAAAGCAGCCACTGTGAAGAGGCAAGAAATCCAAATCAATCCCTACCCACCAATGACAGAAGATTGCAGCATATGCACAGATGTTCTCTCTTCAGAAAGCAGTAAATAAACACCGTGAAGTTAATAAGCACAGATGCAGCACAGAATCACCCACACAACATGCTGCCTCTTGTTCAGCTGGTAGTTGGAGACAGAAGAGGGAACTGAGGAAATTGGCGATCTGTAGAAGATTTATCAGGGACGTTAAAAAATCTGGGACATTGTCTAGCACTTTAAGAAATGCTGGAGGGAGGTCAATATATAGTAAAAGTGAGTTAGTGGAGAAGAACTGCATGCAGACAAGAGGATATTCCTTGAGGACCTAGGGAGGGGCTAAGGCCACTGGGGAGGGGAAGTCACAGGACACAGGAAGGAAAAGCAGACTCCTTACAGCATGGTGCTCTAGGAATGTAGGATAGGAATCCATGGGAAGCCAGCCTTTCACCCAGCCACTCCTCCTGAAACCACTCGTTTCCTGTTTCCTCTGTGTGCATAGTGCCTTCACCTCTGTGCTGATGAAAACTAATGAAATGCCATTAGACCATTAAAGGCTTACTTAGAACAGTGTTTGAGGAAATTGTTCATGGAGTACAAATTTACAAAGGAAAACAAGTGGAAGCTGTATCGCCTCTGAGGTGAAAGGACACTTTTCTAAGCTTCGTTACACTGATATAAATCAGAAATAATACCATTTTGACATGATGCAAGAAGTTCTATAATCACTGGCAAAAGATAAAATATAGTTTTTCTGTACAATGATGTCCACATTTTATTATTTCAGCTATGTCAAGAATTCTGGATATTCATTTATAAAGAATAGCTTCCACTACCACTGTTAAAAAAACGTAACCAGAAGGTCATCAACAAGGGAGCTGAGAGAATAATATATCATGAATAATGTATTAAATTATTTCAGTCTTTATCTATTAATGAATTATTTTCAATCATCTTATAATTTTCTTGAATGTATTTGTAATTCAAAAGTAATCCCCATGCAATTTCACCAAAAAATTATTTCTCTAAATTTTTCTTGGTCTTTTTGTAGATAGAAAGTAGCTGAAATTTGAATTAAATTATTTTGGTTTTAATAGGACATATAAAGTAGGAGTTTTTGTTTCTGTTCTCCAACAAACACACTTCTAAGAACCAGGTTACCTATATGGCATTAAAATCTTCACCATGAAATGTCTTCCTCTAATATTTTCTCCAAACATTACACTTTCCCCAGTACCCTAATAAGATGTTCAGTTTGATAGGGCAGTCGCTGAAATTCAGCATCTAAAATCTATTGCCTGTTCTCAGCACAAATTTTTCTTCCTAAAAGAACAACTGCTATGGGTTTTCACTTACGTCTTGAAGAATTTAAGAGCTAGAAAGTCATAGAAAGAATGTTGTCTTTCAGAACACATTGAGTGGTAGTGATGTAGTAGCTGATTAGACATTTTTTCCTCTGTACCAGGTTATAGTTAATTCTTTATACCTTAACAGGAATCTTTGGTGGTCCAAAATAAACAACACAAATTTTCATTCTTCTTTCCAGTACACCAAATAGTACCTATTTCCACTGACAATTTTTAGATATTGTGAGTTGGTTTCATCTTTACTTCTAATACTTTAAGCCATAATAGTGATGACTATATCTGCATTGGAATCCTGCAGTCATAATATAAGTGACTGGAAAAGAGTCTATTTTTCATTTTCTTAGCATAGCCATAGAAAAAATATATACTGACATGCCAAATAAAAATAACATATTTGTATAAATACTTAGCTCATACTTATTCCTTCTAGTGTGCAGAAATGTGCAGAGGTCCCTTCTATGTGAAGCCTCAGCAGCCTTTTCTGAATATCTAGGGGTGACAGATTTTGAAAATATTGGCAAAGGCTGTCTTATTTTGAAATTCAATTTTTCATTGATTGTGATAAGTGTCTGACAAGTCTGTGTTACCTGTCCAAATTCTATGGCCTCTAAGACACACCTAATGTCTCCAGCAATAAATTTTTGGCCCTCATTTTGTCATGTCCAGTTGGCAACTGTTCATCTTTAATAATCTCCCAGTGTCCTAGTTTCTACTGGGACGGGGTTAATGTTCTTCCTAGTATCTGTTACAGTGCTTTGTTTTGGATTTAGCACAAGAATGATGTTGATAACATGCTGATGTTTTGGTTGTTGCTAAGTAGTTTTCAGTTTCCTGTGCTCTGCCACTGAGGAGCTGCACAAGAAGCCAGGAGGGAGCATAGACAGGAGGGCAGCTGACCTGACCTGGCCAAAGGGATATTCCACACCACAGAATGCCAAGCTCAGTACATAAACGGGGCTTAACTGGCTGGGAGCCACTGATCACTGGTTGAAAACAGGCTGGGCATCAGTCAGTGGGTCATGAGCAATTGTATTGTGCATCACTTGTTTGTCTTCAGTTCTATTCCTCTCTCTTTTTTATCTTGCTTTTCATTACAATTAGCAGTAGTACTAATAGTAGCATATTTTACTTCATTTCAAATTTTAAGCTTCTTTTATCTCAACCTATCAGTTTTATGTTTGTTCCAATTGTCTCCCTCTCATCCCACTGCAGGGAGGGCAGTAAACAAGAGACTGCATGGTACTTAGCTGCCAACTGGTGTGAAACCTCAACACTCTGGAATGGAAATATGTTTGCCTACCTGAAGCACTGAGTAAAGAACACTCAAAAAATTGTGAATCTCCACACATATGTCATTGCTCTGTGTTTTTAAAGGTCACTTAAAGTAAATTTCTAATAGACTAAATTTGTCCATCTGCATTTCTAATTTACAGCACAGAACTATGTAATTTCCATCAAGCTGACAAGAGAACATACCTTCTGAGTGGTAGTGAGTCTATCCAGGTCTTCTTCAAGTTCCAAGTTCTTTTCTTTTAATCACTCACCCCTCACCCTTTTTCGGGTTTTTTTGGCACATCCTTTGTTTTTTTCCCACCCCTCCAGCCACATGCAATGCCACTACCTACTCTGCCTAGGGCTCTGCCTAGGACCTGGTGTGAGCAAGGGAGTTCATGAAGTGCACTGACAGACTGGCTCAAGCTCTGACCATGGTACTACATCAGCTGCAAACTTTCTAACAGCTGCATGCTAACCTGACCCTCATGGAGAAAAACCCCAGTGGGAGGACACAAACACCTGTAATCAAGGCTGACATCTAAGAACAGTCACTGAAGTATTTTGGGTTTCTTGGCATCAGTTCTGGCAGACAGCAGCTCTCAGTGAAAACATAGTATTTGTTAGGATTCTTTCCTGGAAACATCAAACATACTTTAATCCAAGTACTATTTTCTTGTGAATAGAATCAAAGAATTTAAGAAAGTGCTCAGGGACACAGACTTTCCAGATTCCATTTTAATTTAAGACTATTAATACTCATAAAGAGAGGCTTGCATTCAGCTTTAGGGATCAAGCTGAGTAATCCTCATTGGAAGCCTTTTTGTATTTATATGATCGTGTTAGATCTTGATAAGACAGTGACTTATCTAAGGCAGAAACTTGCAAAATCTCCATCACATAGTCAGAAAGCACATTCTGCCAGACTTTTTAATTCCAAAACAGGTCAGGCAGACTCATCTCCAGATGGCTCCCAAACCAGCTGGAACCCTCCCTCAGCTCCCAAAGGACACTACTGGAGAATACCAGTGACTTCAAACAGGTGTGAAATCCTGCCTGGCCCCAGCTGTACTGAGCACAAAACTGCCATCAGACAAAACCAAATATGCAATTCCTAATCTGGTTGCTGGAACCAGTGATCAACCATGGTGAGCAATGAGCAAATGCAACAGGACCGACACAAAAAACAACAAAAAAAAAAAAAAAAAAAAAAAAGCAAAGGCAGACTGGTCCCTTTGCCCTACTCATGCAAATCCTTCCAAATGCACCCAAGGAGTGTGATGTGCAGCAGATATGCTGTATCACACAGACACAGGCATTGCCTGCATGAATCAGAAAGACTGGATCCTGTGAGTAGTTTGAGCACGTGAGCCTTTATGTGACAGCAGAAAATATAAAGGGAGGGAGAGGAGCTAGTGATCATAAAACTTCCTGGCATCAACTGACACAGCAAGGGCAGAAAGGACACATCTAATTTTAATATTTCCTCCACAGGAGTGATTTTTTCTTCCCCTCAGACAAAGTGAAGAGGCTTTCTCTGACCATAAACTGTTCAGCAGGGACAATGCCTGACTTAGTAAAGGCAATTTATGATCATCTGGCAAAGTTTCCAATTTCCAATCTCCTTTTGCAGGATCAGACAGTCTTCGCTGCCTAGAAAACAGGGCACAATGGTGGGAAAAGAAGGATAGACTCCAGTCTATACAAAGAATGCCCCTTCCAATAGCTTATCTTTTTTCCAGGTAGGTCAGATCCTGAGCACCTCGGCCTCCTTGTCAGCTTTTTCTACTGCTGTTTTAAGCCATTTTGGCTCTGTGCATCAAGCCCCCACCTCCACAGCCACCACACAGACCCTCTTTCAGACAGTCTTCTCCAGAGGCTACATAATCCTATTGGGAATGACCTCCAAAACTTGACAGCAATCCCTGTTTTAGATTGCTTTAAAGATCATTTTTCCACAGGAGTATACAAAAGTACAACCAGATCTGTGTTTTATATATATAAATTGTTAGCCTAACCCAAAATGTGTTCACTGGATTTGAAGAGAGAACTCCCATTTTACCTTCACAATGGTGCTGGAATGGTTGAATAAAGTGTTGCCCTGCTGCCCATATGCCATTCAGCTTCTGTCTGTCTTTTTGTTTACACTGGGAATACAATAGGAACTATAGTCCTTCCAATGCATCATTTATAAGTGTATTCTACCTCTGAATGTACAGACAGAACTGGCTCTGTGAATGAGCTCTGTGAATATTGCCAAGACACTGTGCTTTGTTCAGCATTATTCTTCACAATAGATACCACACTTTGGAAGTAATTTTAAAAAGGGAATCAAAATAGTGGTACTTTTAGCCTTTGTTTCTTTTATACCACACTGCATTCTCTGTCTCTCACTCAGCTGCTTCTATTATACTGACAAATTAAATAAACCACTCCATTGCTAAAGAGGCTTGGGCGGGCTGGGCTTCGGTACACTGCTGCACGAGGAAGTCGAAATAAACATTTATACCAGTTTTATTCTTAACAAATTTAAGCTAACTTTAGTCAAGCATCCTTTTTTTGTTGGTTTTTACTTTTTTTTAAAGAATGAACGAAAGAAAGAAAAAGGGAAAGGGGGAAAAAAAGGAAGGAGTACTTCAAATTTTTGAGCCGATCTGCAGCATCAAGGGATGTGGCATCTGAAGCAATGAAGTAATGAGAAGCCATGTGTCCAGGTAATGAGCCTGATATTTTTTTAGTGCTCCAGTTTGGAAGTGCTGCAAGTTCATTCCTGCTGTGGGGCCTCTGGGAGAGTGACTCGGTGAGTTGTGGGCAAAGTGGTGTGGTACAGACAGGGTCCCTTGCAGAGGCTCGCTGTATGCAGCTCGCAAACTTCTGCAGCAAACTTTGCACTCGATCCGGGGATTTACCTCTCCTGCTGCAGGCATAGCTTTGCTTTGGAAGGCGTTTGTTCGCATGCTCTTCAGCATACAGAAATAAGGGCAGGTGGGGGAGTGCTGAGAAAAGTGTGTTGGATGGCAAGGGCAGGTTGTGCTGATTACGGGCGTGTATTTGTAGACAGACAGATGGACAGGTAGAAAAATGTGTTGGTTTGTAATTTGGCTATAGAACTGTATTCCCACCGTGCCTCTTGTAAAAAAGAGAAATAAGAAAATGCAGACAGAGTGGCAATGTGGCCTTTACCTGCTTCAAGGTGCTTTCTGACTTTTGGCTCTTTTCTTCAGCAGGCAGTAAACAGAGAGGAGAACTGGGGAGCAACTTGTTGTGGTCTGCTTGTGTGTAGATTAAGCATGAAAGGTCATCTTCCACATTTGCAAGCGCTGGTGCAGTGGTGGGGATGTACGCTGTTTATAGACGCTTGTCCGTATAGTTCAGTATTCTCAAAAACACTGTCAAAAAACAGTGTTATTTTCCCAAATGAGATCAGAGTAATGAACACAATGTTGCCTGGGTTAGGTCTGAAAGCTCTCGCTGTACTCCTGGAGCTGTGTGTGAATAATGCAGGACCAGTCTCACTCTGCCAGTGCCTTTCCCCTCCTCTCCTAACAAAACAGACAACTTACAGGCAGGAGTCTGAGCTAGGAAGGGAACTCTTTTTTTTTCTTTTTATGGGGGATGGGGGGGGGGAGTTGTTTTAAAGGACCTTAGAAGTGGTCAGCTTCCTTCTGAAATGGGCACTAAATGCCAGCCATGGGCTGTGAAAAGCTGAGGTTCCTTTCCGAGGCAGGGAGGCTGCAAAACAGGCTGGGACCGCTCCAGCAGGGATGGCCTTTGGCGGTCAGGTCAGGCAGGGAGCACTTGGCAAGGAGTGATCAGGGCTTATTTTTTATTACTATAGAAAGACTTTTTTAAAAGGGGGAAGGAAAGAAAACCCCTCAGGTGAAATTTCCTTCTATTGTCTAGCAAAAATTCCCTTTAATTTGTCCCCAGGGCCATCCAGCCGCCTTGCAATTCCCCACTCCCGCCTCTGTCAACGCCAGCGGCGGGGGGGAGCTCCCTAGAGAAGGGAGCGGGAAAGCTGAAGGTCAGGGTTACCCACTGTGGCATGACTTTTAAGCTAAAGGGGGTTTTATTTCTCTTGTTGCCGTGTCAGGTTTAATTTGGCCTGCATTATTCCAAAAGGGTGGGCCTGCTCATGACAGGAGGGGGTTAAATGGGATTACAAGCTTTAGAGGTTGTCAGCAGCCACTGCTGCCTGGGGATGTAAAATTGCGATTTAATGGTCAGCTCTATCTGTATAGTATCAGTGGAAATCTGCTGTTTTCAGCAACTTAATAGGCACTGTGTTTTCAGGAGGGGCCGGTTTTGGGGGGGAGGGAGGCCGGCGGGGAGAGCTGGAGCGGGCAGCCCCTCCAGCGGGCTGCGGTCAGTCCCGCACGGGGCTCGGCTTCCCCATGGAAGCAGCAGCTCGGCGCCTCGGCCCGGCCGAGGGCACACACGGCCCGGGGAGCGCCGGGAGGCGGCTGCAGGGCAGGGAGGGGCGGCGGCGGCCAGAGGAACCCCGGGCCGGGGGTGTCCGTGTGTGGGTTGTGCGTGTGCCGGGGGCGGGGGGTGAATCGTGCTGAGGGCAGGCGGAGGGGCCTGGCCGGCAGACACCGGCATTGTCTCCTCGCGAATGAGGGGTCAACCCGGAAAGTTCAGGATTAGTAAATCTAATATCCTGTCAAAATTCTCATGGTAATGAGCCCCGGCCGGCGGAGCTGGCGGAGCCCCGGCCCGGCGCTCCCGGCACCATTTGTGCGCGGGAGATTGTGCTGCGCTGGCACGGGCCGGGCGGGAGCGCGGCGGGCCCGCGGCTCCGGGCCGGGGAGGCGGCTCTGGCTCCGCTCCCTGGGCTCCTGCTCCTTCCCCAGCGCTCCCTGCAGCGGCTTGGCCGCAGTGACAGGAGTGGTCTGCGTTTGGATTTTCGTTGCCCTTGCAGGATTTCCCCCGCACTCGGCGTTTCTGGCGTTAAAAAAAAAGGGAAGAGAGACGAAATTATGATTAACCGTACACATACTGCGTTATAAAATGTTTTTCGAAGGGCTTTTCTCTCATTTGCAGGGACGGTAAGTTTAAAACGGCAGACAGGAGGACATCGGAAGAAAATAAGCCGCTGTGCAAGCCAGTAGGATTTCATTAAATAATAAACTATGGGCCACAACAGTATTGTTTTTAGCTCACAGATAATATAAAAATACAGTTCTCAAGCAAGTAACAAAAAAGATGGGGGGAGGGGGAAGAGGAGGGGAAAAAAAGAAGGAGGGGGGGAGAGAAAGTTCCTGTGCACTTTGTTCAAGGTTCTGCACCTCTCTAAGCAGCTGTCACATCCGTACATTATGGTACATTGAATCTGAATGAGGCTCTCCACATCAAAACCTTGCATCCATTATGATATCATCTCCTGCTCTAAGCTGTAATGCTTATTAATTCTGCACCCATACTCTCCAAGCTTCAGCAAATGTATTCCATCAGCCTAGCATTTAATTTAATTAGTACAGCTGGGCTCTCATTCTCCTTTCTGTGTCAGAGGTATTGTCAGCACGTTCTGCTATAACACAATTACTGATTGCTTTTAGATAGGCAGAAATATGATTAGGGTATTGGGTGACTGTATCATAAGCCTTATTAGATTCATTTGAAATCTGGAGATAAATAGGAAACTTTTATTTGCAGTGTAATGAGATTATGCTTATTAGGCCAAGGCCTCACAACCTTTTGCAAAGAACATAGTGTATCACTAGGATTATACTCTGGAACCACACTTTTTGCTCATAGCATCCAAGCAATTTCTCAGCAGCTTTGAGATTTAACTGTTGTATCCCTGTACACATTTTAGAATTGTTTTCTGGCTCAGTGGCTTTCTCCTTTCATAGAGTGTGTGCACCTTCCACCATGTGTTTTCTTCTGCTTAAACAAAAAAATCAGGAGGATGTTTTTGCTCGAAAGAGGAAGGATGTTTCGGTGAGCTTTGAATATGTGTGGATAAGTAAACATGCCAATGCACTGAGGAGAAAAGTTTTTGCCAATATCAGTGTGGGATTTTTTTAAACTCTTCTTTTCCTTCAGTAGAAAGCTGCAAAAAAAACATTGCAGCAGTTTTCAGAAGATAAAACCATTGCTGTTGAGATACTTTGGAGGTTGAATCTTGAGATAGAAGTAATGAGTTAATTTTCTTGTGCAAAAACAATGGAAAGGCTGCACATTTCATGTCACTTCCAGAGAGTGCATTTAAATTTTAATGTATACATCACAACCTTTTGTGTTACACTAGCCTGACAAAACATATGACACAGTGTTTGAGAAGCAAGTATTACATTTTTAAAAGTTCATTTATTACAAGGATTCAGAATTCTGATCTGGTAATTTCCCTGTAACAATCAAAGGTACAAACAACCTATCACTGACTTGACAGGTTATAGAAAGGAGTCCATCAGTTTTAACATCGGTGTCAAATTTAGGTTTCATTCTCTTTCTGCCTAAGTTTTGCTGCAAACTTCAGTGGGAGCAGGATTAGGCTCTTACTGGATCCCTTTCTGAGTGGTGTTACCCAGCATGGAAGCATTTTGTAACTTGAGTGTCGCAAAACCCAGAACCTAGTTTTGTATTCCTTGGTACATCACTTGCTCTGCAGTTAAAAAAAGAGAATTTGTCAGGCTGATGGTGTCTCAGGCTAAGATCAGACTTGGAGAGGAAAATGTGGATTTGTGCTATCATGGTATTTTTACTTGAATTTGCCTAGCGTTGAAAGTGTGTTGAAAGCCAGCAAAGGCTGGCTTGTTTCTGTCATTAGCAAGTTCCATGTTGCATTGTTTATCCTGAACATTTGTGGTATTTTAAAACTGGCATGGGAATAAGCTTTAAAGAGTCCAGGAGAAAATATGACATTCTTAAAGATGACATTTCTGTATTTCTCATCTCATTACTACGGGAGCATCCAGAGAGTAGAACTGTTGCCACAGCCCAGAGGAGTCCTGAGTGTGACGTTCCCATCCTGCCTCCACTAGCACTTCTGCAGGCACATCCTTGTGCAGTTCTTTGTGTTCTCTAACTGGAGAATCTCATGCCATAGCTACACTTTTAATGGGAAGGAATATGGATCAGTTTGCAATGGCTTGCCTCAGGAGCCACAGTATGTATGCCTAAGCAACAACAGTAAAAAGTTATTCCAGAGGAATTCTTCTTTAATTGGGAGACCTCAGTGGTTTGCAACAAGAGAGGGATCTTGCTCTTCATGTTAGGTACAGGCAAGCTGAGGCACAAAATAGTGAATCACTTCTAATTACGTTTCTAGAAGCAGCAGCCTTGCTAGTGCCAAGTCTACTAAAAAGTCAAATACTGAGAATCTTGCGTTTGCGCTACACATAAGAAAAAAATTTGTTATTATATAGCTCAGTAAAGAGAGATGCCACTTTACGTCAGGTGTAATTTGTAAAGAGGTGATTTTTCATGTAGTTTTAGAGGACTGAATATCTAGTTTCTTTCTGCCAAACAAAACAAAAAGAGCGGCAGCCCTGGTTTGTAGTGGCTTTGAAAGGAGCAGAGATGAAAAATGCCACAATTTTCCAGTATGTTGCTTCAAGAAAATATTTTAAAGTGTGTTATAATTGCTGTATGTGAGAATGAACTGGTGGTCCTGTTCATTTCTCCCCCGTCACTATCATCCTGATTTGCAGTGAGCAACAAGGTTATTCACATGCTCAGATTACACACATGCTTCGGTGCTCTGCTGGATCAAGGCCTAATTGACACCCTAATTGACAGGCTGAGTTGAGAGACTGAAGACTAAATTGGGCTTGGAAGCTGAAATGTGATGTATGTTTTTACCCTCAGAGGTGGTTTGTCCAGGCTGTGTTTGAGATATGTTACCAAATAATGTGTTCCACCTTCTGCTGTAGCTTTTGTTGCGTGTCTTTTGTTGCCAGATAGAGGACTTCAGCTGCTGGGCAGAAAACCCAAATAAATATGTTCGACCAAACTGAATGACATGTTGGATGCTAAATCTAAACAACCAGTTTTTTCTTTGGTCTTTCTAAAACAAGTTTGTTAAAAGAAATACTAACAGCCATTTATTTAAAACCAGATGATTAAATTAGTGTAACTAATTGTTAGATGTTTTTTCATATAGGCTCAAAGGTAGAATCACAACAGAAGTAATTAGGGTAATTATTAAGGTCTTTGTTTAATTCAAAGCCTCAGAGAATATTGTGTATTCATTCAAGTGATCTATATTTCCTATTTAAAAATATAACATTTTCTCAAAGCTTTCATTTACAGGTATGTTTTTGATAGTGTCATTTTATATTGTATCATGTCATCTTGCTCTCTTTCTACTTTGACAGTGTTTGTTATTCACAATGATGGCAATCAAAGGGGAAATGTTACTGGTAATTTCTGTGTGCACTTCTAACCCCCAAATGTTTGTAGCAGTCATTTTCCTAAGGTGTTAGAGAGTTCGAAGATGGGGCGTGAACTTGCCTTGATCTCTTGGCAGAATGAGCTGTGGACATTAAGATACCAAAGCTAAGCATATTTTTATACTCCTAAAGAAAATGCAGTGAGACTATTTATAGACTAACTGAAAAATTGAAGCAGTGCTTGTACCCTTTCAGTGACAAGGAAGGAATAAAAACCTAGCTCTGTTTCATACTTCCTTCATTGTAAGACTAGTCTTTATGAAATGCAAAGAAAATCTACAACCAAAATGTGAGCTTTACTGTGGAGAGGTTCCCAAATGCTGTAAACTGAGAGATGAATTTGTAGCAGAGAATTCTGAGGGAAAAAGAAAAACCGGCTTCGTGGACCCAGTTCTTACGTGTTACTAATCACACAGGACACAGAGTTGCAGGATGTCTTCCAATATTTGTTGCTGGCACAATACACACATCATCTTTACAGGGCAATTGGACTGGTGTGGTCTCCTCCTGGATGGATTTAATGCCTGGATTTAAATCCAGATTCTTGTCTTGGTAAAGCCAGGTGTTTCTCTTGAATTCCTAAAATGCAAAATTGTGTTGTTCAGACTGAAAATAATGTTGCTTGCTAAATTAGCAAATACCATTTTCCTTTCTTGTATTTTGATACTGCTGTAGCACTCAAATAGTATGCACTGTATATGTATTTGATGGAAACAAACACAAATAGGAACAAAATTCTCTTATCCAGATCCCTTACCACTCTAATGATGATCAACTGGAATATTGTTGGTGCCATTTTTAAAATAGATACATTCCACACTAATATTAAAATAGCAATTATAACATTTTTATTCTCTTTTTCATTACTGCAAAATTGCACTAGCGATGATAGTAATACCTAATTCACTTAATTTACTTGTACTAATGCCTTAGTATGGATCCAGCTGTTACGATCTAATGATGGCCAGACTTTCTAAGCTACAAAACGTTGGTGCACGATGGAGCTGGCCAAACAACTGAGTAGAGAGAAAAAAAGTTGATACAGTTATAAAAAATGGAGTGAACATGGGTTATAAGTGGTAGCATCACAACTCGAATAATTGCAGTTCTGCATTTTAAAATTGCATCTGCCTATACGTTGAAGTTTACATTTTTCCCCCTTGGACATAAATTTTTTTCCCCACAACATGTTATAGCCCTTCTTATTTGTGACCATTTAAGTGGACATTGATAAAGGAGAAAAAATGCAGGCTCATTGCTGAACCACTGTGAGTATTGAGATGATGTAGGTGTCTGCTAGAAGACAGAAAACAAAGGGTTACTCTGATGAAACCTTTTGGCCAAATGACTGCACAAGTACTGTGCTCGTGTGTTAGGACTCATCATTTTGTTGCCTGTCCACAGTTCCACAGACTAATTAGAGAAAAGATAAACCTTCCTTTTTTGTCCCTTCTCCAACTGAGTTTGGTAAGCCTTGCTCTCTCTGTAGTACTCTTCCATGCTTCTAGCAATGTCCTAGGACAGCCAGGTGGGTCTACATCTGCTGATATCAGTTGATAGAAATTTTCCATCTAGATCCTGTTTCTCCCACCATCCCTTCCAAAAGGTGCACCTTTTCCACATTTAAAATTACCATTGGCTTTGTGAAGATGTGCTGTGAGAAGTTGCAATGCAGCAGAATTTAATGCCCTTCTCACCATCTTGCAATACAGTCAGGATCCCATTCAGCTTTAGGGAATGTGTGTTTCTTCACCTGGTAGTCCATTATTTTACAAATTTATGTGAAACTGATTTCAGAAGAAAGGCCTCACCTCTTAACAGACTTGGTCTTCTATCACATCATGGCACTGAATTGATATCCTATGTCAGAGAGGTCTTACAGAGTTATCAGGTACATTTCTAAGGGTAAAGGAGTTATTTGGTCAGATCCATAATATAAATTGCCTTTGCCTTCAGGCATTTTTGACATGCATGCACTTTTCTGTGGGCAAAGTAAATGTGAAAACTTGCATTAAAAATTATGAAATTCTGTAAAATTACTATTAACATTTACTTTCTATTATGTACCAGCTGACTCAAATAACTCATGACAACTCTTGTTTTTGTGATTTGTTTTTCCTTTTAAGGTCCTTTTCTAATTATTATTAGCTTCTCTGCAGTGTTTTTTTGGTATGGACTATGCCATTAATATTCCTACAAACCATCTGCAGTTTAAAGCTTAGTGTATTGGAGCCCCTACAGATAGACATTTTTCTTGCCCAATGCAGCAGCAGCAACCCAAAAATGTATGTTGATGGAGGTCATCTGTTGTGTTATATGCATTTTCTCTGCTCCTTCTCTCCATTTCAGTATTTAAATATATTCATTTCTTCCCTATTGTCTGCCACAATTTTTTATACTTGCAGAATATGATGGGGGCTGACAATGAATATTTCTCTTCCCCACTGCTTTCCTGTATGCTATATGGAAAACAAACAGGAGGGTTAAGACTGTATTTCTCACTTCCAGTAACTGAGTCCTGGATTCTGTTGCTGAGACTGAGTATAACAGGGCACATGGAGAGTTTATTTCCAAGCACAGAGCTGCAGTAACTACATCTTGATTAAGAAATGCCACTAAAAGCCAAAAGACTTAGATTTTATTCCAGTCTCTGATTTTTATTTTCCTTTTAACCTGGACAGGAGTTCTGAAATATGCCTGCTGGTTTGTTTAGAAATCTTACCAACACTTGAATGGGTCTTCTGGGATGGATGTCCTGCTGAGTTTCGTTGCAAAGCTACCTGAGTATAGCTGCTGCTTATGTTAGCCGGTGTTCATAAACCATTCCCCAACAAAATATACTTTATTAAGGATGGGTTTGTTGGTATTAATGTGCATATGCATAGAAACAAAATCCTATTCCAGAGCAAAATTCAGTGTCTACAATGTCTGGTGGCATCCATCTTCTGGGTAGTCTCTGTCCAATGACACGTGAGGACCTGTGAGTTTCACTTTGGAAAGTGTCAAATGTCTACCACTAAAGCACTATTTGTTTGATCAGCCTGTTCTAAGATTAAATTAATTGTTTTTAACATAACATGCAAGTATTTAAGAGTCTGTGTATAACTATTGGTCAAAATTTCCCCAAATTTACAATTTTCAACAGTTTGCAATTAAAACCCTGTTTTTATTACAAACCTTCTAAAATTTGCCAAGACAAATACAACACTTTTGTTACACTTGTGATTGGAACATTTTCATAATGAAAAATGGGACACACTGGCATTTTTCAAAATAGCAAGGTAATAGAAAATTTTCTGTGGCATATTTCTAACATATTTTAGTAATTGTTGTTTCAGGTACCTCATGTTGTTAAAAAATATTGTGGCCATTTTTTTAAATAAAATTAGATTGATGAAAATCAGATTCCAGATTAAGTATTAGAAGCTACAGGAAGTCAATTGTTGAGACTAGTGATCAACATGATATATACAAATGTAGGTGTGTAGGGCAGTATAGAGGGAACAGATACAGTGAACAGATATGGTAAAAAATATTAGATAGAGTACAAATGTAGAGTTTGGTTGGACTAAAGTCATTGAGAAGAAGAAAAGGACCCAGAGAAAGCAAAAAGGGACAGAAAGGATGCTTTGGAAATTGGTTGGGCAATGGAAAAATAACATGACTGGGAGCGGATGGGATGGAAAAGACATAAAGATCAGAAAACACTATGCCTTGTGCAAGAGGAAAGAAAGAGAAATCTGGATTTCATTGGTTGGATCTCGACCATGTTGCATTCTGTTGTATCACCATAACTCAACCATCTTCATCTAAGTCAACAAGATCAGGAAACTTAATTATTGGAGCATCTGCTGCTCGTCTAGGAAGGAAAAGTGTTGGACTTGGCATTCTTTGGGGTCTTTTGACACATCCAAAGATGTTGGAGCAAGTCCAGAGGAGGGCCATGAAGATAATTAGAGGAGTGGAGCAACTCTCCTAGAGGAAAAGCTGAGTGAATTAGGATTGTTCAGCCTGGAGAAGAGAAGGCTTTGCAGTGACCTAATTGCAGTCTTCAGCATCTGAAGGGAGACTACAAAAAAGATGAAGAGGAAGTTTTTACAAGGCATGTAGTGACAGGACAAGGCGGAATGAAGTAAAAATTGAAAGAGAGCAGGTTTACATTAGATATTAGGAAATAATTCCTCACTGTGAGGGTGGTAAGTCAGTGGAACAGGTTGCCCAGAGAAGCTGTTGATGCTCATCCCTGGAAGTGTTCAAGGTCAGGCTGGATGGAGCACTGAGGAACCTGAAAGGGGTGCCTGCCCATGGCAGGTTTGTTGGAACTAGATGGTCTTTAAGGCCCCTTCCAACCCAAACCACTTGATGTTCTACAGTATGTAACATACGGAACTAAAATACAGTTCTCATTGACATTTGCTCAGTAGCTATCCTTGGTTGTTGTGAAGAAGAAACTCCGAAAGTCTGAGGACTTCTTCTGTGACTTCCTGTTGAGACCAAACCTGAATCCTCTCAAGAGGAAGGTAGAACAAGGAAAGGCCATGAAACCTTACAGTGAATTGAGCCATGTCTTCATTATCAGATTCTGAAGTGTTCTCGAGTTATTGGATTTCATCTTCATGCTGGCTGTGTCTAGACTCTATCTGGAGGAAAGACAGGCATGCACCAAACTTAACCTTTCCATCTCTGCATGCAGATGTCCATTCATGTGTGGAAGACCATAGTCTTTTCTAATTGATAACACTGTGATTCCAGGGTTTATGTCAATAGGTCCATCAAATGCAGACTTAAGCAGAGAAAAAAAAGTCAGATCTTTACAACCTTCAAGAGCTGCTTGGGTTTTTTGGGGGTTTTGTTTGTTTTTAGGGGTTTTTTTGTTTCTTTGTTGGTTTGTTTTTTTCTGTCAGGAATCCTGAGTATTAGTGATTTCTAAGAGTTGTCTGATGTCTCTTTCGACATTCTGCTGGTTTCACTGCCATCAGACAATAAATTCAGCTTACTTACATATGTCTAAATTTCAACTAGTAATGTAGGAGCAATAGTTCGTGCACTTTTCAAGTTAATATGGACAAGGTCCTGAATTCATTAATTTATGAGTACCTTATGACAAAAATTACAGTATGATAGCTGTTTTTCCCTGCTTTGCATATGAATATATGTAAGACCACAGCAGGGTCTAGTGGTAAACAAATGTAGTCTTGACATTTTTTTAGGTATCAGTAGGACTGGAGTACTGGGATCTTCTGAATGACACCAACCACAAAACATCTCAAGCAATCGCTTGTTTCATTCTAGTAACATACTGAATCCACTATACACACACACACACATATATATATTTTTTTTTTTTTTATGAAGTTACGCAATATTGAATTTAAAACTTCAGGCTGTTTCTTAAAGTGAGGTAGCCTATGTGGCATGATCACTGGGTCATATAGTGAATCTCTAACTCAATTATTGATGATAATAATGAGAGTAAATATTATGTTTTATTAGGTGTGTAGGCCTAACAGAAACAACACCACTCAGCCTCTACTTATGTTTGCCATTTTCAGTCCCCAGAAAGAGAAAACGTGAATTAAAACTGATGAGAAATGCATTCATTGGGGTATATGTCACACAGCTGCAATAGGGATAATTGGAAGCTTAAACCCTAATCCTGCAAACACTTCAGTGGTGCTTAACTTCAGTGCATGCAGGTTGACTTAAATGCAATTACTCATTTTTTCAAAAGTGCACCTGCTAAATCATATGATAGAGAGGGGCAAAAATGGGGCTTTATTTAGCATGAACTGCTGAAACTCTGTGCAAGGAAACAGACCTGTGGAATTGCAGTTGACTCATACAACACTCACATAGCATACAACCCTGTGCATACATTATTCATTTCTCTAGTATTCTTCAAGATGTTGAAATTTTTTGATGGAGTAATATACTTACATTCAAAAAGAACAAAATAAGTAGAAATCCTATAGCAAAAAGAAGTATGCTTAAATTAATCTATGTGTATCCATGTGCACAGGCATATGCCTTTGGTATAATGATTTGTCAGTGAAGAATGTTGGATAGATGTAGTTATTAGTGTTTGTGCATGTCATGAGCTCACTCTCAGCAAGCTCTGAGGTCTTTCATGTTATGATATTATTTAATTTTACTCTTTTAGTCTGAAAGAGCAGCCTGAGATCAGTAAGGGTATGGTTTTATCTTAATCATCACTCCTTCCTTCATAAACTTGCAGATGTTCATCCTTCTGTTAACTCCATTGATGACTTTTTGATGCATGAGGACAATAGAATTAAGTAGTTTCACCTTAAACACTATTGAAACTGGTAGTCTGGATATATTCATACCAGAAGGAAATTCCAGAAAGGCACTGCTTGTGCCTTTTTGGAAGTTGGGAAAATATCACAGTAGAATTTGGAGTGAAGTTGCTTTTTCCTCCTTTTACTCCCTAGTGGCAGAGCATGGCATTGACATGTTGCTGGGCTTTTTTAGAAGGATGTGTTTGAATATACTTTTATTAGCTCAACTATGATCAATAGAATTGGCAGTTTGAGATATCCTCATTTTGCCTATTGGGAAGTTCTTAACGATTACTGCTTCTTCCAAGAAAGCACTGATGGAATTTTTTAAGTGTTTATCCTCCAAGTATGTGAAAGGTTTTCAGTTATGGGTTGCATTTGTAATGTATGTAAAACATTATAGTACTTGAAAGATATTCCAATTTAGTGAACTTTTGACTACGTTTGATAGAAAACATGAACTTCATATCCTCTTGGAATATGGGGGAAACTATCTTATCTTTGTTTTCTTAATTTCCTTATCTAGGGTGCCACAGGAGATGAGTATGTCAGCAGTAAGAATAAGCTGCAGAGGAAGCTTGTTGGTTGAGGGATGAATAGGTGGTCAAAGCAGTTTCGCCCAGTCTGTATTTGATACTTGGAAGTGTTTCTCTGTTTCTGCATCTGGATGCATCTTCTGGCTGTATCTCTCTCTTAGGGGTAGATGAGAAGGTACCACATTTCTTGTCAAGTCACATGAAATTCTCTTGATCTCAGAGGGCAAAGTGTGACATTGGTACTAATGTTACAGTTGGTTTGGGTTTTTTTTTAAAACTGGTATTAACAGAGATTTGTCTTCACCCATACCAGTAACTCTTCTCCATAATTTTCTGGGTTTCACTGGAAGGAAGAACACACATACATCTGGCTGGATACCACTGAATAATCTGGCCAGGCCTCCATTTGCATGATTTGAGGGCACTAGAACTAGCCAAAGCCTGTGCATGCACAGATGAGACACTGCCATTTTAGGATATCCTAGACAAAAGCATGTCATTCATTATGTACTGCCATCTAGTTGGGATATAGACTACCGAAACACTTTCTGAGGTGCACATGAGTTGGGCCAAAATAAAGTAAGGGCCTTCATAGAGTAAGCAGCATGAAAAAAAAATCACCATTCTTGTCCTTTTGTAATTAAAATGATCCAGACTCTTGTGTTTTGCACTGGCTTTGGCAGTTCTGCTGTGGATTGTCTACTACTTCAGACTTACACAGATTTTTGACATATCTGTTCCTGCTCCAAAGTCCTTCAAAAAGACAGTTAAGGGCTATGTGAACCATTTCCAGACCATGAAAACTGCTCTGTATGTCTAGGGAACTTTGTGAGCCTGAAACACAGGCAGTGCTTGACTTTGCAGGGTCACCTAGTAGGAGATGTTTGAGGGGAGGCAGAGGGGCAGCATCCGGAGCTCTCCTCATCAGTGAGCTCTCCTCATCATCTCCCCATTCTTTGTACTGCCAGTGGACAGGGATAGGCACACTTGTAGCACACAAGCTGTCCAAACTAATTGAAACATCCAGTCAAGTTTTGAGTATCTCCAAGCAAGTCACAGGCTCCAGAACTTCTCTGGACTATCCGCCAAGGGTGAGCTAAATTGTGCCCTTAGAAGTACCTGTTCCACTCTAGTGAACATGAAGAAAACCTAGATGATCATTCAGATGGAGGCATCTGATTGAGTTGTAATAAGGCTTGCCCCTATGATGACTGAAACAAAGACTTAGGCAGCATGGAGATGGCATAGATTTGGCTCTCTTTCATCACATTCCTTTTCCTTGCCTTTACTTGTCCTTTATTTGGAGGTCGTTTTACGAATGTGTGTAATATTAATTATACAATTACTGCAATTATTTTCTATCCATATGATGCAAAATCAAAAATTGAAATAACCAGTTCATGTCAACCATGAGCCTTTACCCAAAACACAAAATAACTTTTTTTAAAGTTGAAAATCAGTCTGAATTGTTATTCCTTTTGAGGGAGACATTTTTCAGTTCCTCTATGACAGTGTGTGTACAGGTATGCTTTGTTCAGCTTGTTCATCTAAGATTGGCATATTTGTAAATATTGCATAGAGTAGTTTGAATTACTTGTTGTTTGTGTTGCATTACAAGTAGCTTCAGGTTCCTGAAATGATCTTGGCATCATTTCATGTGATCTAATACCTTTTGTCTTGTAGTTTAAGAATATAGCAATAGAATTTATGTATGACTGCTCTGAAATTTAATGGAATAGATTTGTAGCCCAGTGGCTAGTAAAGATTTCTGAAAACTTTTAGGAATGTGTGAGCAAAATGTTCAGCACTCATGTCACTGTAATATGAGTTGTATGTCTCTACATAAGTATATATGCACATACACTGTGTATGAACACATAGATATGTGTATAATCTAAAAATCTTGCTGATCTAAAAATCTTTAAGATTACTTTAATATAGGTATTTTTTAATCCTGGAATTCTATATTGTAGTCAACAGGAAATATGATCACTCTTAACTGGAATTCTTTCCTTGATGAGATTGTATTTGTATCTGGAGGAGTGTATCTAGTACTACTTCATGTCAAAGCAGACAAAAGTAATACTCTTGTAATTACTTTGTTTTCACTGAAAAGGGACACAAAGAAGCAAAGATACTTTCCAAACTAATATCAGAAGTCTGTAGAAATTAAATCTGATTCAACCATGAGCACATTATATATTTACCTGATGAGGGAGGGAAATGTTCATACCTGTTAGTCAAGTAGATACATGAGTTTGGGATTTGTTTTCTTTTTTTTTTTTTTTTTCCTATTTTTTACCTAGATTTTAATTTAGATGAAGAGGAATGAGAGTGTCTTTGTGGTGTCTGTGTAGTGTATTGATTCCAATGTTGTACCTTAAAGGGCTAATTTACCATGTGTATCTTATCTATATGAGTATGTCCTTCATGTCCAGTCTAATAAATGTTAAGTTCCTGGGTGTTTTTAGTGGGACTGGGATAAATCAATCTCTTTTTTTATCCCCAGGGCATTCTTCTCTGTATCACAGAGTTGCCCTTTTACCTGTTCAGTGTAATTTAACCTGAGTCAGGAAATCAGTTGAATCTGTGGAAAACAAACAAATCTGAGAAATAAATGCTCCTCCAATCCCTGAGGATTTAATATTTTCCATCACAGTCATATAATGCAGTGTAATTAAGCTCTGAAAATCAAAGTAAATAAGAGAAGTCATTCATTCCCCAGTCCCCAGGGACAATCTAGATTATTAAAACCAGTTTGGTGAAAGTCTGTCCAATGAAGTTGACTTTTTTTCCTATCTACCTGTATTTAATAATTCTCCAAACCTTTTTTGTTGTCCAGATACATAAATCTTGGTGATTTGAGGTATGGAAGTAGAGTAAATCCTGAGTTCTCCACTCTCCTGTGAATGAACTCTTAAGCCTCAAAGTGTAGCATGGCCAAAGAACAGGCCTTTATCTCTGAACTAGTTTCAGATAAACAAGGAGAAAACCTTTGACTCTTATTCTTCATAGGAAACTTGGTTTCAATCTGTGCCAGAAGTCTTTAGAAAAAAACATACTTGAAAAGATGATTCTAGCCTTATGTCTTGGCAAAATAACTGCAAATCCCAGCTGTTTTCCTTTAGACTTTAAAATAGTTGTGGTTACTCTTCTGAATTACTCATGCATAATGAAAAAAATGTGTCACCTTAAACTTTGCAAATCATAACCATTGCTAATTTGTAGGTTTGGGAATGGGGAAGAATTACCTATGGATTTCTTTGAATATCAGTCAGGTTTGACATTCAAGTTTATGCAGTTATTTGTAGCAGTAGTAGCAGTAGCAATTAGAGTTCAACAGATTTCATCCATAGGTGCCACATTTGCATTTCAAGGGCAATGCGTGGTGAGTGCCTTTAGTACAGTCACTCCTCAGTGAAAACAGCAGTGGTGGTGGCAGTATTAAAGTGGTTAGTAAGGATGCCTCAGCCCAGGCCACCACATAGCAACCACTAGGTTTCTAAGGACAAATAGCTCCTGCCTGCCCTAAGCAACTCAGTGAGAACATCAAAACATGCCTTCTGAGAGACCTCTAATACCCATTAGTGGTAGCAACTGTTACCTCAATCATGAATGACACAGCCCTAATTATTAAGGTAATTAGAAGTTATAACACTGGCAATATTAAAGGGAGAACTTCTAAAGCCCATTAACAATGTTACTTTAAGTGATCTGGCTGTGAACTGTTCAAATCTCTAATTACATTATATGTCTGTCTTAAAGGGTGATGTAATTAAGTGATGGGAGAGGGAATGAATATATAGAGACTACTATACTATAGTTTGTAAGTACTATTTTCACAGAAACCAGCCTCAGTAATGTCATTATGTCATTTAGGGGTAGGGTTTTTTGTTCAACTCTATACCACATGTAGCTAAAAAATACTTAGAATATATAAAAATTATATATCGTGGTTTGGTATAGTGATATTATCAAAATTAATTTGGATTGGATACATTATTCAGGCATGACAAAACCATCAATGCAATGGCTTTGTTCACACCACCTCAAACAGCACTACATTTCAACATCAGCCATGTAACTGGGTAAATACCCAGTTATACCACATCCTTTATATCCTACATGGAGGAAACCATTTTAAATATTTTAGAAGAAAATACATAAAATGTTATAAAAATGAGTCAAGTTTATCAAAAGTCAACAACAGTTATGCCTGTGTAAGAACTGATGACAGACTTCTGCATTTTGACTTTTAGTTGTTCACAAATTTAAACTGAGGACCAGAGAACAGAGGAAGCTTAGCACCAGTCCCTTGTTTTCATATTGAAAAGAAAAATAGGGAAAGAAAGGGAATATGGTGGAGAACAGAGTTGGATGGATAGAGAACACTGTAGTTCTTCAGTCTTTGGTAAGTTTTCAGGTTGCTTTCCATTAATTGCAAGAAGTAGAGGATTAGTGCTTTTCCACATTCAGTAAAATATTCATTATCTCAGCAAAGAGAAACAAAATCAAGTAATTCCCTCTTCCCAGTTCCTTTTATTCAGAAATTGGCTATTTTTCTGAGCATGAAACCTCCAAGTTCTCAAAAACAGTGGTATCCAAGTGCTTCTGCCTTTGCCAAAACCTCACCATCTGTATGCATATGCAGCCATAGTACCACAATTTGTTGTCTAGTTAGATGGTTACATTTTTGAAATGTTTCTCCTAAATTCAGTGAAAGTAGAAAAGGTCCATATACAACAAAGCAAATTAAAATCTATGCTCTTTTATTCTGCTTATCTTTTCACATTTGATATCCCATCATGAGCTGACAACTCTATTAATCATCATTTTAGAGATGATTAGTGGATTACCTTTATACCCTTCCTGCAAATTCTGTGGGGTGTCTGAAGTGAGGGAAATTTGTCAGCATACTTGGGCATAACAAGGTCTGGCTGTCACTTGTGTTTGGGCCACTGGCCCACATTCAGCCCTCTGTGAATGCCCCCCTGCTTGTACCACAAGAATCACAGAATGCTAGAAGGATTTGGGTTGAAAGTCCAAGCAGTTTTTGCAAAGACTTGGAACAAGCATTTGTGAACACACGATCAAATATAGTTCCAGAATCTGGCTAGAGTTGGATGTAGGGCCCAAACAGAGCAAGGCAAGTCAAAGTCAGGCAACTTTGAAAGGTAAAGGACACAAGACAGAAAGGTAAAGATACACAAGGCAAGCATCTAGGCAGGAGCTGGGAGCAGAAGCCAAGCCAAAGGACTGGAAACTCAATACACTTGTACCAAGTTGAAGGGCAAAACAAGAGAGAGGTCAGAGGCAACAGCCAGAAAGCCAAGGAATTACAGTGCAAAGCAAAGCATGGGAAGGGGAGCAAGACACAAGAGGAGCCAAAGGTAGATTAAGCAGTTAGGGTATGATTATTCCTTTGACACTCAGGACAAAGAAGCAGCCTAGTTCAGCTGGTTGTGTTTATCAGGGGCTCAGGGGTCAGCAAAGGCTGGAAAAGAGGGGCCTGGCAGGTCCCTGGAGCTAGAACAAGCTGGAAGTTTCTTTCTGCTTTCTAGCACCCAGTCAAATATAATGCTTAAACATTTCAGTCTGCACATAGCCATTATTAAACAGATGTTTTGAGATGAGCAATGAAAGGACTGAAATAAATGCTGTGGATATGTGCCTGACTTACTCAGGGGCATGTGTGGAGACATGGATATTGAAATAGGCAATGACCTGACCTTGGTCCCCAGACTTCACAGGACTCAAGTTGTTTGTGTCATTGGTAAGCATAGGTTAAGTATTTCTATGAAAATATACTACAAAGGTAGGGATAAAAGAGAGAAAATGAAGTGTGATACCTTGCTGTGGTTGATTTGGTGATTGTGAAAGTGGGTTTTAAGGTGAAAGGAAAGGAGATACCTTCGGCAGATGGTGTAATGTTACATAGGAAGGTGTATGTTCATGAAGTCCATTTGCATTTTTCTGTATTTTAGAATACATTTTGAAAGAAAAGTCACACCATAAAGTTATATTACAGAAAAATTATGATGATGCTTAAATTGTACTCAAATGGATGCTGAAGGATTTTTTCCTAGAGAAAGACATCCAGGCTCCAATATGTCAGAGGGCAATCGAGCCTTTCATTCTCAGTCATATCTTAATCCCCACTGTCTTTAATTCTGAGGTGCTGATTCTGAGAGGAGCTCCATGACCTCACAATTTAAGTCTTTTCTTATCTTCCATGCATATTATAGTACAGTCCTTAATTTCATGATTGCTTACCTAGTCTCAAATCTCAGAACATAAACTATATTATTTCTATTAACACCTTTAATAACAGCTAGAAATGTTCAGTCATTCTATTCTCCCTTTTGCTTCCACATGGAGAGGAAAATGAACATTACTATTGATGTGTGGGGTTTTTTTTAACTGAAGCTTCTCAAAGATTAGGACAACATTGTCTACAAGTTCAAAATGCTCCACTAAAATAAAATACATACAACAGGTGGTTTTGATCATATGACTAATCAAGAGTTGTGTAATAAATTGAAGTCATACCTCTCTTCTCTTTGGAGAAGAAAAGGGGGAAGGTGGCAAATGAGTGAAGTTCTGGTAGAAAGATAATGCAGAACTGTTGTTCACCAAATTCCACATTATATGAAATAGAGGCTGCTCAGTGAAAACAATGTGAAACTGAGTTAAAACAAAGAAGCAGCCAATCCTTTTACCTACTGTACAGCAAGTAAAGAGATTGCAGATGCAAACCCTCAGAGGGTCTCCAAAACAGGAGTCAGAAAAATTCATGGACAAGTCCATAAAGTGATTAGAAGGACTAGACATGGAGGTGCCCTCTGAAATCCCTGGTGTGTTTATTGGTGTGCTAAGGGAATACAAAAGAAAATTGACTGCAAATAATGACTAGGCTCACATGCTGTCCATGAATGACATCTCCTTTTGCCATTGAGACAAAATATTGGACTACAACACAGTAGCTTCATGTTCTCATGCATTTGGCTGCTTGTGTCTTTGGGTCACCTTCCCAACATGCTATCTGCTAATTCATTCCTTTTGAAGCAATTTCAGCAGCTCTTTTCCACCATACACTAAGATTTCTCTGTTGACTGGCCATAAGGTATCTCTTGTAAAACAGTTGTTTGGATGTAGTTGATGAGGTGACTATTTGACTAAACTGATCTGGGAAGACAGAGTGCACATCAAGACTGAATGGTGCTCTGTACAAATTAAGTGTGAACAGCTTGTCAGAGAAATAAAGACATACAGCAGAAAAGACCATTTACTCAGCCTTGGGATAACTACATTAAATGTGATTTTATTCTGTCTTCAGGATCTTCATTATCCTTTGTAAATATGTGGTCATGTTGGAATTTTGTAACGTTTTTTGTAAAAAAAAAAAAAAAAAAAAAAAAAAAAAAAATTGTGGTTGTTTCTACACTAGCCCAACTTGCAGTAAGGGTAAATCTACAGACTAACTGCTAGACAGCAAAGCACAACATTCCTAAGGGTAACAAAAGCTGAAATACTGGAGTGTTTCTGAAGTTCCCAGCAATGGGGACCATTTTTTGCGCAGGCTGGCTCAAGCACTAATGCTGCCAGCACCTCCCTGACAGAGGCACCTTCCTGAAAACATGTGTAGACAAATAAACTCCTTTAGCTGTGGTAGGATAATGGAACCGAGACTTTATGGGGTTTGTAATAGCAGCGTGCAAAATCAGCATAAGTATGTGAATTCTTAATGCTGTCCTTAACTGACTGCTTGGTCCCAGTTCAAGTTTTCTCGTGTTTTCACTCTGACCATACATTCTGAGTTGGGAATTTATATTGCATCAGTTAACTTAGAGAATTCAGTCACAAGTCTTCTCTAAGCGGAACAAACTATAGGAGTGAGCACAAGTGCAACTCAGAGCAGATGATGCTTGAGTGGGAATCTGAGACTCTTAATCCTTGCTTTTCTATCACTCTGGCAGGTTATTTCACTACCAGCTTCAGTCCTGCTTGTTTTCTCCAGACTAGGAGAGAGTGATCATAACATAGGAAGTGTGACTAGATGTTACCTTTTCTTCTTTGGAGTTTGGCTCAGACCATTTTCTGATTCAGAATTCAAAATCTTGAATTAAGATACATGGTTCACATGCTATGTTTCTGTCTTCTGCTAGGAAGAGGAAAGTACTTAGGAAAAGATAAATGTCTTCTTGCTAAGAGCTTATTTTAGGGAATATTTTGCAATGTATATTTAATTATATTTTATTTATTTAATTATATTCTTACCAATAAACTTGATTATTTGAGCACTTTTTGGAAGAAAAAGTATATAGTCCTAAAAATATATGAAAAGAAAAGCCACTTAAAATACAAATATTTGTGAGCATATTCTGTAGCTATAGTGTTTAGTTTTCATTATTATCCCATTCCTGGCAAGCATAAAAAATTTGGGACTACAAACTTCAAAATTATAAAACCTTTCAGTTAAAGCTATTTCTGTAGGATGGAGCCCATGGTCTGGTGCACACTGATGGACCAGTCTGCACAATGTATTGTGGCCAATTTCATCTGGTGAGTGAAAATTTTTTTTATTTATGTAACAGAAACTCCCATTTTTTGATCCATGTGACTCCAACTCCTGTTTTTTTTATTAAACAGGGTTCTGTTATAATAAACACAATATAAACTGTTTAGGGCCATGGTAAAAGCAACTTGAACTACTTCATGTAGATGTTGTCCTTGTATGTTTTATTTTATTCGAATTTTAGATAAGTTTAATATTAAACATTTATCAGAAGACTATAGAGTTTACATGAAAAGTATATCCTCTTACTAAAACCTCGATTCACCTGAAGAGTTCTGATAACACACATAAACCACTCAAGCCCCATTTTTGTTTGGTTATTACAATATCAGAACCTCAGCTGAACAAATTCTGCTTCTGCATTATCCCATATTAAATTTTTAAGCTTCCAGCTTAATATTGTTCCTCCTTATTCATCAAGTAGATAACTGGAAAAGTATTCCCTTTTTATATTGTGATTTATATGCACTGTAAATACTTGAGTCCATTTTCTCTCAAAGTTTCCTGGCATACTAAGTTGAAAGCCAATTGAAATTCACTCACTGAAGGCGCTGTGTTGAACTGGCTCAGCTTTTTCCCTAAACCATGTGTTGCTTCTCTTTTAAATCACTGCAACAAACTTTTTAGGGCTCATCTGCCAGGGCTACACACAATGAACTGGCAAATCCCAGAAAAGTAAGGGAAGGAATTTCATATCCTCTAATGGGCTATAGCAATTTCTCTTCCTGGTCAGAGATCACCTTAAGCATTCTCCTTAGTACTCTACATAAAATGTGGTAGCCTTGGCTCTGGCCTTCTTTCCCTCTTTTGCCTCCCTTACCATATCAGGTTCTTTGTCAATTTTTGGTTTTTGGGGGTATAATTAGTAGTTGCAGACATTTTTTGTAGTCATTGGTTATGCTGCAGAAGTGTAATTTGGTGAAGGGGCATTTGCACAAAGAGAAAATGGAAGGCTGATTTCAGTAGTAGGGGGCCGAGTGAATATGAGACAGAAGGAGTTTATGTTAGTTCCAAAGCAGTGTAAGGTCTCCCAAAAAAAAACCCCAAAATACAGTCTATTATTCCAGAATACGGTCTGTGTAGGAGCATAGAGAGTTACACAAGCAGTAGCTGCTGCAGCATTATAATTTTACAGCCATAGTTCTGCCATAGTTAATTTCCTCACATGGACAAACCCTCAAATTTTTACTTGCAAAGTCTCACCAAGAATTATTATTCAGGATTACCTTCATGAATGCCTGGCTTCTTTTTAAAAATGTATTGCTTTTTAAAATATTAGTTGTTGTAAGAGCTATGAATTCTGCCCCAGGCATCACAATGTTTTTGAAGCACTGTGCAGATTTTAAAATGCCCAAAAATACACTATTCCATTTTGTCATTTAAATGCTATGCAGATGTTATAAACTCCTGAAATGAATGGACCTCACAATATTAATAATAACAGCAGGTCACCTTTGCAAAAATTAGTATAGCTGCTAATTGCTCTTTAGGCATTAGGCCCATCAAAGTAAGAGAGTAAGGAGTGTGGTATACCAAAATAAGGGTGTAAGGTTAAGAATAGGGGTCTGAAGGCTGAAACAATGCTTAGATAGCCAGGCTGGCATTTCCTTGGAAAAATGTCTTAATGACCTGTGTGAGGAACGTTGCATGAATGTCTTTCTCAACCAAAATCTGTGGAAGGGAAGAAATAGGAGAGTACCACATTGCCAACTCCTTTAACTACACAGGGATCTACTGGCTTCTAGACTGGGCTGCAATACACACTCACACCTGAAAGGGTAACCTGTCTCTCATGCAAACCCCTGGCTAAGAAACTGGCAGTATTTATGTAGTTATCCAAATCAGTTAGTTTGACCTAGGCAGTGGTAGGCTATGACGGGAATTAATGGAAGAGGACACCTTTGTAGGAATGCATGCAAACTGCGCTGAATCTCTGCATTCACTTTTGCTGTACAGCTGGGGCACCCTCATCCCCTTGTTATTGTTGGGCATTTTGTTTTCTTGCACACGGTGAGGGTGAGTGTTTTGTTCTGTTAGTGATAGGAAGACAGAGTATAGCCTTGCTAAAAGCATACTTGTTTTGAAATACATAATTTACTATTGAAGACAATTGTTAACAACCTGGAGCCAAGAGGGAAAGCCATGAGGTTCTATTGCACACATCCTAAATAAACAAGAGTAAATGCCCACATAACTCTGATAGTACAACTGCAAAAAGTGTTTTCACAGTATTCTCAGGCAACTTCACAGGCTCTTCAAAGAGCCTCCCTTTTTTCTGCTGTACTGGATTTTGTTACAGTTCAAGGGTAAATGGGTATTTGCTTCACTTAAAGCTCTGATACATTCTCCTGTTACATTAGGAACAAATTTTCAAATGGGAACAGCCTTTGTATCAGAGATAACCAGCTTGAGAGCCTTCAGGGATCTTCACTGTCAGAAGGTGAGTTCTCAGGCTCTTTCAGACACCCCACCTACTAGCACCAGCTACCATCATCCAGTGTCACTGCAAATGGAAGCTATTCTCGAGCTTTTAGACTTATTTTTCAGTAATGCTTAGCTTCATAAAAACTTCCTGCTTTAAGCCAGTTCCTTTAGTGAGAACATTCATTGTATTAGTAATCACTTACCCTATCCTGATCCACTGGTTATTATTGTGGATCTGAGCACAGCAGAAAAATGAGCTATTTCCTTGAAATTGTGTCTCCTTATGTTTATGAATAGGATCATGTGTGTGGAGGCAGCTATACAGAGCAATAAACCTAATGATAAACTAAAAGGTCATTTCAAGTGCTGTTACTACCAAGATAATAAAAAGATACATCAAGAACCGTGCTAGTTTTATTCCATGATCCCCAAAGAAAGGTTGAGGACAAACTAGTCTGTAAGGAAAATGATCTGTCTCAATGGCATTGCTTTTATTAGACTGAAACAAGCTCTGTAAGGCGCACTGGCTTTGAAGTCTGTTTTGCCTACCTTAGTTAAAATGTTTTGTACTGTATCTCCTCTGCTGGGTGAACAGAGTGTTGCCCCCACTGTTTTATCTGATTATTCTGGGTAAAATTCAGAACAATTTAGGTTATTTTCTAAGCCATCTGTTACAAAATAGAAGCTGGGAATGTGGCAGGGGGAAATATAATCTTCCATTATAAATTCCTGGACAACAAAGTCAAGAGTTACCACTGCAATTGCTTGGTGCCTTGGAGAAACAGACTACAGAGTGTCTTGGAATAATTCTATGTGTAATCAACATGCACTCCATTTAAAATTGCCAGTCTCAAACAACCCATCACAATCCCTTGACCAGTAAAATACCCTCATCTACTTTAGCTCATTGAAATAAGGAGATCAAAATGGCCTTAATTTTGTCATTTTTAGACCTGCTAAAAATAAATGGGTTTTCCATCTTTAACAGCATTCCTGGGAGAGAGGTTGATTTTTCTTTCTTGTTGTTTTACAGGGGAGAAGGGATATACAGTTACATAAACTGCACAAATAAGAAACTGCTTATTTTTTAAGTTCTGGTTTCAGATCCACAACTTACTGATGTGGTAGGAGTTGTAGTGCCCGAGCTAAAGTTTGAGTTTGACAGTTCACGTTTATTTCACTTCCAGTGTTCCAGATAAAGACTATTTTACTTGCAGCAAGTGTTCCAGATAAAGACTTCTGGGAAGACAACAAAAATCCCACAGTATGGTGTAAAGCTGAGAAAACAGGAGAAAATGAGAGGAGAATAATATCAGAGCTCATAGGCCTCTAGTTTTAACAGTTCCACTCCTAATGATTTCTTCCTTTATTTAAGCTTCCAGCAAAGTCTCCCTGTGTTTACCTCTAATTTAAGAAACTATCCCTTAATCCCATCCCTTCCTATTCTCTGTCATCCTGTTGTTACTTCCTTCCTCTTATCTTTTAAAAGCTTGCTCACTGCCTCTCCACCCCCACCCTGGCTTATTCCTTCCATATTAATAATAATCTTAGTACTGAGCACTTATATCGCTCTCTACATGTTCAAAGTGCTGTACAAACCTTAGCTAATTAATCCTCACAACACACTCCCCTCCCTCTGTAAGATAGGTAAGTATTATTATCTCAGTTTTACAGATGGGGAAATTGTCGCAATGACTCAGTGGCAGAGACACAAGCACGGTAACCTTGTTCTTGCAACCTCTATTTTGAAAATACCTTCTCCAACCCAGCTTGCCTCTATAAATACATTCCCATCTCCTTTGTCTCCTAAATCATCAAGACAAATCCTCTGCCTACTCCTGCTGCCACAGCTCCCTTAATTGTTGCCATCTTTTGCTCCCTCAGACACCTCCAGCAGGAGCTTTGCCAATGCATTGCTCCGGTGCCTCTTTGAATGTCTTCCTATTACATGTGCAGTTTTCATCTCATTTCCACCAAGCAAGATGAAAGTAACCCCTTGCCAGCCTCACTGGTTTATGGCTCTTCTTTTATTCTGTCCCTGGATTCCATCAAAATCAAGGCATAAGTGCCTGACTCAAGGCTGTGCATTAGGGATCTGGATCAAGATGACCTGAATTCCTTCTACATCTTTTCCTGGTGCCTTGGCATTTCTGAAGGCATCATGTACAAGTAGGAAAACAGCAGATCTAAGTTTGTCACTTGAATTTATTCCTTCTGTGTACATACAGATCCAAAACAGGTCCCAGTGCTCCTGCTCAGGACATTGGTTGGGGTGCAGTCCACTGCTTTGTGGTTTCTCTCAGTGAGCTGCAAGTTCACCCCATAGACAAAGACACCACTTGATCATTGAAGATGCTTGACCTCTCCGAGCTGACAGCTTTGTGTGACCTGAACCACCTTCCTAGAATCTGGCATTTTGATACTTAAGTAACCTTCTTGAAGTAGATGTGCTGAATCTGGCCCTGAGAACAAGTGGATTGAAAAAGGATATTCTTTAATTTACAAAAGAAGTGTCCACAGTTATAAGTAAGCCCATCCAGGATTTAACTGCCTCTGTACCTCTTGTGATGCTTCCTTGTTCTGGTGTGTTGTAAATGGGTGTAAATGGGTGTCATGTTTGTGTGGTCACAGAATATGTGTGACACGGTGAACCAAACTACTAATTACTTAGATGTTATCCCTGATTTGCTCTCTCTGTGGTGGTTTGATGTTGGTCTTATCTGACTGAGTAGCAGTAAATTCTGATACTGTATTTCACTGAGGATCTTGCTTAGCTGCAACCGTAAGTTTTGTCAGTCTCTTGTTTCAGACTAATTAATTAGACATGACTACATGAATTTGCTCTTTAAAAGATTCTGCCCTAATGTCATGCCCTGTCATGAACAATCTGTTTAATGGATCAGTGCTCATTTTTTTATTTTGTGTTCATGTGACAAAGTATCATACTTTGCAGGTGAGCTATCAGTATCTATGCTGCTGTAGTGAAGTGGGTTTTTTTCAGATACCTTTGAAGACTTCTAATAAGACTCCATAGCAAGTTCTTACTCATGCTTATACTAATGAAAGCCTACTAATGATGTACTGAAAGTGAAAGCACATGTGTTTTTTTCATCAACGATATGCATTAGTGTCATGGAGGTCAGAGACTTGGGCAAAGAAATTGCTGGAATTTTGCAGCTGAGTTTTGTTGACCCATACCCGCTTCTACTGCTACCCTTTTTCATTACTTTATGTCAGCTTAGGTTATACACATATGATCAGTCCATTACTTTGTCATGCATTGGGTCCTCACTTTCTGCAAAGAGTGAGCAAAGAAATTGCCCAGCCTTGGCAAATGTTCTCTGGGAGTTGAGTCTTTGTGTCAAATGTTATTTACTTAGTGTTTGGCTTGGTACCCACAGTTCAGGTGGTGGACCAGTGTGTATCTGGATGGGCTGCTTACATGTTAGTTCAGGTTTAACGAGGTCTCTGTTATGCTAGGTTTCAGAGACAGAAGATATGGTATCACTGCATAATTTGCATGTGTTTCTTCTCAAAAACACTTGAAATTTTTGATACTCCCTTCCTGCATTGAGCCTTCCTCCTTCTGCTAAAAATTTATGTTAGAGGGCGTAACCCACAAACCTCTCATCTCTCCAGAGCTCATTCACTTTGGTTAGGGTTGGCATCACTTTCAGACACAAATATTCTTCCCAATTTGCCACCAGTACCTCTGTGTCTCACAGTACCTCTGAGACCAAGTCACCTTGAGTACTAGCTTTGACTTAATCTCTTCTGCTCTTCCCCCACCCTAACCTTCTTTCTGACTGTAACTTTTTTTAGGGAAAGTAGAAAACATCTGCTTAGATTACCAAATACCTGGGTTGTGTGTCTGAGGAATGGGAGAGACTATTTTTCCTAAGGACTAGTACTGGGTCTGCATGGCAAGGTTTTAGTACTGGGGGGGCTACAGGGGTGACTTCTATGACAAGCTCCTAAAATCTTCCCCCATGTCTGATAGAGCAAATGTCAGAAGACTCTAAGTCAAAGCCAAGCAGTGACCGCTGTAGCATCTCTGTAGTAAATGTATTTAAGAAGGGGCCAAAGTTACTGCAAATGCAGCAGAGTGAGAATATGTGAGACAAACTGTCCTGCTGACCCCAAGGTCATTGAAGAAGGAGGAGAAGGAGAAAGTCCAGGTGCTGAAGAGGTTGCCCTGCAGCCTGTGGTGAAGAGCATGGTGAGGTAGGCAGCCCATGGAGTTCCAGAGTGGAGGGATATCAACCTGCAGCTCCTGGACAACCGCACAGCAGAGCAGCTGGATGGCCAAAGGAGATTGTGACTCGGTGGGAAGCCTACTCTGAAGCAGGCTCCCGGCAAGACGTGGATTCACGGAGAGAGAAGCCTCCACTGGAGCAGGTGTCAGGACCTATCACCCCATGGAGCAAGCTGTTCCTGAAGAACTGCATCACCTGGAAGGAGCCATGCTGGAGCAGTTTGTGAAGAACTGAAGCCTGTTGAAGGACTCCATGTTGGAAAAGTTAATGGAGGACTTGTGTCCCCATGGAGGGACCCCATGCTTAAGCAGGGAAGCATGTGAGGAGATCTGCTCTTGAGGAGAAAGGAGCAGCAGAGTCAGCATGTGGTGAACTGACTGCAGCCCCCATTCTCCATCCCCCTGCATCACTGGGAGGATGGTATAGAGGAACTGGTTTGAAGCTTAGCCTGGGAGGAAGGGAAAGGAGGGGTGGAGTTGTTTTTAATATTTCTTTTTATTTCTCATTATTCTATTCTAATTTGATTGGTAATAATTGTTTTCCCTAGTCTAGTCTGTTTTGCCCATGACAGTAACTGGTGAATGATCTTTCCCTGCTCCTATCTCTGCTCACAAGGCTTTCATTATATTTTCTCTCTCTCCTAACTCCCAGCTTTCTCTCTCTCCCTAACTCCACAGGAGGGTAGTGATAGAGCAGCTTTGGTGGGCATCTGGCAGCCTGCCAGGGTCAACCCACAACAATTCATTCAGTGGCCTTAGAGCCTTTTAAGCCTGCAGATGGAAAACTGCATTATTTTCTGAAGGCTGGGGCAATCATTGTGGCTCTGGAAAGTTGTTCTGCACAATGCAAGTGTAAAGATCCTTGGTCTTTTCTAAGCCTGGTTCTGACCTCAGTATTCAGTATATTCATTGTGCTGTGGAAAACCTAATTATGAGAAGAGCGGTCAGGAACCAAATGAGCTCAGCACAAGGCCCAGAGAAAGAGAATACTCCAAGTATTTGAATGCTGGTCCAGCCCCCATGCCTTCAGCCATTTCAATGGAATAATTTTTTTTCTGTCTTTCTTTCCTACCTAACAGAGAATAATTAATGGAATTATGGTTTTAGTGCATGTGTATGTGCTTACCCATATCTCTTAGCCATGAGTATAACTACTGCTGCCTGGTAGAGTGGGTCCAGGGCCTTCTAGGTGCTCATTCAGCAAGGTGGCTGTAAATCCCATTGGAAAACAATGACTGAGTGAAACCTGTTCATTGCTGGACTATTTCAATTCTGTTCTCACAGGGAGCTGTATGTGGTATTTCACTGAAAAGGTCTGTTCTCTAGAGTAGAGTTAATGGGAAATATAGATTATCTTTAAAATTTGTCCCATTTTCTATTTGCAGTGTATATTTTCCTTTTTTATTTAATCTTTCTAAATTCAAATGTAGTAAGTACATTGTTGAAACCAAGCTAAATGTTTATTAAAGTCAAATGTGAAGTAACAGGGAGAATCACATGCTTTCAGGGCTACCATAAATACTTCCTTTTGAAGAATAACGACAGTAGCTACATCTCCTTATTCCACCTGTATTCTTCATGGGTGTCTAAAAGTACACTTGTGCTGGTGTTTTGATTTTGTTACAGCCAAAAACACTGGCTAGTGTTTTTTACTGATTTCTTATCAGCAGTATTTACCACTCAAAGTACTGAATGTTTCATTCCAAAAAGGTGCAGTCGTTAAGGATTTTGCTCTTTGCCAGCTTCTTTCATAGCAGAAATAATTTCTTACATTATTTGATAGCAAAATGGAGAGTCTGCATTTTTAAACAGTAAAATTTCTCTAAAAAGTTATATATTATGACCAAAACATTAACATTTTATTCAGTTAATTTGTTAGCCTATGTAAGCAGTCTTTCAGGCTACAAACTGATGTTTAAATTGCAAACAAAGAAAAAAAAAACAGTCTAGAGAGGTCAGTGCTTTGTATCTAATATGCTTTTGCAGTTTACTTTTGTTCTGGTAAGCAGATGCTTTGAAAACTGTTTAGCTGCAGTTCAGGCAAAGGTCAATCGGGCCAGTCAACACATAATGCAAAGATCCAAATCAATATCCTATGAAAGAAGGCTCAGCACCTTCTACCTAAAAAATATCTAGAATAGAGCTTACTTCTCAGACTCATGCTGTCCTGGGGGATTTCCTTCTTGTTCCCACTGGAGGAGCCCATCATCATATTGCAGTAATTGGTAATATTTTAACCACCTAGCCATGTTGTGAATTTCATGATGTAAGGAAGCATATTGATAACCAGCCTTTGCTTTTTAGTACATAAATGCTAGGGTGCCAGGCTTATATTTTCCACATAAAATTTCAGCAACTATTACCTGCAAAAGGTGGTTATTAGGGACTAAGACTAGAATTCATCATAGTAAGTATGGTTATTTACTTTATACATTTATGCAGTGTATCAGCCACAGCTTTGACAGTGCTCTGCAATTTTTTTTTCTCATGAAGGCATTCAAAGCTAAGAAATATATTCATACCTGCTGTCAACAAGTGCAACTCCCTTGGAAAGCTCTGAGCCAATTTCAGCAGTGACGTGAACGGCAGCATAAATTTTAGTTCTAAATTAGTCAGAAAATAAGTGAAAGTGGGCATAATTTGCATGCTGAGGACTGAAAAGGAAAGAGTAGCTAGCAAAAAAAGTGTGCAATTAAGTGGAGGGGGGAGGAAATAGAGGATCTACTGGCATGAGTGTAGTGCGTCAAATTTGCTTCTGAATTCAGACAACTACAAGCAAATGTAAATGTTATACTTAATGCAACTAGCCATTTATAGTGGAGTGAACACACTTTCTCTACCTGTTATGCTCATTGCTATGCTAATGGATGGCCTGGAGAATGTCATGTCTAGGCTGGCATTCAGCACATACCTGTATGTATGTGCTGGATACATTTCTCAGTTCTCCAGTGAGCTCAGCAGTATAATTGCAAATATACTGACTCATTATGGAAGGGAAATCTTGAGAAATTAAAAGAAATTACTTTGAATCAGTGGCCTTCAGGGGTGTTTTGCTTAAATCAGCCTTTCCTGTATTCCAGCCTACTGAGATAGACCATGGAAGGTGAGGGAGACAGGTCACTGAAGCACCACTTCTTTGCTACCTGCTCAAAGGAAATGGCTAAGAACTGTGTCATGAAGTGAAGGGAGTATTTGAACTGTCAACAGGAACTGCTCAGCTTGGGTGCTGTCATGCTTCAAGGCAGCCCCTGGCCCAGCAGGATGATTCAGAGCCTCTGAGATAGACGTCTCCATTCCAAATACAATGGTTGGGGAAAGGTGGCCACTTCTGAAATAATTCAAAGCAGCTAGGAACCTTTCTTTCTCCACTGTCTGAGCAGGTCACTGAAACTTCCACCTACCAATCACCTGGGAAACCTCTCCATTTTGATCTGAACAAGTGTTGAACCTCAATCACCTTCCTCCACTTGAAATGCAGAGCACTGAGTCGTCTCTTGAGAGCAAGCAGCTGATGATGGGGGAGGAAGAGGCAGCAGCCACTTCAGAATAACTTCATTGTTTGAACACTCTTACAAGAAGTGGGAAACATGGGTTTTAAGCCTTTCTTGGACTGAAGGGGTTTGAACTGCAATTCCTTTTTCCTCAGAGTTTCTTCTACTCATCAGGCTAGGGAAGTTCTTCATTCTGCTCACTGCGTGAGGCTATGGAGCACAAAAAGAATAGGTAAGAGGGAGCTTGATTTTTCAGCCCATTGGTGAGGGCAGGCATGAGAGAGTCCTGAGTCTTGGTCCCAGCTGTCACTGCTGTTTAAGTATTCTTTACTGTTAATTTGTAATACAGGCACTCACACAGTCAAGTAGACATGGTTGACAGACGGTAGAGACTGTAATGTTTCATGCTGCCTGAATTTGTACTAAGCACCAAAAACATGTGAACATATTTCCTGACTTTTCACTCCCAGTGATAAGCATCTGAGACTAGCAGCAGAGTTGCCTAGTCAGGAGCAGAGTTGTTCAAGGCCTTCTGCAAAGGAGGTTGAAAGAGAAAGGAAATTGATGAAGGAAAAGTGAGACCATTCTTCATTCAAATCACATCCTGGAAGTGCCTGTTCTTCTCTGTTGATGACAAAGTGAGCCTAGAATGATAATGTTCCCCAAATAAACCTCTTGGTTGAATTTAGTATTCCCAAATCAAGGAATGTGATTTTTTTTTCTCTGTTGTTTTTCAGCTTATTGCTGTTGGTTTCCTTTGTGTTCACCTCAGAATGGTGTACACCTCAGAATAGTGTGCACCTTTGGAGAAAGATACAATGGATTTATCTAAATGCAACCCAAGTGTCAAGACTGCTATCTAGCACCAGCCTTTCAGGGTAAAATGTGGGAGATTTTAAACCTTCCCTTTGCCCCAGGGCATTTGTGTAAAGCAAAGCCTTCACTCTTTCACAAAACTGGCACACAAACAGATCCTATTGGAAAGATATGCTCAATAATCAGTCCTGAAATGTTACATCAGTCAGCAGTTCTACCTCCTTTAAAATCATTAAATGCATCTTCTGCATCAAAGCGTTGTGCAGTTTCAAAATATAAAATGCATTCATTATGTCGGGATTTTTTTTCACCTCAGAACATTTTCCTTATTCCAAACAATGGCTCTCCTAAAAAAAGAAAAGCCCTAAAAAGGTAGTGACAGGATATGCAACTCTGCTGTACTGCTGGTGTAGTTTGTGGAGGGATCTGTAGTGAAGAATCCCAGAAATCCCCTTTGAGATTCCATCTTACTTATTTTCAGTATTTCATGATCAATCGGGATCACACCTCTTCTTATTAATGTGTTTCTGAAAGAAAGGTTGTTCACACTAGAGAGGAGGAAACTCATTGCTGTGAGAGTTTAAACTGGTAGAGTACCATTTAGCTAAAGGTTTTTTCAAGTGCACGTATTTCAAAGGGACCTCTATATTGCAGACTTGAGCCCTGTAGGTAATTCTGGGACCATAAGGTCTTTGGTGGCAAGTAGTGAATCTTCTTATATGTTTCCAAAAGGTGTTATTTCTGTCTGGAGCCTCATGTTGTTACTGTAATAGTAATGACAGCAAAATCAAAATTAAGCCACTATAGATTATTTTCATCTTTTCTGAGATATAGCTCCAAGGAGCTTTGAGTGGAGGAACAATATTTTGTAACTGTAATCCAGAATATACACAATTAGACCCTGTCTCAAACAAAAGATTTTCCTAAATCAGATGTCTTCAGTCCTCACCAGTGGTCTAAATGGCCTGTCCTTCCAGCAGGAGGGCTGAAGGGAAAATATGGCTCTGTAGGGATATTTTTCTAAATAACAGCAATAACAATTGCGGGGAGCTGGTGATGAAGAATGGATTAACTTTGGGTTAGCCAGTTTCAGAAAACTAGCAGAGAAAGTGCAAACACTTGCCATTTTTGTTTGGAAAGGGCTCCAGTAATAATGTCACCGAAATGACTCACCAGCCTTATATCTCTCTGTGCAGTGTTTTTCACCTTTTTCATTCTAAGGGGATGTTAATTTGTTAGTGAAAATCACATAAAGGTCACATAAAGTGAGTTATCTGATGGTCTTCACATATTCATCCATCCTTCATAACCATAATGATCCAGAGTAAATTATACACACCTTAATTGGCCCAGGGAAGCTTCTGGAGGAGCAGGTTACAAGACAGCTACTATCTCCCTGCAGGTAGTCTTACCAGCACTTCTACTACAGTCTGAAAACAAAATTTGAGGCTTTTTCATCTCTAGTGCCTTTAGGATTTAGGAGTTGTACTTTCAACAGATTTTCCTAGGATGATGTATATTTTTGTAACATTTAGACTGACTGTGTATTCTCCCCAAAACCATTCAAATTCTTGAAGTATCTTTTTTTGCTGATCAGTTCAAGAGACATGGTAAGGGTATTTCCCTGCTCATTTCACTGTATTAGTTGACTTTAGTCCAAAAATAAGTAGCACTGACTGGAGATGAAGGGAGGAAGCAAGGATGTACTTATTTAATCTGTAACATAGCTCTCGTTATGGATAAAAGAAGCAAAGTGTCGTTATTTAATTTGTAACATAGCTCTTGTTATGGATAAAGAAAACACAGATGCTCTCTTTGATTTACCTTCAACCACCTCCTTCTGTGTTACCTTTAAAAACCTTCAAGACCATGAAGATAAAAAACTAGGGCTAATATCTTCCCTCTTGTACTATCTAATTTAAGTGTGAGTTTGAACAATTATTTACATTAATAACTCTGAGTAAAATCTACCAGCCTTGCCAGAAAAGTCAGAGAAACAGCAAAGGCACCAGCTGAACACAATTCTAAATAGGCAACTTCTCCCACAGCTTTCCCCTCATTTGAGATCTCTTTCTTACTGCTAGGGATGATTTTGCCTACAGATTCTGGCAGCTTCCCTTCTGATTGGTTCTTTTTTGTGCCAGTGTGTTATGGAAATGTTTAATTTCATTTAGGAGTTCTTGTTTCCTGTTTCCTATACAGTAACTAACATATCACCTTCTGTGGAGAGTGTTGAAAAGTTTACATTTTAATTGCTAGGATCAAATCAGAAAGAGACTTTCTCTCTGAGAATAGCTTTCCAAAAAGGTACACTGAAGTTATCAATAATTTGGTGGCTTGTCTGCTAATTCAGACTCTGCTCTCATCTCTGTTACGATTGTTGTCACTGTTGCTATTAAACACTACAGTTGTTTTCTGCTGCAACTGGTGCTTACTTTATGGTACTTACTTTATGGTACTTAGGTGCCATTGCCTCTGGCGCCTCTGTGAATAAGCTTTGCTCTCCCAATCCCATAAAATTCAACGTCTCCTCCCACTCTATCCGAAACTATCCTGGCACTGGACTCCTGCCAGTGTTCCATCCCTACAGCTGCTCCACCCACATCCTGGGGACACCGGCAGGGCTGTGCCTGGCTGGGTGTGCTCAGGCAGGGAGGATGCTGTGAAGAATGAAGAACCTGCTCCTGCTGCGACGAGGGCTGCTCGTGCAGGTTCAGAAGTCAGGGAGCAGGAGGGTTATCCCAGCAGCCTCAGGGTCACGGCAAAGGCAGCAAAATCCTGAAGCCAGTCATGTGCTCATTGGTGTCAGGATTTAATCCAAAGGCTTTCTCTGCCTGGCTTCCACGCAGTGGTTCTGAAGGCAGAGCGCTGTACTGAGGCAAGATCTGATGTGTGATCTTTCCTATTCAGAAAGTTTGTGTTAATGAAATCTATGGGTTTTTTCCAGGTGCAAGGTCACTCCCACACCACTTCTGTCAGTCTGATCTCTCCATATGGCTACATGTGTCACAAACAATGTCCCACTGTTTTGTGATGCCATCATGCAATACAGATTAAAGGTTCTCCAATGCCTGGTAAATTGGTTTTTAATTTTAGGCTTCCTGGTGCATGGACATTTACATGAATTTTATCTTTATCTATATACCAATGTTTATTTAGCATTTTTATTTGATATTATTATTTTTTTACAACCTTCCCCCTATTATCTTATCCATATCACATGCTCTTTAGTTGTTGCATGAACTTTAAAGGATTACTTTTGTGTTCCTCAGTCTATCTGTAATTGTTACAGCTTTTATCCTTGGGTTTTACCCATTCTAAAAAATGCTGCTAACTTTGAATGTCAAACAGATGTCTTAATAGAACCTCAGTACTTCTCAACCCCTGTTTCTTCTCACTCCTTTAAGTAAGCACACATTGTACTTAGTCTCCCAAGCCAGTAGTCTGTTTCATTTTTGTTAGGCAAAAATCTAATCTTACTGTACAAGTGTTGTCTCTTAAAGAGAAGCCCAAATGCCTTACAATATAGTTCTGTTCTCTTTCTACCTCACTTACTCTTTAAGTGAGGATTTTGACATCTGTCCTTATCATCCTGTTATATGGTCCTTTGCAGAGAACTGTTGGAGAACACTGCCTGAAGGCCTGCAGCATCAGTGTATGATAATATAAACATAACTCCTAGACCCCTGAATTCCTGTCTGCCATTAGCATCAATCTATAACTAAGAGCACAGATACCTTCTCTGTCTATAAATCTAGGTATTAACTGAGATCCGTAGCCTGCATAGTCACAGAAGTACTGATATTTCTACTAAAGTCCCTATTTTAAAAACTCATCTTTAGCAAGACACTTTCTTGGAAAGTCCATTTTAAGATAGAAGCACACTTGCTTTCTTCTCTCTGTCCTTTGAAATGAACTTGTTTCTTGTGTACCATGCCTATGGCCCTCTTTCACCATGGAGAAGAGGAGATCTTTGGGATCAGCAAAGTGAGAGCCCAGGTTTTACAAGCATCATGCAAAAACCCTTCAGGGACTATTTACAAAGCCAAGACTTTTAGACCATGTGGGAATAAATGAGTGTGAAGATTCAGTAAATTAAAAAGTAAATTCAGTATACCAAGAAGAGACGTAAGCCAGTAGTTTTTACACAAAAGACTTTTTAAAAGCTTCTTTGGTCCAAAAAGAGTGTCAAATCAGTTCAAATTTCTTAGACTTGATTGGAAGAATTTCAATGCCTGTATCAACAATATTTTCGCAATCCAGTTAAATTTGTAATAGCATTATAACCATTCTGTGACATTTGATCATATCACAGCTTTAGTATATGATAAAGGTAATAAATTAACTGAGGTGGTTTTTTAGTTAGACAGTAAACAAGCTAGATGAAGCAAATAGTCAAAATCTGGGCTGCAATTTTAGGTATCTTCAACAATAACATATAATTAAGATACCATAGCACAGATGAGACATATGCCAGATTCTCTGTGCTTAAGTAGAAACAGAAGGGGGAACTTTACCTTCATAAACTGACAGAACTGCCAGCATATGAAATTATGACATTTTTAAGCATTTGTTCACTAGAGAAAGTGAAGAGTAAGAAGTATTCTTGCCCCAAGATAGCATTGGAGAACTGATAGAAAGAAGATGAGTTGGGTTTTAGTGCACAGTGGAGAGCAAGTCTTTGTGCATGTTGGTGGTTTGATGGAGAACAAGATGCTGAAGGGAGGAGCATATGTTGTTCAGCTGAAGAGAGGCCTAACCTTCTGTTTTGTACTTGTAAAAGAGCCTTTTCAATTTCATGATCACGGTATAAATACATGAATATTTATCTGAACACTTGCACTTTCACCTACCTGTTTGCTCATGGCCATGGCCTGGGAAAGCAGGCTGGTGCTCAAGAGTGAATTGTGAGTGCAAAGCATTAACATTTCAAATACCCAAAGAGCTGAAAATCACAATGGAAAAATATTTTGGTAATACTGCAGATTGCAAAGCACAGTATTACAGCTCATTCCCCAGATCAAAAGAAGTGCAATAAAATCAGAAGGACATATAAACTTCTAAATAAACTCCTCCAAAGCCTAACTTCAAAACAACTGAAGGTCTTTGGGAGTCTGTGAATTAGATTTGTCTTCAAGGAAGCTTATTACCAGCCCTATCTATAGACAATGGCTTCATCTCAGCATATATTTTTGAGTCAACGATAAAAGCAAGACTAAGGCTTCTTAAGACTAAAGATTTGTGGTCCTACTCCAACTGCTTCGTGCATCACTAATCACTGTAAGAGCATATATTGCTTCCTGAGGATTTCTCCTTTCAAGACTACTTTGATGCAGACTGACAATGTAGTACTTCTGCATGAAGTTTGATCTAGAAACAGAATCATGAAACAAGGGTCTTCTTTCTAACTTCAGAACCACAGTATATAGTCTGTATGAATTCTATAAGACCAAGGACTGGAACAATTGCTAAGTTCATGTAGTGTTACTGGACAGTCTCGAAGTTCTCTGCCGAAGATCTGGTGTGGCAGCAGTCGGTAGGTGTCCCAGGCTGTCACTCCCTGGTCTTCCCTTGTCCCACCTATGCTGCTCATGGTTTTCCAGCATCAGACATGCCTTTGGTAGGATTTCCGTCATCTAGTTTTAGATGTTCAGATCTGAACTTGCTACCTCCAGATCTCTTCATTTCCAGTGAAGAAAAATACATGTAGTTCTAGAGAACTACGTTTTAGACCAGTACCTTAGTAAGAAACCATTTGTTTCCACTGAATTCTGAGGGTGTTCAGATGACCAGCTCAGGTACAGACCTTGAGAACACAGGCTTCTGGCAAAGTTCATCTCACTCAGTTTTTCTGTATGAATTGTCAATCATAGAACCATCTGCAACTTCAATTATCTGAAAATAAGAAAATGGTCTGTCATTTTTCATTTTCTTCAATGCAGGTCACCCATATGTCCGTTCTTTAGCAGCTGTTGCACTTCCTAGCATTGCTTGCCATGGTACTGTTGAACTGAGCACAATCCTTTTCTCTTCATTGACCTTCCAGCAATTAATTGGCTCTCTTTATTACACCCTATTTTAATGTCAACAGTTTTATGCTAGAGTTCAATCACTTGGACACTCAAATGACTTCACAGGAGACTGAGAATGATAAAGAAGTCCCTTTAATATATTTAGATTAGAATTATAGTAGATAATTAACTTTAAAACACATTTGTATAAGTGAGATTTACTGAGTGCAACCAAACTAAACACAATTGAAGTTATTCCATTCATTACTTGAACTGTGTTTTTACTTTCTGTGTTTTCTAAGATATGCAATTGATTTTCATAAGATAACTTTTTAGCTTTTATTTCCAAGCCAAGCCAAGGGAAAAAAAAGGCATGGAGTTTGAGGGTCTCTCAACTCCTAAAGATTCTCCATGTACTCCCATGTCTTTAGGAAATACCTGGTTTTGCTTTGAGGATCAGACCTTAACACATAAACTGTCTTTGGAAGTGTAGAGAAAAATGGAAGTAGAAATAGAGGTTAAGAATTAACCTATTTTGAATAAGATTCCTTTCTCATTACTGGATATCAGCCACTTCTGGCTGCTCAAAAGAATCACAAACGTTTTGTTATCACAAGGCTTAAGATAAATAAAATGCAAAGATCCTTCTCACTTATTTTGATGTCTTTAAATAAATACCATGAAAATCATGAACAAGCACTGTGTTCCCTGTAATTAACCTAGTGTCCTCACATGCTTTTGTAATTTTTTTTCTAGTATTTGTTGGACATAGATGGAGTGAGGGGAATCTTTATAAATTTCTTCATGGACTTTGCCTGAAATAAAGCACCCAAAGAGAAGTGCATTAAAACAACACAAACAAAACCATCTTAAAATCTTATTGTAGACCAATAATATGTTACACTATCTCTAGAATTGGCTTTCACCTTCTCCTCAAGAGAACATTAACTTAATTCTAGATCTTTTCTAGGACACTCCACTTCATCCACTCACGCCATCGTTTTCTCCCACTGAACTCTCTTTTGCATCCAGCAGGAGTTCTGAGGGGAAAAAAGACTGATAAATCAGGACCATAAAAGCCATTTTATGATTTGGGAAACATCTTTTCTCCTGAGATGTCCATCTCAGTTCCTGTCCACAAACATTTATTTGAGGTTAGACTGTTTTTCTTTGCCCCCTGGACAAATGGCACTGTCCAGGTAACACTGGCCAGCAGCATTTTGCAGGTACAGCCAGGGGTGGTGTTGAATGCCGGGGCAGTCCTGAGGACATGAATACCTCTTGGGCTTGGTGGAAGTTCAGTTAACAGAGCACCTGTGTGCAGCTTTCATTGCTGACCTTCAGAAAGAAGTAGGCTTTTCTTAATTTACAGATGAACAGCATAAAAGCTTTGGTGGGTTTTTTTTGTAGTCTTAGATCAGCAAACAATAACTATGTTGACACAAATTTATGTTGATGCTTTCTTTTATTACTAAGCCATAGAACATTCACAAAACAGACTTCCTTATAAAAATCAGGCATGAAATTATGTATCTGTTCTTCTACCTCTGAGAAGAGATAGAATATTGTCCCTTGTTGTTCCTGAACAATGCCAGTGTAGCTTTTTGTAACTTTATGCTGGCCACAGAAATAAACCCTTTGGTTTAAAGACAAACCCAGTGCAAGATATTTTATAATCATATGTACTATGTCACTGAGATCTGTACATTGTATCATCTAATAAATATTTCAATAAACAGAAATATGTACCCTCCCTTAAAAAAAAAAAATTAAAATAGTTATTAAAATGCACAGAAAGCTGCTCAACAGATATTCTGGACTTTTAATAAAATATATTCTGGGAGAGATAAGATAAAACATAACATAATTAGTTTTCTTTATGGTAGTTTTGGGTTTGTTTTTTTTTAAGAGACAAACTGAGCTGAGATAATAAAGTCATTAAAATCTTGTTTAATCACTTAGAATTTTTATCATGTTCATTACTACATTTTGAAACATTTAAAGGTTATTTTTAGGTAAATTTTTAGTTGTCTAAGTAAATGTACATAAGTTCTCTACCAGTGCTCATTCCCCTGTTGAGCAACTGGCAAGTTGTTTTTCTCATGTGAAGAAGCAGTTAAGCATCTTAAAATATATATCCTAATGTGGCAAAGCACTTAAAGCACTACCCTTTTATATGAACATTAAACAAAATACTCTTTGCGCATTAGCACTCAAATAAGTAAGCCGCGGTGAGATGCCAGTGCTGTCTCTTGTTTCTCATAAGCTCAAATAAAACAGCAGGGTTGTGTGGAGGGGGAAAAAAAGCACAGAAAAAAAAAAGGGTTACCAGTAGGTAGGCAGGGTAGAACTGTCACTGTTTATGACTGCAAAAGTCTTAAATGATGAGAATTTAATTAACGTGATTTGTGTTGCACACAGGTGTGTGAGCAGCCTGTTAGCCGCCCTGATTAGCAGGGCTGGAGAGCTGGTTGCTTTGTGGCAGGCAGCAGTGTGAGGCAGCACAGTGGGCAGCAGGAGCAGTGGCACAGCCCTGGCTGCTCCCTGGCCCAGCCCCTGTCTAGGCGGGCTGCAAGCTGCGCGCCTGCCCTCCTTCCCTGCCATAGCTCTGCCTCCAGGGCAAACCTGGCCAAGGCAGCCCGGTGCACAGAAAGGGTTAGCTGCACTCGGCTGTGCAGAGAATTCCTGAATCTTTGATTCACTCTGATCAATTGCATGATTAGGCTGCATGTCATTGAGGGTGGTGATTGTCTAATGGGGGCACTGTGATCTCTGTTGCAAGGAAACTGCTGGGGAGGAAAAATTTGCCTAAGACATCAATATACATTTATACAAAATACCTTGGGGCATCTTTGCAACCAACAGACTATAAATTAAAAGAGCTTTTTCTCTGTTAAGCCAGTGAAGGAGACATGCTTGCATTAGATTTATGTCAGAAAGTGAATCTTAGTGTTGGTGGTTTTCTTTCAGCTAATGCATTTAGCCACACTAAGGTATGAATTCAATCACTGAGCTATTTGGGAGGTATCAAGCACAGACATTAAATAGGATTATGCAACAGCCGTCTGCAGTTGCTAATTAAAATGTGGAAAACAGCCAGTATCAAATTATTTTGTTTAGACAATTCATGGCTGGGTTAAGTAGTTCAGCTTGTATGCAGCAGTTTCATTCTTTAGTAAGACTTTTACAATCTCACGATGACCTGTATCATTCTTATATACAGGCTCTAGGTACAGCAAATGTCATTGTGTCCAAAAAGAAACTTTAATTTTTTGTACTGAAGTAGTATTTTTAATAAATAATTGTAATTTTATTTGTGTAGCTTGGAAAATATATTGAACACAATTTATAGAGTCTGCACACTATAAATTATGTTCACCAGTAGCTTCAGCTACCAATTTCACCTACATTTCAACTAAATTAGAAGATTTTCCTTTAGTTTAAAAGAAAAATAATGAGCTATGATTTTGCTTTTAAATGGGCTCACATGAATTCTAGAGAATTTGCTTTCTAATGGTACCTTATTCCAGCAAAATTTCCTTTTACAAGACTGAGTTCTAGTCACAAGTTGCACTGATGTGCTTTGCATGTATCCAGCAAGCAAAATCCAGAAAAACATTCATTCAATCCTGCAGCCTGTTCTCTGGGACCCACCAGCTTGTCCCAGTGAGGGAGCTGTAATCTGGATGAGTTGTTCTGGCACTCTGTGTCCTCGAACTCTTTCCCCAGTGCACACCCCTGCTGCCCTGATAAAATGACCAAAAATTCATCCCTTGCACACACGCGCTGCCTGCAGCCTCTGCTAAATGCCACATGCATGTGGGAACGCAACATGCTACAGGCACCACCTTCCTTCGTGCTTTTTTGTTGCACATTCTCCCACACCCTTATGTGGCTGGAGCTGTATCCTTTGTTGTAGGATGCTGTAGGATGCCCAAAAGCCATGAATCTCAGTGCTTTAGATGAGGGGACTCACTGCCATACATGCCACAGCTCTTTGCCAGTACATCTGAAACAAAAGCTGAACACAAGGAGTGGATGGTGTGTACCTCAATCTACCCCTACTGTGGAGCTCAGCTATGTCTGAGTTATCTCACCAAAGCAAAGAGGTAGGAAAACACCCACCCCTGTATTCCTCAGTGTGACACAGCTCATGTGGCTCACTGTAGCCAAAATTTCATGTCCCCCCTTTATTAGTGCTTGAAGGGTCAGTACGTGCCATCTCTCCATCTTGTCAGTCGAGTGAAACCCCAAAGGAACCCTAGTGCAAGAGCACACAGTGACCATGAGTAGGGTTGTGATGACCACTGTAGTTGCTTCAGTGACCAGTGTAGGAGGTCTGGCTCATCTCTTCTTCTCACAGTTGTTTTATTGGGTTCCAAATTCCTTGTTCTTCTAAAGAAACTATCCATTGCAATTAGTTTTCTTCTCAAGCCACCCTTTGTGCAAGCCAGAATTCAAGCAAGACTGGTAGGTTTGTGAATTCGCTAGAAACACCATTGAAATAATCAGCATAGGAGCACAGCTTTAAAAATTACATTTATATTGTCACCATTATAGTTTAGAGCCAACACCTGCTACAGATGAAGAGAACTTCTGCCCTACTGGACTTCCATCTGCACTTCCCTTGCACTGTCATGGACAGATGATTTTGCATCCTTCTAACATTTTGACAGTTACCACTAGCAGCCCAAGTGTTAAAAACTTTTTAAACTAAACCTTGAATTTCACTTCACTGTTTTATGGCAAAGTCAATTCAGTAATAAAATTGCAGCCCCTGAAAAGAAGTAAAAGGAAGCTGGAGTTCTTCAAACTTATGAGTTAGAAGAAAAGATGGTTTGAATAACTCTTCTGACAAAACAATCTTGGTTTTAAGCAACATAGATTCAAAAGAGAATCTTAAAATCAATGAGCAGCATGCTTTAGGAACTTCCCCAACCACTGTTTTTCTCCTGCATGAAAATGACTCATTAAAAGGACGCATCAAATTGCTTTCCATGTCTGTGAAAGCAAACACCAACACAATTGGAGAATTTGCTAAACTGTTGCATTGAATGTGATACATAACAAGAGGGTTAGGAAGCTGCTCCATTTACATGTGGGAGATGATAAGAGAAAAACACAAATGTCGATGTAAGAATAGGCAGGAAATTCCAATGTGCAATTATGCTTTAGTTTTTCTTTACAGACATTGCAGTTTGTAAAACAGAAAGAAGCCTAGTTTTGTAGTTCATGCTCCCAATTTTCAGTATAATTTTAATGTAAGTGTACAAAATGTTTGGTTTTAAGCTTTAGGTTTGTTTAGGTTTTGTTGTAGTATTTTGCCCTGCATCCTACACAGAGCACTCGTGACATTCATCTGTCTCAGCTGGAAACAGAACCTCATTTTTAGACCCACATATAGACACAAAGTGAGAGTTTCTGTTTATATTTAGTGATTATGGACTGCTAAATGTAGAGGTTTCATAGTAAAGAAGTCTTTTAAATGAAGTGTTATATTAATCAAAGAAAATAACTTCTACCCATCCTTCTGTAGGTAAACCCCTAATAGGGCCAAGTGTCAGGAAACTAGACTGTAAAAGAAGAAAACAAACAAAATTTGCCTGTCTCTCCCAAAATCAGAAAGTCCCAAAGGGACAAAGAGGTTTTTTGGCTGAAAAAGAAGTTGTGCTGTGCTTGGATTTGGGACATGGGCAGGAGCATGGCAAGCACATCGAAGAATGACATTGTTTGATAGTCAAACCCTATCAAAGAAGGCACATCAGTTGCACTCATGAAGCTTCTCTGTCCTTCACAAACAGCCATCAAGCTGAAGTTTCACTTTCCCAAGCTAAAAACGTTTTCCCCTTCAAGCATGCAGAATCCATATAAAAATAAATAAATATAAAATCCATTTAAAATGCCACAAAGTATTCATAGTGCTCCACAGACTAATAGGGTGAACACCCCTTAGGGTCTGGCCCGACTTGCTGTGGAAGGAGACTTCTCCAGTCCTTCCTGCCACCACTAGTTCACTTGGAAATTTTTGTTTTAGGCTGTTGGTCAGGGAAAAGAGAATGAGCTCACAAGGACCTGAAGACAAATGGAATCAATAGGAAGTCCTGGAAGGGTGTCACCCCTTGAAAACATTGGAAGCATGTATTTATGGACATGATTTCACACTCTGTTTGGAAGGTGTAAACCTTGTGAGACTCAGGGCAGTTGTACCTTATTATTATGTCTAGCTGAAAGCAGCAGTTGAATCAATGTTTAAGCAGAAAAGGCTGTTCACTCTGGTAATTAAGGGGACTGGAACAGTTAACCTATCAGTAAGGGCTGTGCCAGTCAATTCATTAGATCTCATTTTCATAAGGAATTCAGATGGAGTACTCTGCATGCTATTCTGTTCCAGAAAAGAATCTAGTAATACTGCATTAAAAATACATATGTGTTGAAAAAAATATTTCATTAAAATGACATATCTGACCACATTTGTGGTAATATATTTCATAACACAATAATACCAGTGAATTTTACAACTTGCCAAGGGAGACACGTTACTATCAGGATGCATCCCAAATTGTTCAGCTAGTTCAGCTCAGAGGAAACAATGGAGCTTATAGACATGTAGGCTAGCATTCAAGCTGGCAAGGTTCCCATTAGTTCCCATTACAAATATTCCTTCTTTTGAATATCTCTTGCCATCCAAGTCCTACATGGTGCATATAATTTGAGCATTCCACTTAATGAATGACAAATGAAGAGCAATGTCAACAAGGGATTTCCAGGGGAGGTGTGGGTAGGATCCTGTCTTACACTGACAGAGCATCTTCAGAGCAGGCAGTGAGAGTAGAGGCCCTGATCCAGAGATTCTTGGTGGGAATATGAGCATACAAAGTTTTGGATCTAGCCCAAACAGGTCACACCTCTCCAGGGGTGTTTAACTGCCAGCAGGATAAAACTTCAGATAAGTGTAGATAAAACTAGAGAACTTTATGTGTTTTTTGACCTTTAAGGATAGTACTGTAGAGCTTGACAAGACAAGCTTTGTCTGATTAAAGAGAATGGTATGGCACCCTAAATTATCAAAAATAAAATATGTATTGTTATATATTGCTACTATATGTTTTCTGCAGTTTGTATATGAGAAAGTATGATTAAAAGTCGATGAGAGACTGTTTATAAATTTTGATTGCTTCATAATTTTAACTCTGAGCAACATTTTTATCATAATTATAGGCTTTCTTAAAGCATTTATGCAGATTGTTTTATTCAAAAGGGGTTTATTCCATATAAACTCCACTCTTTTATCTCTCCATAAAATCAGTGTGTGAATTCCCAGCAACCACAACTCCACTAGACAGTCATCACATTAGTAGAAGAGATATTTTCAAACAAGACAATATTCCTCAGATTTTTCTAAACATTATCTCCTGCTTTCCCAGCCAGTGAGTGTCACGGTGATAAATAGTAATGATAATCCTGAGTACATTTGTTACCTCTTTATGTCTCTTTAAAAGTATTATAACGTTTGTTCTCATAATTCCCCTGTGATGTTCCTGTGTGCTATAGTAGCTATAGTGCTATAGTGCTATAGTATCTATGGCTCAGTGGAGGCTTGGGGAGATTAAGTCAGATATCTGACATCTTCAGGCCAAGGATAAATAAGTCTAGGGATTTAGATGCAGAGCTTATGTTCATTTCAGTGACAATTTTGTGTCTAAATATTCTGGAGCCCTACAAATGCTGAAATCCAAAGGACTTGCCAGGGACCTCAGGCTGTTTCTTAGTCATTATTAACAGCCAGTTGGGTGCACTGTTTCAATGCATCTGAGCAGCTTGTGAGAGCTGAAGCAGGGTCTGAGTCTATGACTCCCAGCTCAGATTGGCTCATATCCATATTTTGCCTTTGAGAAGAGGGCTCCAGAGAAAACCATCCTCTCTCCTTCCTCCAGGTACTCTCACAAAGGATATGAGATGTCCATCCCAGCCAAAAGCCCAGGATTTCTGCAGTAGCAACAATCAGAGCATCGGGACACTTTGGTGGAACATAAGGCAACAAACTGACAGCAGGCTGGACCTAATGCAACAGAAAAGCAATCTAATCCCCTGGGTGACCCAGGGGCAGTCCTGGTAAAGCAGCAAAAGTGAATCATCCTCACTGCAAGAGGAGCTGAAAGATTGGAATAGTGTTAGAGCAGTAACTGTCTCAGCAAGTTATGCCTCATTGTGATCTACTCATCCCAATGATTTGAGAAGGAGCTTCTCCAGCACTGGAACATCTACAAAGTAAACAGAAGAAAATGTATACCTCCATTTTGCTTATACTTCTGGGGCATCAAATGGAGAATATACTGTCATCTTCCCCAGGAAATACAAATATATGATGTTTTATATATATAAAATATGTGAAACCATTTCTGCCATTGCCATAAAAATATGATCTTTCGGTACATGTGCTTGAACACTTGGAAAGAAACTAATGTTTTAAAGCTGTAACATGTCCTGGTGGGTTCATGACAATGATGACAGTCTCTAAACACTTCAATGAGGAGTTGCCTCAGTCTCTTTGAAGCTCAGCCTGATGCTACGCCATGCTCCATTTTAAAGCACTGCCTTCAACTTTGATGATTTCATCAAATGACTGGATTGCCTTGCAGTGGGATAACCTAATCTTCACTGCATACTTTCTGCTCATAAGCCACTTGAAAAACTGTTTTGCACTTTGGTCTTGGAGTGTATATTCTGCACTTGAATGGTGTGGTTTCACCTTCAGACCCTATTGAAAGGGGAAACAAATCTAAGATGTGACCACCTCCACCCTGCCTCCAAAAAACAAAAACCACCACATTGAGAAAACAATTCCATTACTGTCTACTGCTCTAAAATTAAATGACAGAAACCACACAAACAAACAATTAGATTTCCCCTGTTGATTTT